>NC_073349.2:13152500-13496875 GCF_027580225.2 Misgurnus anguillicaudatus | reverse complement strand
TGTCTTTGAAATCCAGACTGCAGTTGGGTAATATAATTTTGAGATTAGGAGCATCAAAGTGTGATTTCACTTCAATCAATAAGTGAAATCACACTTTGATGCTCCTAATCTCAAAATTATTACACTTTAATTTCATGATCTTACTCAGTCAATATTATAGAAATCAAGCTTATGGATAATTTTATGTAAACAGTTTATCACAAAAACTACTTTTTGTGATATACACTTCATAACTCTTTCCCCGCCATTGACGATCAAGAGAAAATGCTTCCCTGCCAATGACGAGTATTTCCGTCTTTCCGCAATAGTGCTATTATCCACTAGTTGGCAACTTCCGCAACTTTTTAAACCCGGAAGTATTGCCCTATGGCAAGCTGCTGCATGTTCGTGTCTGTTTTAAAGATCGCTCTGAATAGGATCTCTATGAAAAGTCACAAAAAAGGAATTATCTCTGCTTTTTGCTCAAAATGTGGTGTTTTTGCAGAAACCTACCCATATTCAAAAGCTGATTACAAAAGAATCACTGAAGGTAGGATGAAACAGTTTTTTTTTTTTGTTTGAAAGCAGAGGGTCTGTTCTTTCATTTGGTATATTGTATGTTTATATATTTGAAGAAGAACATTTTCTGGAAGGCATTAAACTTTTGTGAAAATCATGAAAAACGCTGGCTGGCAATTTAAAAAAAAAAACGCTGGCGGTGAAAGAGTTAAATGAGTTTTACCGAATGCGTCACGTCTATACCCTTTTTCCTTAAAATATGTAGTGTTCAAATGGACACTCACCTATATATACAGGTGCGTAGTTTGACTTCACATTCTCATCTAAGTATGTGACCCCAAGTGTGTACAAAGGGGTCGCACCAACCCCATGAAGAAACTGGCCCAGCATAAAGACGAATCGGTAAGAAGAAAGCCCGCCTTGCTCGTCGTCACATGTCTCCGTGTGATTGCCCGAGCAAAGTCCCATGCGCTCCGGAACTCTCACCTGATACGCCGGCGTAGTAAAATGGGGTAGGGCAAAGACCAGTGACCCCAGTGCCATGATCAGCACGCCCCAGCCCAGCCATCGTGGCTTATGGCCAGTACCACCAAAGTAGCTTACGAACGTCAGGCACACACAAGCGGCGATGTCGTAGGAGCTGGCGATAAGTCCTGCCTGAACAGTCAAAACAAAAACAAATTTCATTCGTAAGGTTAAGAAACATCATCATCTGTGCATGTGGGAAAAACGTAATGCATACTGACAAACTGCCTGGTAGCTGCGCAGGTCGAAGCGTCTTTCGATAGAGGTGATGACAGTGTTGATAAAGCCATTGATGATCATGCCTTGGAGGAAGGAGGCCACACAGAGAAAGAAGAGAACCCAGCGTGGAGTATTGAATGTCTGGATAAACCGGGGAGTCAGTGCTCCCCATCCACACAGATTTTCTGTGCCCGTGGGGACAAACTTTACTCGAAGTGGTGGCTCTGTGAGATCAATGCCGAGTTTGCCAGTGTTTTGGATTATAGTGCTGGCATCTCCAAATGGGCTTCTTGGACCAGAGCCCTGAGACTCCACAGGGCTGGGAGTATCTAGATTGGGTCCCAGGCGGCTGTTATGTAAATCCAGAAGCTCTTGCCTGGAGCTAAAGGAAGTGTCATTGTTCAACAGGTGGGGCATGGCCCCAAGGGGGGCACAGTTAGGGACTTGTAAAAATTAATCAGGAAATACTTTACACAGTAAAGCTTGATTCTGTGTCCAGCTGTGCACAGTGGTAAAGGTATTTTGGAAGAAGATCTCTGCCCAAAGACGTTTGCAGTTTATACTGAGGATGGCCGAGGTCCAACAGTGTACTTCTTGTAAAACGTAATCTGTAAAGAGGTGGGAGAGAGAGAGAGAGACAGTTTTAAAGTTCAGGTATATTTAACCTCAATGAACTATTACAAATATTTATCCAAAGAAAGAGGGAGTCAAGTGCAGATTTTTTAGGGTCAATAACTTTTGCTGGATCACTCAATTTAATTAAAAATATATATTAATTAAAGGCTCTTGCGCTGGAATGAGCTTCTCTCCCATGTTGACACAGATTCAGGATTAAACTGGAATTTTAAAACTGCCACTTTTAAAATATTAAAAAATAAAACATGAAGTGCAATTTTAGACATTAGGAGAAGACTGGCTATATATTGTGAATACTTGAAATGTAACAATTTATGAAAGCTAAACAGTTATAAACAAAATAAGTTTAAGAACTCTGCATTACAGTTAGTGCTATACAAAAATACATGTGTTGATTTACACTTGCACTTTTTTGTGCAATGTGCAGAGTTAAACTATTAACATTTGCCTCTTGCAATGTTAAACTGCAATTGTTTTTAAAATATTAAAAAAGAAAATATAAGTTTTCAGTCATTAAAAGGCGAAAAACTGGATACAAGTATTTTTTTGAAAATGCATGTATTTTAATATATAACCTATAACAAAAAGTTACAAAAACAACATAAGATATAACATATAAAAAATAGGTAAAAGTAAAAAATACATAAAAGGTAAAAATAGGGGTAAAAGTTTGGCCCGCAACATATTTACATTTTTAAAATCTGGCCCTCGAAGAAGAGTAGTTGAAGACCCCTGATCTATACTGTGAAACCATGATTTTTCAAAGATGATTAGTTTTGTTAAAGGCGGAGTGTACAATGTTTGAAAGCCAATGTTGATATTTGAAATCACTTAAACAAACACGCCCCTACCCCAATAGAATCTGGACCTTCTTTTAAAAGACCCGCCCCACGCATACGCAACCCGGCAAGGATGTCGGTTAGTAGACACGCTCCTTACTGCTGATTGGCTATAAGTGTGTTTTGGTAGTCGGCCTGTCTCCTTTTCCAAAGCGTTTTTCAAACATTGTGCACTTCGCCTTTAAGAGAGCAGACACTAAAAACTGAATGTGTCTTCTGCCTGAATTCAGTGCGAGCTGAACGCGCGTCACATTAGGAAGAGATGCAGGTGTCAAGATTTCATTTATTACCGAGTGTGTGAGGCGACCAGACTGACAATGACAATTATGTATGTCATTATGTATGCAAGCGCTGCATTTAAACAGTTGCGTCTAATTCAAAAGTGAAAGTAAAATGCACACGGCTGCATGCGTATTTATAAGCCCCTCCCACACGTTTGTCACATGCTGATTAACCGGTGGGAAAATTCTGTCCCTAGCGAGTACACTACATTCTGATTTGGAGACCTATGTATGTATGTATGTATGTATATTTGGCATTATATATTGCATTTATTTAAATGCATCACTGCACTAATAATTACATCAATATCCTCATTAGATCCAGCAATTCATTTTTGCACTCTGTAGTGGACATCTCTGAGTTCAGACATCTAAGTCAAGCATTTATTCAACCTATTTGAATCCTACTGTCATCCTGGGCTTTCTAGTAATACCATATTTGTGTGGATATATTTGTACAAAGCACAAAAACTTTCTTTTCAAAATAACGAGAATTGCAATTTTCACATTTTATGACAACAAGAGAAGTAATCCTTTTTTTTTTGCACCATATGCGTTTTCTTGATAATCATTGAGCGCGTTTACATGCACAGTCTTACGCCGATTATAATGTAAACGCGTAAAACTGTTTTCTTTAATCGGGGAAAGCCCATAAACAGCGTAAGCTAAAACTGATTGGCACAGGTAGTTTTTTGCTCATTACGCCGATTTCGCGTGGCATGGTAACACCTTAACCGGCTTTCTCACGGTTTTGTCCATGTCCGCATGTCTCCGCTAGTGATGGTCGTTTTCGAAGCACTGCTTCATGAGGCTTTGAAACATTTACGAAGCTTTTGTTTCGAATCAGTGGTTCGGAGCTTGTTTCAAACTGGCCCAAGTCACGTGATTTTAGCAAACGAGGCTTCATTACGTCCTAACTGTTTCGAAACGTTTCGAAAATCCGATGGTTTACCACTAGGGGGAGTTGATCACATGACCAGTGTCTAATATGTTTAGGTGAACTCGGGTCAGTTTTATTATGAAAGTTCATAAAACATTTATCCTTCTGACTAATAACACTGCCATTTTGTCAACTTTTTGTTTATAGACAGATTTAATGACAAAAATGTGCATAATTAAAAGGGTAGTTAGTTTTAATCATTTGTTTGCCTAAATAAAACTAAAAACACATAATAGACTTTTTACTATGTATTAATTAAGTTAAATTATTTTTTAACATATTTTAATACAAATCTTGCTATTATTTTGTGAAAAAAAGTGTAAAATGTTTGGACATATCTGCTTTTACACTATTTTGACCAGCAGGGGTCACCAAAGTGTGTGGTGTTTCGAACTGCTTCGAAAAACTGAATACATTTTCGAAGCAATTGGTTCAATTGATTCGAAGCTTCGAAAAGCTTCATTTCTCCCATCATTAGTCTCCGCGTATAAAAAGATAAACGTCATACGCGGAAGTAAGCGCAAAGTAACGCATAAAAGTCTCCGCTCGACTAAAGCAATTGGCAGAGAAACTAAGAAAATAGAAGCTCATGTTACATTTACAGGTTCTGCAGACCCGAGAAGAGATACAACAGCACAGCTTAAGACAGATATGCCATTGACTTTTTAAACGACTATTATGTACTATAGGTGGTGACGTCAATGCCTGCGAGAAAACTGATAATTCTTCAAGTCCCATGTTAACGCAGTTGTCTGCATAGCTGGCTTATTGATATGCATGTAAACGCATGAAAACAGTTTTCTGTAATAGGCAGATTTTCGATAGTTATCCGCTTATTTTGTGCATGTTAACGTACAGGTACTCATTGTTTTTTCTACTGAGAGTCTAGACTTAAAATTTAGCAGTATTTCAGAAATGTACGATAATTCTGACACTTTCGAAAAATGACTTTTATTTGATGTCCTTTGTAGCGGACATCCGGACTTTGTTCTTATGTTTGTTTTACTTCTTGTATTAGAAAGTTTTTGAATACAATAATTTGTAACCCTTTACATTATTAAATGCATTAACTAACATTAACAAAGACTAATAAATGCTGATAAACTATATTGCCCATTTTTGGTTCATGTTAAATGATTATGCATTAACCAATGTTAACAAATACAACCTAAGTGTTACCAAATAATTCAAAGAAAGCCACCAGATGAGAGAATTTAGGAAATGTGGTGCATGACCCATTTGCCTCAAGCTGGACATTCCAAAATGTTTCTAGATGCAGAATGCCCGGATGCAAAGCAGAACATTTGTGAGATGGAATAAGAGCAACATGTTCCTGTGTCGCCAGGAAGTTAGAATGCTACATATCATCTTGGAACAAGTGTCCAATTTAAAACTAATATAAAACAAATGTTAAATTAAAGAAATGTGAAGAATTTATACAAATGGCAAAAATGATCCTAAATAAAAAAACTCATTATTTAAAAATTTGCATAATATGTATTGTTTGTTATTATTACTTTTATGGATTTGACAGACACTATTATCTAGAGTGACTTACAGTTGAGTTGACCCAAGATACATTTTATCAGTATGTGCATTGTCTGCATATCAAATCCATGACCCTACAATGCATTGCCATCTGAGCACTATACCTTGCATGTCCCTGAAACATTCATAAAAAAATATTACGCTTTGTAAATAAATGCATTACACAAATAAAAGCTCTGTTACATTAGTTTCACTAAAAGACCAACAAATAACTATTTACTTTTCCTACCTCAGCTCCTCATGATACTGCACATCGCTCTAACTCAGTCTGACAGAGTCTGATTATGTAGCAAAGAAGAAAGGGGAAGAGACAAAGAACAACCGAGACAGCCCAAAACGGGGCGTTGCATTTAGTCACTTTCTGCTTCACACATCGAGGAAAAGGGTAACTGACCCAATTCTAAAAACTGGGAGACTCCTTGTCCTTAACACTACCTACCTTACATATGATAATCAGGACCTCAACGTCTCATCTGATCACATTTTATACACCTACAGTTCTGGGTGCAGGACTGTATTAATCTTTATTAACCTGCCAGGACTTAAATACTGTATAGTTGACTGTAATACGTCTAACACAGTAAAACAATACTGCAGCAAAGGGCTGTATTGTATGACAGCAATTAATCCAACTAATAGTATTAGCAAAATCCCTTCAAGGAAAGTCATCCATATTTATGTGCAGCTATTTCAGTCACACAAGACCAAGTCCCATCTACTTGAAAGAGGAAGACCCAACATCTTTAAAATCGCTGGCTAAGGTCACAATGAAACAACATATTTCACACCAACAATTAAAGCTGACATAACCGGACTATAAATTTTGTTTCTTAAGCTCAAATTGCACTAAAAACCTTTTTTTGCAAAGGTTGGCAAGTACTTTATATTCTTTTCCCCCAGAGAATCACCAGTATTTTACAATTGACAACTGACTCTTTAACTGGGCCCGTATTGACTATTGCATACTAATGCCCTGCTGCATCCTAGTAGTAATATCTATATCCTTAAGTATTTGCTATGTAACAACTGCACACAATAGAAAAAACAAAAACTGAGACAGGTAATATATTACCTACCTAACATAACCTTATTTCAGAAAACTTATGTTAACACAAATATTCAATTTTCTATTAAAGCTCTCTATTCAGAGTTCATACCAAGAGAATAGCTACAATAGATGTAATCGCTGGCCACTAACTTCTTAAGCTTTTTTAATCATGCAGATATGATCATTGTGAATTATTTAATACAGCGAAAACAGCTTTCTTTCTTGGGTAAAAATAATCAGCTTGATTATAGCTACCAAAGACCTCAGAAACTTACCAAAAGATGAAATCGGGGCCCTTGTCGAATACACTGTGACAACTAATACAACCAAGACCTCCAGGGACCCTCTGGAAATACAGTGGAAGCTGACCACCAGGACCCCCGTTTGAATATAGCACAAGCTGACTATTAAAGGGTCAATTGGCTTCACAAGAAGTCAATGTGTCACCAGGATTTGTGGGGATTACTTGTTTTTGGATTAATCTCCTTTTTGAACTCTCAAAGTACCTGTTTACTTGCATTACATGGATCACAAAGCAATGCGGTTTCAGCAAAATATCTTCTTTAATGTTTTACTGAGGAAATAACAACATATCGGATGGCCTGAAAGTGAGTTAATAAACAACAAACTTTTTTTGTGTAAACTATCCCTTTAATACCTGGGTATTGTCACTTTTACGTGTAAGTGAGGTAGGGCTGGGGAAAAATCGATTTGATTTTAAAATCGAGTTGGTAGGTCAAATCGATTCATATTTTCAAAAAATAGATTTTTTTCTCCCCCTCTGCAGTATAGCGCAGTACATACATTTTGCATTCGCCAAAATCTTCCTTCAGGGTTTCCGTAGCACGCTCCTTGTGGCGCAGCCCTCTGCCCCTCCCCTCTCCCGAGAGCAGCGCATGCATACACAAACAACATGGCAAAAACAGCCGGCGAAAGAGAGCAGCTCCTTTCAAAAAAATGCTCTTTGACTTCAGTCGTGTGGAGTTGGTTGGGATTTATGGCAATTTTATGTTGATGCATTTTAATTAAATATATATTTTAATAAATATATGTACAGTTTGCATTTATTTTTTTTTAAATGGGGGCAGGGGAAAAAATCGAATCGTAAATCGAGTTTTTGTCGAGTTTTAGGGGGACAAATCACCCAGCCCTAACGTGAGGGACAGCTTACAGTATGTGTAATGCAAACTTCATCATCAGAATAGTATGCAGTAATGGTTTTTAGTTTTTTAGTTATTTCTTATCATGTATGGCTGATGTACTTTTAAGTGTTCGTTTTTCTATTAAGCTTGGTTTTAGTTAGTCATAAGATGTTATTAAAAAAGGGGTGTGATGACTTGATTTGTGTGTCTGTGATGAACAGTTAAACAGGAAAATGGGTGAGGCCTTGATACCGTGGCTCCACCTTATGAGAACTAGGGCTGCAACTAACGATTATTTTCATAATCGATTAATCTGCCGTTTTTTCCCCCGATTAATCGACCAATTGGATAAAAACCTAAATATTTACTCAATACGAATTTTCACTTATTATAGTTAAATAATGGCCTGGTTCTACCAGACTCTCATACATTTCATTTGTACAGAGAGTCTGGCCTTTCTCCATTAAGAAACGTTTACTTCCTTGTAGGCGGGTTCTCTGTTAAAGTTCAACACTATTTTATCTGCCCATAGTCACTCAGGATCTGCCATAGGCAATCGCTAACGTGTGGTCGTGACATATATCATGTACCGAAACCGGCTGGAAACAACAAGTGCGAATGATCAGACCAACAAAACATAGGAAACATTGTTCTTGCTCCGGCTTTAACTTCTGTATATTTGGCAGTTTTGCAACAACGAACCGAATAGCTTTTCTCACGTCTTTCTCCGCTGCCATTACAACTCAAACTGACGCACAGCATCATTGTTCCCAGCCACTCCCTCTCTTCGCTGATTGGTCCTACAAAAAAATGAAATTGAGCGGAAGTGCGTAGGAGGGCGCAGCCAGGCTAGTTAAATAAGGCACTAAATTAGGGTTTTCACGTGTAGAAGTAAGGGCGTCGATTTGGGAACACCAATGTCCAGGGAATACTCAATTGTCCCAAGCAATAACTAGACCAAACGTATATATGTTTACATAAAACCACTGATGTCTGTGTGTGTCTTGTGCTTTTTTACTTATTTAATTTAAATGTATTTAGCAAGAATTCATTAATTGTGATTTAAAATATTTCACAACGGTGTTCTGTAAAAATAGCGCAACTTGTGAAAAACAATGGTTAACAGATCTCTTTCCATGCAATGAATCCCGCATCTGTAACTCGCCCATCTAAAAGGGTTGGCTTTGCCTTTCTTGAGTCTTGCCTCTCTTACCCACGTCATCCCGGATTTCCACTGACTGTAGTCAATCGGTTTCCATTCAGGTCAATGTGTGTATTTCCACTGACTGCGTTCCGAATCCGTCACAGCTCCGGCCATCCGCAGCCCTCCGGGACGAATACGCAGAGCTTCTATTTTTGATGGATGCCGGACAGCACCGCAGGGTGGAGCCATGACTATATCACGTGATCCTACCTGAATTAGCGAGATCTCATGTTGTGATCTGGGCTGGTCCAGCAAAACGTCATAATTTAACGTCATAATGGGCGGAGACAGAACTAGATATCGCGCGATCATCAAGTGAATTAGCGAGACCTCATGGGTCCTCGTCACTTCAGCACGCAGCCGCTCTGCAACAAATACGGAACTGGTGGGTATTGGGGGACGGCGGAATGCGGAGCCGTAACGCAGCGGAGCTGACCTGCAGCCGCTCCGCAGTTGGTGGAAATCCGGGGTCACTTTATGATTGGCTTTTTCTTTCTTGCTAACGTGTTGAGGTAGGCTGCAGCTACAGTTGTATGAAGCACCAAACTTTGAGTCAAGATGCAACGTGATTATACGAAGCTACCAGTATGTGAGGAAGAAAGTTTTCTTATAACAAGTTTTATGCACAAAATATTGGGCATCTTGTGTCACATACTGATTTAGGGACAGTGGTTTTTTTGACAATACATGACAATCCCATATTAACCGGATAAGTTGCAAACTTATCTATGACAGTCACTTAAATAGTGAAATATGGACTGTTTCATATGCCTTTATTAGTTTAAAAATACCTACAAATTGTGTGTGTGTGCGCACGCGTGCATGCGTCTATGTGCGTGTGTGTGTGGTAATTAGGCTAATTTGGTGATGTGATGCTGAGGATGGAGTGAAAAGAGAAAGTAGACATTTGGAGCTAAAAAAACAATGTAAGCCACTTCCTGCTGTAGACAGCAATAGACAGTGTAACAAAAGAAGGTGCTGTATCGACGCATCACCAGGAGTTCATGACGATGTTCCAACGTATTGATATTTTGAACACAGCATTACACTTTACAACTATTAGCATTATGTGCGAGACGTGCTTTCTTTATTTCGGGACGCAGCTACTTGTCCTCGCCTCAAGAGACATCTGCAGGCGAAAGAGACCCTTGCAAATTACTTGTTCATTGTTATGAGTGGATTATTTTACATGTTTCTCCATCACACTCAGTCTAACATGCAGGAGTGCTGAGTTAAGGGCCGTTCACATTATAATGATAACTAGTAACTAGGGGTGAGCGATAAACCGGTAGTCATAATTAACCGGTAGAAATTTGTCAACCGGTAGAGATTTTAGACTATCGTTTCTATTGAGGTTTTACGCGCCCACGTCACGCTCCCGTGTGTGTGCGTGGTCGCGAAAACGTAAAGTTTGTACACGTATTTAAGCACTGCAGTTTTAAAACAAGTTATTTTAAGCCATTGAAACACAGACAACAGATCTGTATGTGTGCGTTCTTTCTGTGTGTCAGGAGCGGACAATCGCGCAACAGCTGCTCTTTCTGTCTGTGAGGAGCGCGCAAGTCGCGCGACCGCTGCTCATTAACCTCGTGAACGCTTAGGTTTCACTCACGGTCGAGCTGTTATCATGTGTCTGCCTATAAAAGATTAAGCATGTCAGCATTATGGAAGTATTTTAAAGTTTCAGATGAGGACACCACAATATGCAACATTTGTCCTTCAAAAATATCAAGAGGGGGTGCAATGCCAATAAACTTGTCAGGTTTGATACACCACCTGAAATCACAACATCCAATTGAACATGAGACGTACCACAAAACAACACTGCTTAAAATAACCCAACTACAGTACATCACAAACACCCTTTGTTGCCACACTCTTTGAAAAGTCTAGGAAATTGGCAGATGACAGTGCCAACGCATGTGCATTACTGAGAAAGTAATGGAATTCATTGCCTTAGATGAAGAGAAACTGTCTTTCGTGCCAAAAAGCTAAGCAACTTTTGTTCTGGGGTCTTGTCTGATTTTGCATCCTTGAACAGTTTTGACCAGCACTGACATTTGTGCTTTTTTCAGTTGCTTAAAAACATAATAAATGGCAAAAGTCTTATAACACTGTGTTCAGCACAAACTGGGCTACAATATTATGTGAGCATTACAACATGTATGTACATGTTTGTATTTATAGGAGAAAATCACTTATATCAGTGACTTAAAACTTTTGCTTTTTCAAAAACCACAAAATCCTAAACATGTTTTCACAAGATTTTTCAAAACAGGATCTAGTAGTCTAGAGGTTTGCTTTAAAATGATGTGAAAATCATTCTGCCTACTTATTTGCATAAAATAATATATTTATTTGGAATTTTCAAGACACTTTTTGCTTAGAAAGGCCATATGCGAGAAGGCGGGAAAGCTCCTGAATAAACTGTGATTGACACTTGAGGAAACAAAAGACTTGCATAATGAGCCGCTTAATGAGCCTTTTAGGTATAAATCTGAGAGGAAACTACTGTAGATAGATGGATAGATGGATAGATGGATAGATAGATAGATAGATAGATAGATAGATAGATAGATAGATAGATAGATAGATAGATAGATAGATAGATACCGTAGTGAAAGGAAGAAGTGCCTGATAAATGTGCAGCTCGCATTGTTTGAACCAAAGTGCCTGACTTTGAGCGTGTAGCTCGCGTTGTATGCTTCACTGAGCATGTAGAATGCATTGTATACAGAAACAGCACCCGAACTTAAAGGAATAGTATGTAGGGCTGTGGCCAAAACTGGTATTGCAATCACAAAACTTGTGGCTAAAACTGGTACTGCAACTGGTGGGCAATACACAAAATGACAACATAAACATCAGTTGAGGGCTGCAACTCCACTTTTTAAATGACAATATCCTGCCCAGACCACTGTTGTCAGTGATATAAGTATTTGAAATGAAAATTAGTTCTTAATGTCTAGTGACATATCAGGGCCATTTTATGATTAATTGATATACATTTCTTACATACTGTTCCTTTAAATTATAAGCGCACAGAGGTAGCTTTATGAAGCATTTGCGTGTTGTCATTGACAAAAAAAATCATAATCGATTATTATCGATTAGTTGTTGCAGCCCTAATGAGCACTACAGCACAGACTTATTTTTGTAACCGCATGTACTTGCGCACTTGTGCACCTTTTCCTTTATTTTACAGTAATTTGTTTATCCACAAAGGCGGCAACCGTTCCATGGGTGTGTCAATTCACAAGTGAAGATTATAGACCCCTGTAGGCCAGAAGAGTTATTACAATTCTTTGCAATGTCATGCGTCAAACGCCTGTGTACACATACAAGCCAAATAAAGTATACTTTGCAAGGTTGTACGTATGGTTATAGAAAAACGAAGTATACTCAGGTCTTTAGGGCCTCTGGCCATTAACCACCGAGCCCAACTTGATCTCATCTAGACCCCATGGTGATATACACCACAAAATCTACAATTGGAGGAAATAGGATAATAAACAAACAGCAACTGCATGATGAGAATAGCCAGAACCTAAAGCTTTTTATCAGGAAATACTCATATAATCCAGTAGGGCTGTGTAATGGCAAGGGCGGTAAAATACATGTCACGCGATACATGTACCACGCCCACAATACAATCTATTGAGATATGTTCTGATACAACTGATATACACTGTAAAAATAGAGCAGAACAAATTTAAACTAACAGGGTTAAATTCATTGGCAAGGTATTTGCACTGCCACAATGAACATACTGAAATGAATGAAATTTATTTTGTGCCACTGAACACTTACACTGTAAAAAATAGAGCAGAACAAATTTAAACTAACCTGTTTAAATTGATAATCAAAGGTATTTGCACTGCCACAATGAAGTTTATTTTGTGCCACTGGACACTTAAACTGAAAATGTAGCTGCCACAAAATCATCAATTAACTGAAATAGCATGCATGTTGTAAACAGTAAGCATATTAAAACAGGATTTCTGAAAACTACAATCTAACTACTAAGTCATTATGGTCTTTCTTTAAAGATTCAAAGGTGATTTTCTCTTTATCTTTTGTTGTTTGATTACCTTAAATGAAATTGATGGCAGCAGGTTATAAGGAGGATACTGTCACTTTAACAGCATATACAGGAGAGATGATCGACATCCGTTTTTTTTTTCTCAGCTCTATATGTTCACCTAAGACAAACAATTGTGTTAACCAGAATATTTGCAGAGACTATGGCTATGTTAACATGCATGTACATGCACCCTAAACATTGCAATCTGATTAAAATGTTTGTTTACATGTACATACTATAAAATCCGAACCGCTGAACCGAACGTCAGCGCACAGCCAGGGTTGCCACCTTCACGTAGGGCTGCACGATTCGGAGAAAAAATCTAATTGCGATTTTTCTGATCAAAATTGTGATTCGCGATTTAAAGTGCGATTCATTAGTATATAATAAAAGAGCTACATCCAGGTTTGTTGTGGTGGTTTTAATAGCACCAAAGAAAGATGCTGTGCTACTGTTTATTTAAAACCTCTTAAACATTGTACCAAGTTCTCTGCAGGACTTTGCTCTTCTGCAGACAAACTTTTTTTTTTAATCTAAGAACATTAAAATACAATTTAACAAAAATGTATTGAAAGTTTTATTTAAAATAACATATAGGCCAATGTATTTTGGCTGTCACTACAACAATGCTTCTGACAAGCAAATTTTTAGTTTTTTCTTTTAATCATAAGACTATACTCATCTTGTTTTACTTTTCAGGCATCTGTAATAAATGTAAATATATTAGTTATTAGAATTTATGATTTAACATAAGCAAAAAATACAAATAAAACACTGCACAGTCCTCACTGTAGGATTTTAAATGTGGAGCTGCAGAAGCTTGTTCAGTTAAGAGTAAGGAGTGATTTTAATTTTTGGTGTGTAATAAACATTTCTGACACAGAAAGCACCAGGTTAACGTCACTTTAAGACACAAGACAGCTTTAAAACTGCTCTGCTTCAATATACTGATAAACATCCAGCTGTTTATGTTCACTTAGACAAGAAAGAAAACTTAAGTTTGGTGATCACGCGTGTGCTGACTGCTCTCTGTGTGCGCGCTTCATGAACCCTCATGCCTGTAAATATTCAAAGCGGTGCAGATGTGCGCGTGCAAGAAAGTATAATGTACCTGTTTCGTCTGCTGTGTTCCGGGCTTTAATGAAACCTGCTTATAGTCTGATGAGGCGCTTGTCATGTTTGCGATGCATGACGAGAAACGGACGTATATACACCTTTCTTTAAGTCCAACATTACACAAAAGGGAAATGTTTTCGCGCATTTCTGTCCTTTCATTTGCCGGTTAATGAGCTATAATTGGTTTTTAAAATGACTGAATCCAAAATCTGCCAACTTCATGACATTCCGCGTTGTGCAGTTAATTCCATTTGTATGCATTTCGCGATTCTGTCCGTGTTTTCCACATCGCGGAAATCATATGGCCGTACACTTTGTTGAGGAGTTGAACTGCTGCTCGCTCATGTTTTCCAAATGGTGTTATCTGACGTGTAGTCAGTACCTCAGTGTTAATGCACTCTATTGGTTTAAACGGCATCAAACGTAAAATGCGCATGAAGCGAACTGTCAAAAACTGCGTACTAGATGATTGTTATATTTGATAGTTTTGAATCGAAATAATCGCAGCTCTTGCGATTCGAAAATCGCATCCATTCACATCGGGATTTCGGTTTAAAAAACGATTAATCGTGCAGCCCTACCTTCACGTATCAAAACCATCCCAATGGTTATTCAAAACTACCCCAAAAACATCCCAATGACTATTCACACCCCAAATACCAATAACTATCGAACAAATCCTTTCATCTTTAAACTGCTGGAAAAAACAACCCGCACAGACAGTTGAACTTGAAAAAAAGCAGAGGACTTGGCAACGCCACCTAGTGCACAGCATCTCTCATCGAGTTTACACTTTATCTCGGGATAAATGTACAAAGCTGAGTTAGAGAAAGTTTTTTTTTCAGATATAGGCAATGAAAGCACAATATTCATAAGGCACGACGCTATTATATTGCCATTGTCTTGCTATTGCATGTTTCTGTGACGAGAATTACGTGAGACGTAAATATAAGACGTGCACTTGAACACAAATGTTCTGCGCAGGTGCACAATTTATTTTTGCATCCGATTAAGAAAATACTACGATTCACGCATTTACATGCATACTTTTCTCCAGCTGATCGGATCACTGATCGGAGTACACCACACCTTTTAATACGATTCAAAATTGCATAGACCTCAATCGTATTGATTAAGATGTTTACATGAAGGCTTTTCAATATGATTGAGCCATCAATATGATTGCAAACTGATTATTTGGTTGCATGTAAACGTACCTTGTGATAGTTAAAGGTCATTTTATGTGTGTGTGTGACCGGTCAAGCAGGGAAAGACATAAAACAGAGTAACATCTGTGTGAGTACTGTACATACATCTGATGTTGGGGCTTTATTCTGTAATAGCAATCCTTGGCAATGATATTTATGAGTTTAGCAAACATTTTTCTGTGTCTGGCTCCTAATGAGGAATGTTGCTCTATAAGGTATAGGTACTAGAGGTTGGACTCTTAATACAATATCATGAAAAAAAAGATGTTAAGCTGAATTGATAATTTTGCACAGCCCTATATTTCCGTAGTGTGCCTCAATGCACTTCAGACATAATATTGGATGGTGTTATAAAAGTTAGATGGTAAGAAAAGAGTAAAATACTAAATAGACTATAGTGGATTCTCAAGGTAAACCAATATCATATCTATTTTTGTAGAAGGGTGCCTATAAAAAGCCTGTTTAGTGTAATTAACACATGATGCATGATTATTATAATTACATAATGTTGCTGTGAAAAACAACAGAGGAATGTAGGTCATGGTACTGCAATCAATGGAAAAAAAAATATATGTGGGAGTTTACATTTTTTGTTTCATTTGCTTCTATGAGTAATGTACACATGACTCTCACACTTACTGAAACATAACACAGTGGTATGAGTACAGAATTAATGAAAAATGAAATTTCCAAAAATAAAATTCTGTCACCCTCATGCTATTTTAAACATGTATGCCAAAAATAAGCCTTTAAGTTTATACATAAAGCACAAGTCCAAGTCACAAAGTCACAAGTCCCCATCTCTGTAAAATAGGGTCGGTTAACGCTTCTGAATTTCGGTTTCGGTTATTTTTCGATTAATCGTGCAGCCCTATTTTTCAGACAAACACATTTTACATTTTAGTTATTTTACAAAATGTTTTAGATCCTTAAGTCAATCAAATGAAAAGTTACGGGGCCCACGTCCCCCAAGTCCAAAAAATGTGCATATATCCCTCCCCAAAGAAATCCAACCGGCTCCAGGATGATAAACAAAGGTCCTCTGAGGGCAATCCATGCGAGTTGTTGTAGAAATATCCATATTTAAAACTTTATAAACTAAAATTGTTGGGGGGGGGGGGGTGTCGCAGAGCAGCAGCAGAGAAACCTCCGTAAACTGTGTACGCTCTCATCTTGAATGCGGACGCGATGATGGCGGTGTTACCGGAAGCTAGTTATTTTCATTTATAAAGTTTTAAAGAACAGTATGTAAGAAATGTATATCAATTAATCATAAAATGGCCCTGATATGTCACTAGACATTAAGAAATAATTTTCATTTCAAATACTTGACAACAGTGGTCTGGCCAGGATATTGTCATTTAAAAAGTGGAGTTGCAGCCCTCAACTGATGTTTATGTTGTCATGTTGTGTATTGGCCACCAGTTGTGTGATTGCAGTACCAGTTTTAGCCACAAGTTTTGTTATTGCAATACCCGTTTTGACCACAATCCTACATACTGTTCCTTTAAATGTGGATATTTCTACAACAAAACGGCATGGATTACCCTCAGAAGACCTGTGTGAAGGATGGATGCACATTTTTTGGACTTGAAGAACGTGGACCCTGTAACTTTACATTTGATTAACTAAAAAAAAATTTCTAAAATAACTGAAAATGTGTTCGTCTGAAAAATGATGGACATATCATTTTTGGCCAAACTATCCCTTTAAGAACAACTTTCTACAACTCAGCTTTGACTTTTATCCATAGATAAAATGTGAACTCGATGAGAGATGCTGTCGCGTATGCTTTTTTCGAGTTAAGATATGAGCTATTTTTAAACTATTTCCACCAGTTTTGTTTCTGCGGGTTAAAGATGAAAGGATTTTGTTCTTTAAGCATTGGTATTTGGTCTGTAAATAGTCATTAATAGTGATTAATAGTCATTGGGATGCTTTTGGGCTAGTTTTTAATGTCCATTGGAATGGTTTTGACACGCAAATCTGTCAACAATGGTTGTGCGCTTGCGCAGACCTTTGGTTTGGATTATATATAATGTACATGTAACAAACATTTTAATCAGATTGCAATGTTTAGGGTGCATGTAAACTGTATTGTCATAACCTTCAATTGGTTGAAATTCCTTCGGATTGACAACATTTTGTGCATGTAAACATAGCCACTGTATATCAGTGTTATTGGTTTTTCTTAAGATGCACACCAGTATTGTTTTTGTAAGACCTGTTTGTAAAAACTGCTTTAATGTCCTAATATTAAAAAAAAAATTGCCTGCAATTTTTTCATGCGAGTATCATCAGTAAAGCTAGTTCGGTGATTAATAGTAAATCGTCATCACCATCTTTCAGATGGAGCAGGATTTACTACACAGAGCCAAATTTCACAGAAGGCAAGGCAAAATCTTTCATTATGAACGCGATCTTCTCGGTGAAATACGGCTCTGTGTAGTAAATGCTGCTCCATCTGAAAAAGAAGGTGATGGCGATTTACTACTAATAACCGAACCGGCTTTACTGATGAGACACACATGAGAATATTCAGGGCGATTTTTTTGTCCAGCTCTACCTAATATAATTAAGGCCTAGTCTTGGAATAATCTAAGCCCTGACTATGAAACTGCCCCTTAAAGTTATTAATGAAAAGAGAACAGGGGCTCTTAAGAAAAATGAACATGAATAGGCCTAATACAAAAATAATTAAAAATTCAATAAGCATGATGTAAAATGTCTAATGAAGCTAAAACTCTGAGATGAACAGATGAAATGTAGGTACAGATTACAGAAAAAAATTCTTAGCGTTGAGCCCCGACATTTATGTAAGGAATAATTGACGACAGGCGTTTGAATTATTCGAAAATAATGCACACCCAAGGTGGTAAGGCACCGTAGGTGTGCATTATTTTTCAAATAATTCAAAGGACCAGAGTCAATTATTTCAAATATACCACCCCGTGGTATAATCACTTATATCCTTTACTTCTTAAGCTTGCACGTATTTTAAGGCAAACTGTTGCTTTAAGAGTACCGGTGGTGCAGTTCAGACAGTGTAAGTGAACTATTTCTCAGTTCTGTGTTAAAAAGGAACTGACCCGCGTATTCTCACAATGAGATTATTAAATAACTCAAATTATTTGTTATTGAGTTCTAGGAACTCTTTGATTTCTAATTTTAAAAGTGTGATCAAAAAGCGGGAAGGATAAGATTAGCAAGTTCAGACACTCAGGGTGGGAACATGTGTTTGTTCTGGGGTGCAGGTTCCTTCCCGTCTCTTTGAAACACGCTAGATGGTCATAGGATGCGATATGAATTACAGAGAGAAGAAACAAGGAAACAAAGCAAAGCAAAAACCACACTTTTACCAAAGGTTTACAGAAAGGAAACATTCACACAAACAAACATCCATTTTTAAAACTTGGTGTAAATACAGTACACAGAACATAGTACTGTACATATATATATGGCTCTTCCTGGATATGTTTCTTTAAAAAAATGTGTTTGTTTTAGTGCTGCACAATTAATCGCATCGCAATCGCGATGTCAGCCTGTGCGATTATATGACAGCAAAATGTTGCAATTATGTTAAATAAATGTGTGGATTTGATAACAGTTTGATGATTTTCCTTGCCGTTTAAAAAAAGAAAGAAAAATGAACAAAAAAGCAGTGAACGTGTGGCATGCACGTGTGTGGTGTGCGTCGTCACTTGTGTGTGCGCAGCGCAGAAATACCAGAGCGAAGATGGATGCAAAGGAGGTTGACAGTGATCTGGTAGCTAAAAAAAATCTATTTCTCTTGTATGGCGGTATTTTGGATTTAGGATTACTGACACTGAGCAGTTGTTACATCACTTGGCAATACGAAAACATTTCTAGTTTTACAAATACACATTTTAGCATTATCACTAAACTGTGTGTGGATTTTCCTTAAAACCCATCAAGTTGACTCATGATACCATTTATTATAATCGCAATCGCACATCGCAATATTAGCATCAATAGCCGCAATGGGAAAAATTACCCAAATCGTGCAGCCCTAGTTTGTTTATTCTGTTTCCTCAGCAATTGTGTTCCTCAATACACTTCTTTTGGTGTATTTTTATATTATGGTATATCTCTGGCTCCCTCTATAATGCATAGCATTTCTTAAGCACCCAAATGATTACATGCCATTGTATATATCTATTTTTGTCTATTATGCTCTTGCAATTGATTTGCATAAAATTGTGCTAATACTGCATTTACAATGTAAAGCTTACTAGTATACAATGTAAAGCTTTCATTGTATACTCAAGGTAGAATAAAACTTTTTTTTTAGTTTGAAAGCAGAGGGTCTGTTCTTTTATTTCATATATTGTATGTTTTTATAATTTTAAAAAGAACATTTTCTGAAAGACATTAAACTTTTGTGAAAATCATGAAAAATGCTGACGCTGGCAACATTTTTTTTAAATGCTGGTGGGGAAAGTGTTAAGTGGCAATATTCTGGACTGCTCAAGATAATTGCATAGACAAGTGAAACTGCTCCCTAACTTGTAGTCTGATCTTCATTCATGAACTTCAAGCATGACATTAACACAGCATACGTCCTAGACAGTCTGAGCTTGTGGTTTAAGAGAAATAATACAGTTGTGTTCAAAATTATTCAACCCCCAATGCTGTTAAGGGTTTTAGGGAATTTAGTGTACATTTGTAATTGTATTCAGAATGAAATCCAACAATGACTTCTTAAAGAACCATATGCAACTAAAATGTCATCAATTGGTTTTGTAATATAGTAGTAAATGTTTCTTTTGTGAATTCTTCATTGACACAATTATTCAACCCCTTAAAGAACTACCACTCTGAAGAACAGAGGTTCATTGAAGTGTTTTCAATCAGGTATTGAAAACACCTATGGATGTCAGGGAACAGCAATAAAGCCTAATAAGCACCAATTAGGCAGCTTTAAAATGACTGTGATACTCAACTCCTTCTAAACATTTACTGGTGTGGTTACAAACATGGTGAAGTCAAAAGAATGGTCCAGGAAGACAAGAGAAGAGGTGATTAATCTTCACAGGAAGGGCAATGGCTATAAGAAGATTGCAAAGATGTTAAACATACCAAGAGACACCATAGGAAGCATCATTCGCAAATTCAAGGCAAAGGGCACTGTTGAAACGCTTCCTGGTCGTGGCAGAAAAAAGATGCTAACTGCGACTGCTGTGCGCTATCTGAAGCGTAGAGTGGAAAAAAGTCCCCGTGTGACTGCTGAGGAACTGAGAAAAGATTTGTCAGATGTGGGTACTGAAGTTTCTGCTCAGACAATACTGCGCACCCTGCGTACTGAAGGCCTCCATGCCAGAACTCCCAGGCGCACCCCTTGCTGTCTCCAAAGAATAAGAAGAGTCGACTGCAGTATGCCAAAAGTCATGTGGACAAACCACAGAAGTTTTGGGATAGTGTTCTGTGGAAAATTAGAACTGTTTGGGCCCATGGATCAACGCTATGTTTGGAGGAGGAAAAACAAGGCCTATGAAGAAAAGAACACCTTGCCTACTGTGAAGCATGGTGGGGGGTCAATCATGCTTTGGGGCTGTTTTGCTTCTGCAGGTACAGGGAAACTTCAGCGTGTGCAAGGTACCATGAATTCTCTTCAGTACCAGGAGATATTGGATGACAATGTGTTGCAGTCCGTCACAAACCTGAGGCTTGGGAGACGTTGGACCTTTCAACAGGACAATGATCCCAAGCATACCTCCAAATCCACTAGAGCATGGTTGCAGAAAAAAGGTCGGAACATTTTGAAGTGGCCATCGCAGTCACCAGACTTAAATCCGATTGAGAACCTCTGGTGGGACTTAAAGAAAGCAGTTGCAGTGCACAAGCCTAAGAATGTGACTGAACTGGAGGCTTTTGCCCATGATGAATGGGCGAAGATACCGTAGATCGCTGCAAGACACTTGTGTCAAGCTATGCTTCACGTTTAAAAGCTGTTTTAACTGTAAAAGGATGTTGTACTAAGTACTAAGATTGAATGTCACTTGGGGGTTGAATAAAACTGAAAAGGATGTGAGCACAGAAAAGACATTTGTGGTTATTTCATTATAAATGTTATGTTATATTTGTCTGACCTACACATGCCTCTTTGATGTAATTGTAAGCAGGATGACTGAATGATCAAAATCAATGTCAAACCGGCCAAAACAATCAATTTCAGTTGGGGTTGAATAATTTTGAACACAACTGTATGAATCTCAATCTGTGCCTGTATATTTATTTTCTTCACAGAAGAAACACCCCACTCATCTAGAGAACATACTTCAGCAGCCCCCAAAGGAACAAACCAAGCTGTGGGAGACTCGAAGAGTGTCCCACCCAGGCAATTGTGAATAAAGTAGTCCTCCAATTCATTCCCCAAGGCTTGCAGCCACCCACCACAGCAACAGGGCTTCATTGATTTTGTGCAACATCTTCCAACAAATACAAATGTCATGAAACACAACTGTTGTAAAAAAGTCACAAAGGCCTCTGTTGAAACGAAAACTGCCCTTAGTGAAATTGAGTTCTTAGCAACACCATCAGACTGCTGGATGGCACACCATCATGGTTTCATTGGTGTCACTGTGCAATGGTTTAACCCCCAGACCATGCAGAGATTCTGTACTGCGCCCTAGCTTGCAAGCAACTTAAATGGTCCCATACCTGCTTTTGTAATACTTTGTTTTATTAATCGCTTGTCAGTAACAACCACGAGTAACGCACAGTATCGGAATTGGATTGGTCCTGTTAGTCCGATATCCAATCCAGCTAAAAAGCCCGGATCGGCCCAGATACCGATCCAGAATATCAAATCAAAGCATCCCTATACTTGTTACTTCTTACTTCTTGTTACGTACTTTCCACGCATTGATTGTGGTTGGATGAGAAGTCTAAACATATGCCATTCCGACAACCTATTGGTTTGCAAGTGATCTATCACACCTGCACATGACACAAATCACATAATAATAATAACAATTCTTTACATTTATATAGCGCTTTTCTTCAGCACTCAAAGTGCTTTACATATGACATTTTCACCAATGTGCAGCATCCACCTGGATGATGCGACGGCAGCCATATTGCGCCAGAATGCCCACCACAATCCATCTTATTAGTGGAGAGGAGCCGACAATTTGTATATATGGGGATGATTAGTTGGCCAATGGGCAAGTTTGGCCAGGATGCAGGGGCACACCCCTACTCTTTATCGAATGACATCCTGGGATTTTTAATGACCACAGAGAGTCAGGACCTCAGTTTAACATTTCATCCAAAAGACGATTATACTCCAGTTACCCCCAACACTGGATATAGCAGACGTAGCAAAGTATGAAGATGTCCGTGGCAGAGAGTCAAGAACTGAACTCAAACAAAATGTCCCAACCAAGCACCAGCGAGAAAGTTGGTAGCCAGGAAGACCAACCAACCTTTTATACATCCCTGGCCTTATCCCTGGAACAATTTTCAAAATGGTTGGATGGATGCAAAAACAAATCCTTTCTAATGCTCTGGGCACTCAAACTCGCCGTCTAATTTGAAAAAGCATATTATGGTAAGGTGAAATTTTTTATGCTCAGTCAATTATTGACATATTTGAAATTCGACTTTAGCCAAATGTTATCTGAGCTTAAATTTTCGCTTTATTTCTAAATTAATTGTGCAAAGCTAAAGTTTTTGTTATTAACTATAGTTTGTGTTATATCAGGGATGGGCAACTTCGGTCCTGGAGGGCTGGTGTCCTGCAGAGTTTAGGTCCAACTTGCCTCAGCACACCTGTCTAAAAGTTTCCAGTATGCCTTAGGGGGCGTGCACACCAACGCTTTTACGCCCGCGGCCGGCGCATGTTTTCAATGGAAGCTCAGCGTTTTTGTCAGTTCTCACACGGCCGTCCAATCACAGTGTAGGTGGGGCAGGACAAGTATCACAGCAACCAACCGTCTCACAGCTGACGTATCAGAGCTACCAAAGCGCTTAGCTGAAGAAAGCTGGCACTCAGCTGAAAAACAGCTGGCATTTGGCGTCCTCAAGGTGTTTTCAGCCGCGTTTAAAAGTTTTGGTGTGTCCAGCCCCTAAGACCTTAATTGGCTGCTTCAGCTAAACTCTGCAGGACACCGGCCCTCCAGGACAGAAGTTGCTCATCCCTGTGTTATATAAATAAATCACCCTCCAAATAGACCAAGCTGTGACTGGAAGTGTGTCCCAGGCAAGTGTGGATAAAGTAGTTTTTCAATTCATTGTCCAAGGTTTGCACCCACCACACACTGTTCAGCAACAGGGCTTCAGTGATCTTTTGCAAGATACATCTTCAGCAAGATACAAATGTCATGACACACAATACTGTTGTAAACAAAGCCACAAAGGCCTCGGTTGAAATGAAAAGAACATTGAAAGCTGCCCTTAGTGAAACTGAGTTCATAGCAACAAAAACAAACGGCTGGACGGAAATCAGCTGTGTGCTAGGGCTGCTCAGTTACGGGAAAAATCATAATCCCGATTATCTTTATAAAAATCATAATCCCGATTATTTTGATAAAAATCATAATCCCTATAATTTAACATGATTACTTAATGACTGTAAAACATGCACCTGTGCGCACACAATTGAATGCGCATTTGTTTAGTGTTGTTGCAGAAGGCTACATGTGTCAAGCAGTGGTGCCTTTAGAAATGCCTTTAGTTAGGGGTGGTTTAATGATATTTCATGCATTCTAACTTATTAAAAGTTATAGAGGTGTTTCCTTACGCTAAACGTAGGCAAAGTGTCAAAAAAGCTGTATTTCGGTGCCGAATGCACTTCGCCAGGGTTCGTACAAGTTTCGGAAAGTTTTTTTTTCGATTACGGGTCCAGCTGACGTTTCAGGGGTTACTATACGTATCACTTCTTTTTATGGGCACTTTCCCCGGAAAACCCTGTCCACCCGTCAATCAGCGATAGATGCTAGATCACATCATGCGACAAATACAGCTTTGTTTAATTTTCAAAACTCAACAATGGCATGAAAGAAGAAGTGTGTTTTTGGATATAAGGAGAAGAAAGTCAGCCTTATGGAAACTAATATATATATATATATATATATATATATATATATATATATATATATATATATATATATATATATATATATATATATATATATATATATATATATATATATATTAGTTTATTATCCAGTGTAGCAGTGGAGTTTTGCGTGTGTGTTTGATGTGCTGGATTTCATTGAAAAGTCCTAACCGGGTCATGAGTTGCATGCGGTAAGTAAGAATTCTGTCTTATGTTGGAAATAGGCACGTGCATATTATTTAAATGACACGAACATGTAGTGAATCATAAGTTAAACAGTGTTGTATAGTCGTACTCGCTCTTCCCGCGGTAGTAACTCCTCCTTCTTCATTTTTTTTGTACGTTATTGGAAAGATTCGGTAAAGCTAATCTTTCTTTTATAAATCTGGTTAAACGAAAGACTCTTCGAAGATATAAAGGATGTAATACTACTCTATAGGTACTCCAGATTAACATCAGAAATGCAGAAACAATGTGTGTTATACAGTATGAGCTTTAAAACATGCAATTCATATTTTAAACATGAGGGATAGTTTTGCTACAACTTGCTTGAAATGCATATAGCTTCATAAACAGAATTAATACTTAGTGAGCTAACTTCGGACAGATGCTAGAGTGCAGCTCTCTGCATGTGCGTGAAAAAGAGACAAGAGGTGCCAAGATGCAGTTGATTATATTTTACCATCATTTATCAAAATATCTTCTGTTAATCAGAAAAAAAGAAATTCATACAGGTTTAGAACACCACAAGGATGAGAAAACGACAGAATTTTTATTTTGGGGGAAACTATCCCTTGAAAGCTGTTTTAATACCCCAAGCAGCTGCTGGCATGACTGAAAGTACCATTAAATTAATTTTAAACATCATTTGGCTAATAGTTGGGAATATAATCTCTTTAGGGGCGGAAGGTTGGTGGTTCAATCCCCGGCTCCACCTGACCAAGTGTCGAAGTGTCCTTGAGCAAGACATCTAACCCCAGCTACTCCCGACGATGGCTTGTGTAGCTCCCATGGCTGACACCACCGTCGGTGTATGAATGAGAGTGTGAATGGGTGAATGTGAGGCAAATTGTGAAGCGCTTTGGATGGCCATAGGTCTGTTAAAAGCGCTATATAAATGCAGTCCATTTACCATTTACAAGGACCCACAAGGCCTACCTCACACAGGCATGTCCACTCTCATACACAAAGGATCATGACTATCCTTAGTACATGCTTAGTACATTGGGTGAACTATCCCTTTAGGTGCCAATATTCTGGACTGCTCAGAGAAAACATCCCACTCGTCTAGAGAGATACACACAACTTACTGTAGCAGCCCTCAAAAGAAAGTAATTCACTAAAGGTCCTTTGGCCCCACCCTCCAAGTAAACCAAGCTGTGGGAGACTCGACGAGTGTCCCAGACAGGCAAGTGTGAATAAAGTAGTACTCCAACTCATTCTCCAAGGCTTGCAGCCACCCAACACACATTGTTTAGCAACAGGGCTTCATTGATCTTGTGCAACATCTTCAGCCAAATATGTCACGACATACAATACTGTTGTAAACAAAGTCACAAAGGCCTCTTTTGAAATGAAAAGAAAACTGAAAGCTACCCTTAGTGAAATTGAGTTCTTAGCAACAACAACAGACTGCTGGACACCGTCGTGGTTTCATTGGTGTCACTACGCCCTGGTTTAACCCCAAGACCATGCAGAGATCAAGCAACTTAAATGATCCCATACCTTTTTGGCCCTGGTTGGTGCCCTAAATCAGGGGTCCCCAAACTTTTTATACACCGCGGACCTGTTTCAGGGGTTTCTGTGTTATTTGATTTTTTAATATAATGACGCATTTTCTGTAAAATAGCTTTGAAACAATATGCATTCATGTGTAAAGCACTATACAAACGCTCAAACATAGTATACATAAACTCCCGCCTTCTTTCATTTAATTGGTTGGAATGCTTCTCAGCTCTGTAATGTGATTGGCTTGAATTCGCATTTGTCTCAAGAAACGCAGACTTCTTAAAACTTAAAATTCTTGCTCGGTCGTGTAATTATATTGGCTGGGAGCAGAGTATGTCAGCGCTGCGGAGTGGGAGCGGAGCGAGGAGTGGAGTGCCGTGATTTTGCCAGGAGCAAGGAGCGGATTTTTTGAATGTCGGAGCGTCGTGATTTTCACTCGCTTCGAAAATGCTCCACTATCGCTCAATCACGAGCAAGAACCAAAAACACTGTGAGACAAGGGAGGGGCACTGAAAATGTTTCTAAACATATATTTTGGGCCCAATTGCATTTGTTTTGTATTGTTTAACTACACATACATTAATATAATAATATCATGTTATTTATTATGTTTTTAATTATATTTTACTGCCCCCTCGCAATTTCCGCCTATGCTGATGGACGAATTCATAAGTTATTAATAAGCACAGTTAAAGAAAGACAGAAATAAAGAGTTTCTGAAATACTACAGTGCAAGGGGGGAAATACAAATGTATTTTAAAAGGTAATGATGACAAAGAAGAACGCGAGGTGATTACAACATCAAAACAGATTCCTTGTGTAATCTTAAAAGGCACTTACCAAGAAAACACAAGTTTTCTGCTTACATTAGGAAAGAAAATCTAAAGGTCAGTTTTAATACAGCTTTAACAACCAAAACCACCAACACAGAAAAAAAGAAAAAAAAATTTTAATTTGTAAAAAAGAGCAAATTTTTTATTTTTCTTGTCAAAAATGACAATTGTTTCGCTAGATAAGACCCTAATGCCTCGTTTGGGATTGTTTATAGTCCTTTGAAACTCTGTTGAAAAAAACTGTTACGTGTTAAGTATTAAATGTTGGGCTCTATTAAAGTCCATTAAAATGAGAAAAATCATGCAATGTTTTCCTCAAAAAACATAATTTCTTCTGGACTGAACAAAGAAAGACATCAACATTTTGGATGACATGGTGGTGAGTAAATTATCTGGATTTTTATTTTACTATTCCTTTAACGTAGACTGTCATAACAAGCGGTTACAAATACAGTGGTCAATTCGATATAAATGTTAACCATACTATGATGAATACATTCGACTTTTAGCAGAGGAGCAAAACTACTTTTTAAATGGTTCCTTTTTACATTTTTATATAATATGATGATTTTGTGAAGGAAATTCCTCACAGAATGTGTGCACCCATTATTTTTAATCATACACATTTCATAATTTCAAAAATATAAAGAGCAGTTTATATTCATGTTTTTAACAAGCATTTGTCAGAAAGACAAGGATATACTGTATGTCCATGTTTGACATGTCAACATACAGGATAGTCCAGTGTGATGTGGTTACTTTAAACAACCATAACAATACACTCTGTACTACAAGCATTAAAAGTGCTATCGAAAAATCCCTAGAAACTTCTGAAGCAAAGGCTTTCCTGCTGAATAAAAATGGCTAAAAAGATAGTTAGCTGGTTTAACTTCGTGTCATGCGAATTTTTTGCTCGAGTTGAATATTTTCAACTTTGGCGGAGATGCGTTTGAGGCGAATAGTGTGTGTTTTCACAGCAAACGCGCCGCCCCACGTGAGGACGCGTCTTTGCATTGACTTTGTATGTAATCTACATAAATATAATTTGTAATTCAGTTTATTGATAAAACATTGTGATTGGTGAGCCATAAAAATACTGTAAACACAGGAAAAAATATTACAGTAAATCAAATCCGCTAGGTACCTGTATGATGATACTCAAGAAAGTTGTATTCTGTGCAAGGTATTACAAAAACGGCCAAAGATTGCCATGTCATTCTATATATTGCATCACATTTGTAATACTAAGACAAGCAATTGATATTTTGTGTGATTATTATTAGTGTTCAACAGTCTCTAGGGTAGAAGTTGGTAACGGCTGCTGAGCCACAATCTGTTATTAGTGAGAATCAGTTTAATTTAAATATTGTCCATACTGTATGCTTATTGGACCTTGGATAACCAAAACCCGTTTTACTGTCAGTGCAGCAATGATGTTCATGTTGTTGTCTGTTTGTACACCACTAAAGAAAGTCTGAAAACGTTCCATAAGTGTATTGGAAGGTATACATTACTGCTAAACACTTACAATTAGTCATTTAACACCATGTGTGTGTCATTTCTTTTTCAGGAAAGTAACAGTTACAGCAGACAATGAATTGATGCTTACCGGTGCACGTGGATTTCAGGTTACTTACGGTTTAATCCCAATTACTAGCACTGTTGCACTGCGCAGAAGTACGAATTAGCCTACAGTATGTCGTTTAGATACAATAGCTGAACAAATGTAACTAACAAGGAGGATGTTTCACGCGACACTGTTACAATAGCAGATTTACATGCGGAAATGCCCGAGCATCCCTCCCGCTACCTGCACGCTGTTCAAATAAGGAAACAGTTAAACTGCTGTTTACTGGCACGCCCTTTTTATCAATCTTAATGATGACTAAACATTACTTGACGACAGGCTATCGTGTCAGGTGCATAATGTAACCAGTCTCAACATATCCCGACTGACAGAACATAAACATTATAATGATAGCCTATGTTTTGCACGTATTATCTGTGTGTGTTGACATGAAAAATCGTAGTTGAAACAGGTGGAGGAAACACCAAATTCAGGCTCGTTTTAAAAAAAAAAGGAACAGTCATCTCTCCTCTATTTTAAGCAGTACTACACAATATCCGATAAATATAAGGAGAGAGACATCAGTGAGCATCATTCCATGTGACAAGAAAACCACATGGTTCGCTGCATTGTGATGTGCCTTCAGTTATCATGAGGATATCATTAAAGTTACTTACGGTTTCACTATTCAATTATTCAGACTCCTCTATTCCCGACAGACTGATTTTACTGCATTTCACGCTCGTGTACATGGTCACGCACGCGGTCTTTTCTTTCGTACATCCACGAATAAACTGATGATGATGATATTAATGCTCCTCAGCGCGTGGATTACGATGCTGCAGCCAATAAGAGTCCGCCCTCCATGGCGTTATGCTGCTGAACCAATAGCTGTCATCCATACTAACGGCTGTATTTGGTACACGTACTGTATCACCTGTATTTATAAAACCTGATTTTTTAAACCTGAATTTAAAATATAAAAAATACAAAGAAAAAGTTAATCCACATGACAACACAATCTAGAATACTTTTTAATTATCTATTGTAAACTGTAGATACGTTTATTTTTTCTAGATAATGAAGGTAATAAAGGGTTTTTTTAACCATATAACGTTAGTAAATATACTGTAATACTACTGTATAAATAAATATACTACTACTAAACTAATATTATATGTGTAATAAGTGTAGTAATTATTAGGCATTTAATGTACTACAGTATACCTCAATATAGCTACTACTGTTTAGTTAATACTATAGTTACGTGTCTATAGTATACACTTTTCTAATTTAATATCAGTTATTCATAACATATCATACAAACAATTAAGCACAATGACATACTTAAGATTAATGTATTTATCTGTATTTAGTTATTTATGTATTTATTTAGATTTTTAAGGTATCTGTTTTACCTGTTTAAAAAATGTCCAGTAATTCATATCGATTTGATGTTATGGAATGACTGACAACTGTATTCTGGTGCTGTGTGAATGTGGCCATAAAGATGTAGCCTACTTCATTTTGCTGACGGATCATGACCTTTTCTGTGGTAATGTATAGAAGTGTGTGTGCTCTTTGGTGGTTGAACTTTTTTGTATGCAAATGTGTGTGAGCGTTTTCAGGAAGTGAATATGCTCATAATGCTATTGGTAACAGGTGCATGTCTGTGTTGGGGTTTTTTCGTTAGTGGGAGGCGTGGGACAAACGTGGTCTGATCACTTAACATGACAACTTATGTGTAAAACAAATATTCTAATTTATCTTTTTAAGAGGAACAACATAGAGAAAAATTTTTTAATTTTAAGAGTATTTTAGGATATTGGTTGAGTGTTTTTTTTTTTTATAATTTATTATGATTTTATCTAAGTTATAATCTGTATTTTTTCTCAAACTATCTAAACCAAATAGAAAATTGGCTAGACATTTATAAACATGAAGGGTGGTCTATGTGTTTACAAGCAAAAGCTCAAATGATGAGCAAAATGCAGGTTTTAGAAAATTTTATTTTATGTGATCAGTGGAAACACTTTGACATTGTTAAGAAGTACAGTGTTGCCATCTATAGGCAGTTCATGCAACTGCAACATTTCAAAAGCATTTTTATACACAATACAATGAATTTATAAATCATCACAAGCTGTACGTAGTAGTACTTTAATATTTTATTAAAACTTATATATATTGCTTCAGATATGTGTTATACAGCATGTGATATAACGCATTAAAGTGTTTTAATATAGCATATTGTTTTGATGTAAACACGTTCATTCACAATTAAGGATCCCACTTGAATCATGTTGTTATTCATAACTTATTCATAACATTTTTATTTATTTATTTATTTGTGTTAATTTATTTTGATTACTCTGGATATATTAACTGTATTATCGTATTAACTGTAGACACTATTTTTTAAAGGGTGGTTTAGGCTGCTGGCCCTCATCAGCACATTCGTCAACAAAGTGAGACGCGGCAACTCAGCTAAAACAACGCATATCAACAACACAATTTCCTGGTTAACGTGGTACTTCAATGCAAAGGTACTATTACTATATTTTTATTGATCTTCATTTTTGTGTGTGTGGAGGAATGCTACACTTATTCACCAGGTCACAGAGACACACTCCTCACATGTGCAAACACTAATTGCTTTACTGATCACTCACCAATCACAGCTTTACTTTACAGTAGTATAGATAGGCCTATAAATAGGTCAAAGGTCAGATTACCTGTTTTGGCAATCTGCACCCCCCCCCCCCTGCCAATTCCTGGACCGGGACCCCACACACAAGTTACTGTATTCTACTGTAAAGAATATACTTTTGGTTTACATGTTTATAGTTCTGGTTTTGGTTTACATGTAATATACTTTCTGTTTACACATTGCACTGGCGTTTCCGGTGTACTTGTTACCCCCCTCAGCAGATTACTTTCACTGGAGAACATTGTATTGAAATGTAGATAAAAGCCCATGAAAGACCAAAGAGCTATAGATTTTGAACAGCAGTGTTTAGATGGTATATCCAAAAATGAATAATTATGAAGGAAGTGTTTGCCATTTGATGCAAATGCTTGATTCTGACGTGTGTTTGTGTCATTTTGAATGTAGTGTTGCATTTTGAAGGAGATGTGAGCTACTTTGCATTTTGTGTGTGCAGTTTCGAGAATTGTATGTAGAGTTTTGAAAAAAGGAGACTTAGTTTTGAAAACGTGTGTAAGCAATTGGTAAAAACTGTAATGGTCCTTGATGCGTTTGAGTGTTGTCTCTAGTATAATTAAGTTATGGAAATCGAATTATAACTTTTGTAAAAGGTAAAATAAGTGCTATTTAAAAGTAACAAATATGTGTACTGTTTAGTGTGCATACAGTGATGCTTTTTTACTGAGCTAGATTTTAATTGATGCTACTGTATAAGACAAAGCTGCTTAGTGTTAGGAGATTATGAACTATGTAAGTGTTATACAGTTGCCCCTGGCTGGTCATTTTACATCTAGTAAGAATTGATGAGGACCATGAAAATGGGTCAATTTTGTCATTTAATGTTTTGTTATATTGTAACGACTTCGGGTTTTTTAGCAGTTGTTTTGTTTCAATTTGTTACAGACAGATTTGCAATACACTGTTTTTTCCAGTCTGATTCAGTGCGACTCTGTTGTGTTTTATAATGAGGTGCCACTAGAGGGCGCACTCCATTGACTGTTAGTTATACACAGAGATAGCTGATGATTTATGTGTAGGATATGTGCTGTTTAAACAGTTCTCTACAGGGAGTCAGAGAACAGTGCATTGAATATTTAGAAAGCTGTCTTTAAAGTGCATCCGTAATGTTAAGTCATGGAAACATTGTTGCTCTATTGATCTGTGTAAAAGAAAATTATTGTTGTGCTTTAATAAACAAGCAGAAATAAACTCAGGTCATCGTTTAAATCTACTAAGTTTAAAGGGCCAACACTGAAATACTGCTGATAAACTCCTACTTATTATTATTCGCAAATACTGAATATATATTAACTGAAGATGTATCAGTCAAATTCGTCAACACGGTGCTTTTTTGTGTAGCTGCTATATTGATTTGCAAGTAAACACCTGAAAACGCAGGATTCTATAATACGCTGATATTATTTTGTGCATTTACATTTTTGCATTTGACAGACACTTATTATCCAGAGTGACTTACAGTGCATTATATGGTATATATTAGGGTTTAATACCTGAAAGAACTTCTTTCACCATTGCGTCTATGGCAGTACATAGAAGCGTACGCATAAAGTTATAAAATTTGACACACCGATAGAGGACAGTCCAAATAGGCCCCTAATGCCACCAACAGTCTAAAGTTTACTTACATTTTTACTTATAACTTCTGATCCGTAAGTCCTAGAAACGAATAAAAAAAAAAATTCTGAATCCTTGGCTCACAATGATTCAATTGCATTGAATGATTAAAACCTACTTTTCCAAACACATCTTAGGGCGTTTGTCCGATTGATGCGAAAATCTGTATGTGGCATTCTAGAGACACTCAAGGCAAACATTTATGGAATTTGTGTTGATTCGTCAAACCTTTGTTGTATGCCACGTTGCAGCGCCACCTAGGGGTCAGACAAATGTTTTAAACACCTTAACTTTGGCTACAGTTGAGGTATTGTCATGGAACTTAATTCCTTACCGTGGGTTCACACCAGCCACGTTTGAGGCATCAAAATCGCATCTACCGAGCCTAGTTTGCCGCTTGAACAGTTTGAGTTTACTTGCTTCATTCGCGCGTGAAAGCCGTGCGTGAAATTCTAGTCATCCAGACGTTCACGCGTTTCAAATTTGTAAAATTGCGCTTTCTCCGCGGCAACGCTCAATTCGCGCGAACTAGACGTGCAAATGAGACGGAATTGCGTCTACCACGACCTTCAGACAGCGATCAACGCGTCTTCACATTGACTTAACATAAAAATCACTCGCGTTTGACGCCTCTACCGCGGCTGGTGTAAACGCAGCATTAGAGTCTGAAAAAGTAAATTTCTCCGCGAACGTTATTCTGATCGACTCGAAACCACCTTTTTCCCATATATCTTCTAAGCTACATACACATGACGACACATCAAAATTGGAAATGGACGAAAATTCTAAAAAAAAGAGTTAACATTGATTTTTAATCTATTTGAGGCTGTATCTTCGCCAAACTTGCACGCATTGACACGACACTTGGTACTTGTGATGGGAGTCAGGAAAGGAGGGTGCCTAAAGTCTACATATAGCTTCTGTATTTTATTAGCCTGACGTTGTCATACTCAATTCTAGTCAGAATTTGAGTCTGATACCGCTCCATTGAGCTAAAATTATGAGGCGTGTCTCAACCGAAAAATGCCTCTGCACTTAATTGAACAGACATGCGACCAATCAGAGCAACGGAGTGTGTGACTCATGTTGAAATGGCGTCTTTAGCAGCCTGACCGAACTGCTAGTAATTTCGCTACAATGATACTAACATCATTGTAATTATACTAAGTCTGAGTTAGCGAAGGTACATCAACACCAACTATGGTTACAACATTTCATTTATATCACAACATTAAGTATTTACTAAGTCATACAGTAAGACTATCTCTTACCATTTGTACGTTAGGTGAACTTCATCCACGACGATAGCTACCCATTACGTTGGCTTGAAAAATATCGGAGTCTAGCATGTCCCTCCACTTATTCAGCAGTCACGATTCCAGGTTTTCCGAAAAGAAGCTGGCAACGACCGCTAATTATATCCATCTCGTCGTGCACGCCGAGTTGCATCGCTGTGATACCCATTTCAGTTGCTTCTTTAACTTTGTCCTCCATAGGAAGGACGGCGAAAACATAAACAAATGCCTTGATCGCGTTTCTCTGTTCCGCTTTTTAAATCAATGCTCTGTCGATATCTTTTAGAACAGACTCAATGTCAGAATCCACACATCTGAATTCACCAGCGGCAGCCATTTCATTGTAAACAGATTGAACACACGTGCTCTTTGGTGACGTGGTTGATACGTTACTGTTGATCATCTGTCCATCATCGTATAAAGCCCGCCCTCACAATTTGATTCGTCGGCCGGTTTTGGTATTCGCATAGTAGCTCCTCAACGGTGAATCCCCAGACCGATCTTCCCCGATTTTCAAATAGTGGTGGGCGGGGCTAAGATCGGCTGGCACCCAGGCTAGTATTTTATACTAATGACGAAATGTCAAAATAGCACAAAAGGAAAAGTTACATATTTTTTTGTGTTTTGTGACATATGTTTATATATGTTCATATATGCCCCACTAGTTGGCCTTAAAATGTAACAAAACATTTGACAGCAAAGTCTTATATCTTTTCGTCACAACATCGTGGAGACTTGGGTGGGTTCGTTTCAATTGTGGCTCAGAGTATATTAATTGATGGATGACATTTCACTTCCTAGAAACCAAACGGAGTAACCTGGCAACCTTTTATCAAGACCTATATCTCTGCATCAGAACATTGAGACATAGGGGTAGGTTCTTTTGACTTGATAACATTATTGTAATATTTTGTTTTGCCACCGAAAGCACCACTCACATTTTCAATTTCAAAACGCATATGGTAGCTGCCAAAGGACAAATATGTTGTAGTCTGTGAACGCTCTGTGTTCTGCCGCCGATCGATCGGAGCATCCCTATTATTTATATAACTTCATATACTATGACAAATCACTCAGGTTCACATGTTATTAAGACCCAATTGCATTGCTTGTTCTTAATTCAGTAATTTTATTTGCCTTTCGTGTACACAAACTCTCATTTACAAACCAGAGTGTGCAAGAACAATATACATTGTCCCCTTCCAGGCCAGACAGTACGCAGACAGGCTGTTGAAGGCAGACATTGATCTTGAGCTCTGCTGCAGTCTTTTAAACTGATAGGCCTTCACTACTATATATTTAGAGAGAGAGAGGTACAGGATGTTTTAACGCTGTTGTGTGCAACTGGTTTTATTTTGAGACTCAATTTTACATTGAATATCACACAATGCAGAGCCAGAATTGTTTAGTGTACATAAATAAACAAAAATGTCCTTGAAATCAAATATTACATTGATAACAAATTATTAACATGACATGGGGTGAATAGGAAGAATTTTTTTGTTGTTAAATGTACAGTATACTGTATCTCTATCCGATAGAAGGTTACCCTTTAACTTTAACTAGCAGGTGCAGAGCATTGAAAATCCATGCGGTGCTGCTGTCACAGCAATTCTCCTCCATTGAATTAAGTGGGGTCAATCCAGCAAATCAAAAGATTATGCTGAGCTCTATAAGGAGTGAGATCACACAAACATACTCGCTCACACGTGCATGTACATGCAGATATTCTCACACATGGTTTATCCCAAAAGTGAATTTGTTCGATACAATACAGTGACATTAAGCTTTGCTATAAATAACCAAAACCTTAGGCTTTTTTGGGCAGATAAGGCAGTTTAAATGCGTTCATACAGGTCTGAGAACAGAATGTAGAGATGTTATTGAGCATGTTGATCAGTCTGTGTGTAAATACCCACTGACCTTTAGGACAGCACCATCAGCAGAAACATCCACCTGTCTGATTACTGTCCCTGTCGTTTAACAAAACCAATGCGTTACACTACAAGAGCTGTTTGAAGGACATTGTATAGCATGCATGTATTTTTGTCTTGTACTGTAATTCTGGATCTGTGTATTTGTGTATAAATCAGAAGGCTAACATGACTGTATTTATGTATATGTGTGAGTGTGTGTGTGTATGGGAATGTTGGCACTCGTGCTATATGGCTGAGCTGGTTTAATTAGTTTAGTGTCCTGGCTCATTGATCCTATGCTAATTCTAGTCTGTTCTCACATATTTATCTGCCAGCTGATAGAACAAATGAAACAATTATTACCTCAGGATTTTAAAGTATACTCTCAGTGTGTGTGTGTGTGTGTGTGCGCGTGCGCGCGAGCGTGTGTGTACCTGGTAATTATCACGTTGTGGGGACCAATTGTAATTTTGAGGTCCCCATGAGGAAACAAGCTAATAATCAAACAGAATGATGTTTCTTGAAAATCTGAAGTAGGAGAAAGGTTTCTGTGATGGTTGGGGTTAGGGTTTGGGTTAGGGGAAGGGAATACTATATGGGTGATTCTCACGAAACCATTGAAACAACACGGCACTAATGATTTTAGCTTTAAAATGTGTAATATAGTAACATTAAAAAGCATCAGAATTAACACAATACTGTGTTCTACCTTGCACAATGTGTGATTTCAACATAAGAATTTATAATTGGAAATTTTATCTCATTTTCTGCTGAAATTCTCATTACCGCAATGTGTCTGTGCGTTAAACATGCGTTATGTTGTAATTTAATCAAATTAATTAAGAAAAAAAATAAATAGATGTTTTGCTAGACTACTTTAGATGACAGAAAAAATATTTACTGAATATTCATGTATAATAATAATGAAGAAAAATTAGGAAAATGATGTGTCCATGCCTGATGTTCTCATCCTCCGAAACACTTTTTGAGAACAGTTTAAGCACACATACAGAATTTTAATAAAGTTTGATTTTGAGTGACCAAGCACATGGACCAGTTACTTCAAGATGGCTACCAGGTAAGATCATTTTTTTACAGTTAATTTGAAATATTGTCTTGTCAGAATGCTTACACGACATTTTGATTATCATTACCGCAACAGATGCTTATTAAATGTTAATTTAATTAATAGAAGCATAATACTTTGATTTTAAATGCATGTGCAGAATCTCCAAATTATGTTCTTTCGGGTTTGTCATGTCATTTTGAAAATATGTCAGTGTTGATGTTTTCTGACTGTTGCGGTAATGAGATTTTTTAGGACTAATTTTTTTAATTATGTTACAAAAAGTGTTAAATGATAAGTAAAACTTGACTTGTTCCCATTTACTCCAGACTTTGTTTTTCAATGTCTGGTGGGAAAAAAAGTAAATTTAAGCAATTTTTTACATTTTCATGCTTGACATTTTTAAAACCAAGTTTTCGTGAGAATCACCCATATACAGTTTGTACAGTATAAAATGCATTACGTCTATGGAATGTCCCCACAAAACATGGAAGCCAGAATGTGTGTGTGTGTTGTCTCTGTGTAAGTATAATGAATGTTTAGTAATCTTTGTAATATTGCTCATTAATGTCATACAGAATTGCATGCAAATGTGTGTAGTGGCACATTTTTTGAATTCTAACATGCACATTTCAGATCTTTCAGGTCAGAGAAAGGTGTAAATATTTAGTTTGTTAATTTCAAATGCACTGTATGTTGCATGTCAACATAATTTATGCCACCTAAAAATGTGTGAGGAAGTAAAAGAGAGAGCGCATATAGCAAAGCGGGGGACAAAGCACAGAGTTGTCTTTTTGGCAGAGTTTCTCTGGTCTGGATTAGTGCCCAATAATATCATATATTGGCAAAATGGACCTTTCTTCCTGTCTTCTCTATAATCCATTTACTTATTCTCTTTTTCTCACATTTGCTTTGTCTTTGCCTAAAACAGCATTGACGCTCACAACATCTTTTCTAAATATACAGAAACAAACAGAATGAAATTCACAGTGAATCACAGCATCTGATATTATTTTCTGAAATGAGATGGTGACAGCAGTAAACTCCGCTTTCTGTTTAGAAAAGTTTTGCTTTCATCTAGTGCAAGGTAGTGTTGTCACCATACTGAAATTTCTCCTCAGGGCTCCAGAATAACATTTGAGAGGGTTGGCACTGGCGCCACCAAGTTGTACAGCTGGTGGCATCGGGCCTCAATTTGGTGGCACCAGTCACTGGGTGGTGTAAAACCAAAAAATTAACACTTAAACTAAGTCCAAACATGTACTTAATGCATTAATAAATTCATTACATATACATCTTTATACATAAAATATTTTTTTAACTTTACCATACTCTTAACATATATTTGCCTTACTGTAAACTATTAAACTTACAATCAACTTTTTCCTACTTTGTTGTAAAAGTTTTAGGCTACTTTAAGACAGACTTGAGTAAAGAAATCACAAGTTGTGCTGTGTTCACTACAAAATGTCTCCATGCACTTTGAAGATATCATTTGGCCAGGACTTGTAAACTCTTATCTGAGGTACTGAGCACATTGCTTTACATCTTTTCTGACTTCTAGCATGAACACACAGTGAACAGCGCTATCTTTAGGCTTTATTAATAAAACTAAAGCGGCTGATCTCCACGTATTTAGTTTCATTTTGCGAGCGTAAATATGCATAGACATGTATAAATGCTAGATATGTTACGGCGGAGTCTCTAACGTCATCATCTGGCGGCCATCTTACCACAGGCAGCTCGCTCACTCGTAGCATTGAGTTTTAATGGTGCAGGTACTTTTAAATGACCATAACTTGCTCAATTTTCTACCAATTTTCGTTTCTTACAAACGTTATTAACGTGGCTATAATTCTGGATGCTTTAACATTTTCCATGATTTTTTTTTCTGTATAAGTATGCAGTGTCATAGGTACATCTTTGATGTTTATAACAAACCAACCCGTTTGAAAATCAGTAGAAAACAAGTTATGGTCATTTAAAAGTACCTGCATCATTAAACGAGTGAGCGAGCTGCCTGTTGTAAAGATGGCCGCCAAATGCGGACGTCCACTCAATTGGCTGGCAGCGCGTGCGAGACATCTAGCCTTTATACATATCTATGGTGATATGCCCCTGAGATATGACAGAAAGGTGGGGGAGGGGCAGTGACTAGGGAGCGTGACTGGATGTGCCGTAGATGTAAACCCCTGAGCATTATATTAATATAATTATTGTATTAAGAGGGAGGGTTTCGCAGTTGCGCTGAGTGCAACCTTTAATAAAAAATAATGGCATAGGCAGTAAAAATAGTAAAAATGTACTCACAGTCTGGAGCCCTGTACCTGAAAAAATATCAGTATTAGAGACCATTTTCGATACCAAAGGCGAAAATCTGCCACAACATTAAGGCCTTAAATGTTTTATTTTAATTATTCTTATTATAAGACAAATATAACATGGCAGGTGTGTTTGGTCACTTTCACATTTTTAACATGACTATGAGGTCATTGGAGATTTTTTTCTCATTTGTTTCTGTCTGATGCTATAACAGAAGAAATAGGCCTTTTTCTTCAGGATTTTAAAATAAACTTATCTTGGAAGCTAAAAGTTAATAGTAAATGGTAATACTTTATAATTAAGGTCCATTTTTTCAAATGATTAACAATAAAATTTACTTCTGAAGCATTTATTAATGTAATGTTAATTTCAACATTTTCTACATTTACTAATTAAAATCAAAAGTTGTATCAAAGGACAAGGACTTAAACAAATGTATTGCTTTTTGTTCATTAATGTTAGTTATACATTAAAGGGCTGCTTACCTAGGTGTTTTATCAATATAAAAATGCTGGTATCCCCAGAATGTGTGTGAAAATTTTCAGCTCAAAATACACCAAAGATCTTTCATTATATGATGTTGAACATGTCCATTTCTGGCTGCAATGAAAAATGCGCTGTTTTGTGTGTGTTTCTTTAAATGGAAAGTAAGCCTCTATTCCCCTCCCCGTTTGCAAAGTAGGTGGTGGAGCGCTTACACATGTGCTTTGGACTACATCAAAACATGTGTCTCTGGCAGAAGGTTGAACAATGCGCTCATAAGTCTGTGAGCGGTTATGGGTGGTGCGTAATCAATGTGACATCACATTGATAGGGGATCCCCAACTGCTGGTTTTTGTGACTTTTGCGGTTTAAAGGAGATTACACAAAGAAGAAAATATGGATTTGTATCTGCGGCCCCCCAAATCACAGGTCCTGGTACAACATTCCCAGTTTTCCTTTCCTTTCCCCTGATGCAGTCTCCTCAGATGGATGACTGTGGGTGGCTACCGCCGAACAAGCAGTATAAGGCCTTGCTCTCTTTGTACTGTTTATGTTCTGAATTTGAGAATAATGCATCACTATCATTAGGCCAGTGTTAAATGTAGAGCCCGGACTCTCTGAGTTATCGAGTGATGCATAATGTATTAAATTTGATGCTGGTGATTGTTCCAGATTGAAATTTATGAGCTCCTGAATTGTTCTGGCTGGATGAAATCGGGCTGCCGCGTGCGAGCGTGCCTACGGGCTGAAGTCATAAACTTTTCATGGATCGACCACATCATTGTGGGTAAAAATAAATCATTGTATTTTGCGTCACAAACAATTGAGACGGACACAAACCTATGTATAATCCATGTACAAGATAAAGAAACAACATAGCAATGCCAAGTGTCAGGCTGTGTGCTGTTTGTGTACCTCCTGAGTCTTGTAAATAACAGATAAAATAATGGATAGAATTTCTCCTATTTGGCTCCGTATTGATTTTCTCTCTCTCTCTCCTTCACCTGTTCTCTCACAACAATCACATGACCACTAACATACAAGACTTTTTCTGGTTTTATGTGTGTGTGTGTTGACAAGTGAAGAAAAACACAATGAGTCGGGAGGATATAAAACACTTAATTTATTGCATTAATCGTCTTACAAAGTAAAAGTTTAATCATATTGTCTCACAAAACAGTGGTGAGGTAAATAAGGTCCGATCCCTCACGGAGGACCAGGACGGTAAAGCCCCGGCGTCAGCAGTCTTGCGCTCCTGCTTTAAAACTCTAAAATAGCTGGTCAGTTCAAAAACTTGATTAATTTATCATTGCATTAGTGAACGTGGCCCGCTTGGGCGACAAAGTTTAAACACACCGTGACCCATTGCAGGTTTGAATCCCTGCCCAGGTCTCAAGAAACTCGATTGGTAATTTTCAGAGTGGGTGAGCCAATCACGGCTAATAAAATCAGCAGTTCTTAAAGCCATTACGCAGAGGAATCTGAAGGAAATTGTGCAGGTCTCTGAATGTGTATGTCTCCGTAAAACACACAGATCAATATTAAGAGAAAAAAGTGTGTGGCTATCTTCAGCAGTTTTGTTTGCATTCATTCGTCAGCGAACTGTAAGTCCGTCATCGCTGGTGCTTATTATAAGGGTAATTAGCAATTGCTCAAGAAAATTAAAAGAAAAGAAGTACTGTCAGTTTAAATTTCTTTGATTGCCTCAGGTTATGTAATATCTTTATCTTATATCTTAGACTAAAAGCAAGCCCTCTTACAAAACACATAAGATCAAACATTATAAGCCTAAAATTGGTATCGGCACATAAAAACATTTTTATCAGACATCAACTGATTGTTCAAAAACAACCTTGGCAATCAAAAGGGGTTAAAATGGATAAAAATCTGATTATTTTGAATTGGGTTGCAGTGACAACAAAAAAATGCAGTTTTGCATAGTAGTGAAATACGTCTGTTCGACCAGATGTGGAAAACACACTGCTGTTTTTTACACAATGTACCTCATTACCCATCATATTCAGCCTGGTCCATCGGGTTGGATTGCTTTCTCACCACACGCTCCAGAGTTCATTTTTGCTGGCCGAGACCACCTTGTTCAGGCAATCTCGTACGGACATTTTTTTGTGCGGATCCGAGTGTGTTTGCCATGTTCATACATGCCTGAACGAACTAAGGAAGAAAACCCTACAGGTTCTGAAACAGATGCTTTCAACGAACAAAGTGTGAGCATATTGTAACCCTTAGGGTGTATTGAAATAAATGTATTGACAAAAACAAGCTTGATTTGACTGTGGTGCTTAGCTGTTCAGTGTCTGATTTGCCTTCATAGATGTACAGTACTGTAAGAAAACATTCACAGTGACAAGCCCTTTTCACACAGACATTCCGTAAAATACACGGGAAAGGCATCCAGGATTTTTCCGGGATCCTTAGATTTTTTATTCATTCACACTGCCATGATTAGCCGGCATCTGATGGTCCCGGAAAGACACGTGACCTATTGAAAGTCCCGCCCTCTCTTCTACGCAGCGTCTTAAGTTTGCATATTATATAGTATTTCTCTCTCCAAGAACCACTCGCGTGCATTTTTTTTTATGATAAGACTACAAAGGAGCGCGTGAACGCACAGTTCTATGCTGGTGAATGATCTCAGCTTCAGAGTGGATATTTGACGAGCTCCCTGATCTCTGCTTTAAAACAGTTTTCAGATATTTCTAATCGTGAATGTTTATATGCATTTAAAACCCGCATTTTGAGGAGCTGAACGATATATCTTGTTGGGATGACGCGCGGGTATTTTCCTTTATTATAGCTCAAATGAGCAGGGGACGCAATATTCTTTTATGCTGCTGAATGATCTCCGTTTCAACGCAGTAAGTAATGAGCTAACTTACCTGATATCTGCTTCAGTCCAGTTTGCTGACACTCGTCGTGAATGTTGTAAATCCCTCATTTTAAAGAGTTGAACCAACTTGCAACTTCATGTTGCCATGACACGCGCGTCCACACTACGGCACGTGCGTCATTGTTTATGCGTCTCATTTATCATTTCCTGATAACTGCATCAATATAGTTTGCAACATTTCTCGTGGTGAATGTTTATATGCATGTTATCTTTCGTTTTAAAGAGCTGAACCATAACTTCGACACGCCCATTACGGCATTCTTTCGGCTTCTTGTTCACACAGAGGGTTTTCCGTTTATCTGACTAGGTCCTGTTTTCGGAAACGATCCCAGAAGATTAACGGGACGAGTTTGTGTTCACACAGACGCTTGTCTGGCAATTTTACGGGTATTTTCTGGGACCAAAGGTCTGTGTGAATGGGGTTATGCATAGCACATCGGCTTCCCTCGTCTTAAAAAAAATCATAGCTAGCTAGCTAACTTGAGGAGATGCTTGCAGAAGGAGGACAACAGAGAGCAGCAAACATTGCAAATTATTATGTTGGCTGTAACTGTACATATGCCAGTGTCATCCTACAATGACAGTATGTGCAAATCAGGCAAAGAAACAGCTGTTTTTCATTGGAGTTTCTTTCAAATGAGAACCACCAGGGACAGCCTGAAAGATACTGAAGATATTTCATTCGAAGTCAAAGTGAACCTAACAGCTGAAACTCCAGAAAACCAGGACGTCTGGTCACCTACTCTAATATAAAGGACCCTTTTGGGTTTAGCATCACAAATTTTGTTGCCGTTTGTTGCTAGCATCTCTCACCGTTAAAACTCAGTGTAAAGTGTCTGTGTGACACCTGCATGCATTCTGTTGTGCTTGTCTAGCTGTTTAAAACACAACAACACGTTCTGTGTAAATGGCTACTTACTATACTTATTCTGTGCTGATTGATACTTTTTTACGTGCATGTCATTCAACATCACTCTGTGTTTTTGCGCCCTTGAAGGGCACTTCAGGAAGGGGGTGTCGCATAAACAAATAAAGAGAAAATGACGTTGTTTTTCATTGCTCTATTCACCAAGTATATTTTAATAAGGCTGCACTATTTGCTCTTGAGTTTACACATCAAGAGTTCTGATCTTTGAAAGGAGTAGGGCATAGGGATGATCACTTCCGATTGGATTTCGCCCACTGCCTGCTTTAATAAACATATTTTCTTATATGTTGTGGGACATCTCTCTGTGCTTTTTATCTTTTTCTCAGTATCATTGCTTAACTGCTGCAGAGTTCCTGCCATGTCTCAATGCTCTCTCTCTCTCTCTCTCTCTCTCTCTCTCTCTCTCTCTCTCTCTCTCCCCAACTGTCCTAGTTGGTCTCAGGGGATGCTTTGTCGGTGGCGGTCGGCTGAAGGACGTAGCATGGCTCTCTGCTCCCTCTTCCTTGAGTCTGGAGGAGTTGTGTGTGTGTTTGTGTGTGTGTGTGTGTGTGTGTGTGTGTGTGAGAGAGAGAGAGAGAGAGAGAGAGAGAGATGATTCTTTGCTATGTCAGGAACAGCTGTACAACATGTATAACTCCATGATTGCTTTAGACAGAGTCAAGACGACTTCATTCAGCTGTGTCGTGTTGTAGCAACATGACGGGCTGTAAACACAGACGAAGAGCAAGTTTGCTTGTGTGTGTGTGCATTATATAGATGTCAGCATTTAAAGAACCTTGTGCTGTCAGGTGTTATATATGGTGTCTTAAAGATGCATTGAAGTATAGTTTTGATCTGGGAATGGTGTGGATAATAATTTCTATATTATACATAGAAATTATACCCTTTCATATATATATATATATATATATATATATATATATATATATATATATATATATATATATATATATATATATATATATATATATATATATATATATATATATATATATATATTAGGGGTGGAATGGTACACAGAAGTCCCGGTTCGGTTCGTACCTCGATTCAGGCGCCACGGTTCGATTCACTTTCGGTACAATGGAGGGAAAAGCAAAACAAAAATGTTTTAGTATTTAGTATTTAGTACTTAAGATATTCTTAAAAACATAGGTGTCCTTATCAGTGTTATTTTGAGATGTCATGAATATGAACTGAAATGCATTTAACATACTATCTCGTATTTCAAAAATGCATACCATTTTAAGTAATCTTGTACTCATCTTTCATACAAATATGGGTTCAAATGTATTACAAGTGTTACCTAAATACATTTTAAAATTACATTTTGGCCTTATTTCATATCAATGTACTAAAGAAAAAAAATAGTCTTGTAGGATGAATTAATAGGTGTGAACCACTTCATGAGGCGCTCCAAGAAACGACAAGTGGATGACGTCAGAGTAACGCGAGAGCGATTTGAAATCAGCCTCCTCCGCAAGATTTCTCGCGGTACTCTGACGCTGATGGCGCTGCGTAAAGTTGGACACACTTTTAAAAAAGCAGCTGAGCTCGACAGAACTGTGCCTCGTCCATTAATTGTATATTAGCAGGACAATTTATCTCCTACTTCTCAGCATGAGAAATACAAAGTGTGAGCGTGTGAACTGACTGAAATGCGTGTGTGTCAAGGTGAATGCGTGAGACTTGAGAGCCCCGATTAGATGTATTTCCACTAACATACCTAACAACTGCTGAACAACGCCGACGCAAAGTCCTCGTCTTTTCCACCACTCTCTCGCCTGTACTATTGTAACTGACTGGAAAACTGGAGTTTTGCCAAACTTGCGATCTTAAAGAGGCTGGCGGAGTGTCTAACTCTTGTGGAACACCACTTGCCATCCTCGCTATCGCTGCTCACTAACTGACTGGACCGGCGGACCCTACAAAAAACTGCAGAGTGCCAGAATGTAGACGGGCTCTGATAGAGCGCATACATAGCCGGAGCTCGGCTGCATCGGCGCCAATCAGAGCTTCAGAGCTAAAGCGGGGCAACAGATTAGCTGTCCATAAAGAACCCGCGGATCTAACAGTAGTTCCGCATTACATTATTTATTTTGCACGCAAGTTTTTTTTATTTTCATACCGTGTATTCTCCGTTTAAATTCACGCACCGAACCGTGACCCCCGTACCGTTTCGGTTCGAAACGAATACATGTACCGTTCCACCCCTAATATATATATATATATCGGTCGTCCGATTCACGATTTTTGTTATTTCCCTTTGGCGTGTTGGTGTGTATTAGTGCATGTTAACAAAATGCAAAAGGTACAAATCCCAAAGTAAATGATGACGCGAGTTATCGTCTCCAACATAAATCTCTTTTCTTGGACTACGGATTGTAGGCAACAATTTACTTCCTGTTGACGTGGACAAAACTGACATTATCATAATTCCTCTCGCTTTGACTCACAGCCTGTAAGTTAACTCCTGTAAGCATTGCATTGTGAGCTAATCTTTTAAACATGGTAATGAGCGTCACATTTCCGGCTGACGTCAGAGGTATTCAGGCCAATCACAACGTACAGATTAGCTGGCCAATCAGGGACATAGAGCTTTTCAGATCGGTGAGCTTTGTACAAAATCAGTGCGTTTGAGGATAGCAGTATATCTGGAGCTACACAAAATGTATGGTTTGTGGAAAAGAATGTGTTTTTTAACCATAAACCACGCGAACACATTGTATTATACCAAACACACAAATTAACGTTGCATTTTAGCAATGAAATAGGTGCACTTTAAGTGTCTAATACCAGAAGTGCAAACTTTTTTTCTGCTGGCGAAACTTCGTGCTTATTCCGAGTTACGGAAGCTGTATCCAGCTGTTTCTCAATTTATTTTCACATTAAGCTAACACCTAATTAATTAATGTGGACTTCAATAACTATTCAATTACTCCAGCATGTATAAAAGTCTATGTGATGTACTAAATTACATTGAGCACCATGCAGGCCAAACTCAGAGGCTAACTGGGGTTATATAATCACAGTATTAGAATTAGCTGAAGGAAACATTAATGATGGTAATTAAAGCAGCCAAAAAGAAAGTCAATTCTGTTGCTTTCAAACAAATTGGTCAGATTTGCATCACAATACAGGTGTTTTGTCATCAGTTACAGTTACTCAGGATATCAGTAACAAGTATTGTAATTCCTGGTACATCAATTGACAGTAGGTTACAGTAAGGCACTGTAAACCCCTCATGGATGTCTTTAGATACATGGAAATGAGCAAGAAGCTGTCATGTTAAATAACAGGTAACTATAAAGAAGTATGAACCAGACATAAGGGGCATTTCGTAAAAGGAGTCATGCTTTTTTAAAATTCATGTTAATTTAACTTTTCACATAAGTGTGTTATAATAAATATGCAAGGTGCTCTTGTGCTTTAACGTATAGCAAAGTGGATATCTTATTTCAGTAAAACTCCTTATGTATCTGAAGTACTTCTCTACTGTATATCTTTCTGCTGAATAGCACAAAGTGGACTCTGCAGAAAGAGTTCCCAGTACTCTGATGTGACGTAGCGTTATGAAACCGCTTTGTTCCTACCTTCAAATACCAGAGGACTTCAATGCAATCAAACTGCCCGAACTATTGTGATGATGACTGGAGCGATTGACCATTGCCGCATCAGCAACTTCCATTTCATTGGCCGACTTCTAGAAGTTCGCCCCTCATGTTTCCCAAAAGACCCAGTGATGTGATGATTAGTTTGATAAATGGATTTGATTGAATAAGAGATACGGCTGCAGGTATTTGATCCCTGGACTGAATGCAGACCCTTATAGAGCCGTCATCTCTGTCTGATGCTTCATCAGGCCCGTGAATTCTCATTTAAACTCACACGGGCGTTTTCATGTTATCGTTTATGTCGTTTTTCTGCACTGTCAGCACTGTGTAAATATTCATTTAGGGAAATTTGAAAATCTTTTGCCTGTGATGTGCTTATATTTTTATGCATAGATTCTCAAAAGTGGTGTGTTTATGGGCCAAGCAGATGGTACAGTTGTACTTATTTTTACTTCTGTAGAGTTTTGTTTACTGCGCATCAAGGTTGTTTTGTGATTTCTTTATTCTCCCTTCTCATAAAAAATAACTTTCAATGTGTGAAGTTGCACTGAAAAACAATGCGTCCAATTATTGCATTCGGTCCAAGTTCAATGATTTGTAAAATGTTTTGGCCCTGTGCCTTTCACAGGTGACACATATTTATACAAATAAATTTAAATACTTTAACATAGTGATTGCTTTCAGGATGTGAGGAGACTTTTAACCAGCATTACATAAAAATGTTTCTGGATAAAATCAGATACACTCTAAAAACAAACGGTGCTATATAGCACCAAAAGTGGTTCTTTGCTCGTAATCATAGAAGAACCGTTTTTAGTGCCATATAGCACCGGTGAAGCACCAGTGAAGCACCTGTGTAGAACCATATAGTGCTATGTAGAACCATATTTGGTGCTATAGTGGTTCTATATGGCCCCTATATGGTTCTACACAGGTGCTTCACTGGTGCTTCACCGGTGCTATATGGCACTAAAAACGGTTCTTCTATGATTACGATCCAAAGCAACAGTTTTGGTTCTATATAGCACCGTTTGTTTTTTTAGAGTGCCTGCCTTTAATACATATTTACACCCTACTAATAGTTTAAAACATTTTAATAGTTTGTGATGCAGACAGAAGTGAGAAAGATGAAGAATATCTGAGACACCCGAGGAACCCCAGTGTGTGTGTGTGTGTGTGTGTGTGTGTGTGTGTGTGTTCTTGTATGCTCTCATAGTTCAATGGTCCATGCTGTAATGCAGGTTATAGGAATGTGTTCAAACATCAATACATTTTGAGTAAAGATGTCAAACTCTCTAGGCTGCCATGTTGACGTTTACTTTTTTTTCTGCCATGCACCCTTCAGTGCCCTCCCTCTCCATCTCAATATTAAAATGCCTGCTATTACTTTGTTGCTTGGCACTCGCTCTCCGCTTTTCCAATGTCATCCGCTACATAAATCTCGGTTCTGCAAGAAAAGGCCTTATCATATTATATTATGGCAGAGTTGTCATGTTTGTGAGTGCGGTGTCCGGTTGATTGCTGAGGTTAAGGAGATCCATTCGATTTTTACTGCTATATGCTTGATTATGCGTACAGTATAGCAGCTGTGGTGAATAATGAAAATATGCAGTTCAATGAGAGGAGTAATTTTTATTGGTTAAATACAAAATGAATGTTTGTTTAACCTGTTGTAGGCTGATAAACTGGTTGATTTGCAGTGTTTTAGTGCAGAATTCACAAAAAGATATTTGTATCTACAAATGCCGCAATACATAGTCATGAATTTGCTCTTTAACAAGTAAAATAAATACAGTAGAATAGAAAATGTATATTGACATTTGTTTTAAATAAAGTTTCATGTAATGCTTGCTTTAGGCAGTTACAGTGCTTCAATAATTGCATCTCCAGAGAATCATCAGTCTTTATTGATTGAGGATTGGTTCTTTTTAATGGAAGGTGGTACTTCTGTCGTCAGAACGGCCATATTGTGCATTGCTTTGTCCCCTATTCATAGTAACAGGAGGGCTCAGTCTTGTTATACTGTATTCAATATCTTTGGTTTTAATAAGAAGCCTTATTTACATAAAAATGAGGTGTGCTCCCGCTCAAAGCGAATCACACTGGATTGTAGGGTTTTAGTGAGACACATGGGTTTTGTGCTAATATAACAAACACACTAAACACTTAAAACCCTAATAAGTTGACAACTCATTAGATTGAATGAAGTAATGGGTCTCCTAAAAACTTAAAGGGACATTTCACAAGACTTGTATAAAAACAAATAAATCTTTGTTGTCCCCAGAGTACATATGTGAAGTTCTAGCTCACTAGACCTCTTAGATAATTTATTATAGCATGTTAAAATTGCCACTGTAGGTGTGAGCAAAAATGTGTCGCTTTGGGGTGTGTCCTTTAAAAAGCAAATTAGCTGATCTCTACACTAAATGGCAGTGCTGTGGTTAGTGCAGATGAAGGGGGCATTATCCCCGTCTGACATCACAAGGAGAGCCATTACCTATTTTTTACATGCTTGTAGAGAATGGTTTACCAAAACTAAATTACTGGGCTGATCTTTTTCACATTTTCTAGGTTGATAGAAGCACTGGGGACCCAATTATAGTACTTAAACATGAAAAAAAAATCTGATTTTCATGATATGTCCTCTTTAAAAGAAAATAACATCAATAATGCTATAAGAGTGAAAAACTCCAACTGTTTATATGTCCCAGTAATTGTAATTCTTTGACCAAAATTAAATAATTCAAAAGGGCTTATGGGTATTCCTCACAGCATTTTGAACTGATAAATTTAAGTTAATTGCACTTGAATGTTTAAGTTTATGGTTTTTGTAAGTTAAAGGAAAACACCACCCTTTTTGAACATTCCACTATGTTCTTACCTCAACTTAGACAAATTAATACAAACCTTTTTTTCAGTGCATGCACTTTTAATCTTTGTACAGCACCTCGTGAAGTGTTAGCATTTAGCCTAGCCCCATTCATTCCCATGGCTCCAAACAGTGATGAATTTAGAAGCCACCAAACACTTACATGCTTTCTTTATTTAAAGACTGTTGCATGAGTAGTTACACAAGTAAGTATGGTGGCACAAAATAAAACTTTTGTTTGGAGCCACAGGAACAAATGGGGCCAGGCCAAATGCTGTCACGAAGCACTGTACAAAGACCAAGTGCATGCACTGAAAAAATATAGGTATGTATCTAAAGTCATCCAAGTTGAGGTAAGAACATAGTAAAATATTAAAAAATGGTTGTGTTTTTCTTTAATAAGTTAAATGAACAAAGCTAGTTAAGTTATCGATCCAAAATTTAAGTCATGATTGCTTGACTTTTGGAGTACAAACAGCATTCAGTGAAGTACTCATGAATGGTGGTTACGGGGTTGTGTGAGTGGTTACAGTAACATTATCTCTGATGTGTGTGTGAGACAATAATCTGAGAAAAGTATACAAGGCTGTGTGTATATTCATAGCCTCAAGCGTGTACTGAAAAGAGAAGCGAGTAAATTTCTCTTTGATTGCCGTCACACGTAGTTATTCAGTAATGGCTTCTTTTACTGTGCTATAAAACAGAAATATAAGATTTTAATACTTTAAATCTCTCAGAGCAAAGCTTTTGTGCCATTTATAATAGGGATGCATAACGATTAAATGCAATTAATCTATAGACGAATAAAAGTTTTCGTTTACATCATATATGTGTGTGAACTGTGTATAATAACTTTATAAATGCACACACATGCATGTATATATTTAAGAAATGTTTACATGTGTATATATATTTGAATATTTATGTATAATTTATATATAAATACTTAATTTTTTTTCTTAAAATTATACATGCATGTGTGCATATTTATATATACATAATTTTTATACACAGTTCACACACATATATGATCTAAACAAAAACCTTTATTCTGTTATAGATTAATCGCGATTAATCATTATGCATCCCTAATTTATAAAACAACAAGTGTAAACAATGTGGGTTTGTTGCATTCTTCAAAACATTGCTTTTTGAGCATCTGAAAATTTTCCTGATGTGAGTTTGACTTTTACCTAACCAATGGCAGATGAGGAGAGTGTTTGAGAAACATTTTAGTAAATATTACTAGAAAATAATTAGTGTTTCACTCAGAACACTCTTAAAACGGTTGTGTTAAAACAACACATTTTGTGTTTAGTTAAGAACACATTTTATGTTGTCCCTTTTATTTATTTGAACACAAAATAACATAAATAGCATAACACAAAACAATGTTTAACAAATAACACATCCTTTCTTAGAGTGTAGTGGCACATAAATTTTACTTTTATACAATTTTATTTCTTTTACTTTTTAGAATTGCAAGAATTACCTTTAGTCGGGTTTCCTGAATGCTCTGCTCATCTACACTTGGTTGACCAAAGAGATGGCCCAGTTGCAATAAAAAGTACAGTAGTATACTTAAGTATTTACTACAGTAAACTGTTTTATTTAACATTTTATTTTATAGTGTTTTACAGTGTAATTATACATGAATAAAAATAATAATTAACAACATTTATTACTATAGGGTTAAGATTTGGTTAAGGGTTAGTTGCATGTAATGATGCATAATTGTTTTACATGTAACGTGTAACAGAGAGAGAAGAGAGACGGCTACTATAGTAGTATACAGTGTATTATAGTAATTGCTACACTTGTATATTATGAACTATAGTGAATTAATAAGGTGTGGTAAATATTGTAGTATACTTTAATATTTAATATATTAAACTGTAATAGGCTACTGTAGTACATTAAAGTAATTGTTACATTTTGATATACTTCAACATTGTGTACTTTAATATTTCTAATGGTATAGTTAAAACACATCTATTTTACTACAGTTTACTGTAGTTTTCTGATACTGTGACTTTGATTATTGAGGTCAGGATGCTTTTGACAAGCTTTTGGACATTTTAGCACCACAATGTTTACACTAATACACAACATGCATACTCTAAATACACGTCTGTGAGCGGAAATATTTTTTATATTTTAAAAAACTTCAGATGTGTGTGCTAAGGGGATCTACACTTGATGTTTAGACCTGTGTGGATCTCATGACTATTATGTTTGTACTTGTAAGAAAGTACCATGTGTTTGTATATCATTTTTTTGGATGTAATATAGAACATATAAAGTGTAAAACATGGACTGAATTGGAGCGCTTTGTGTTTGCTCAATGCTCATTGTACAAGATGCAAATCAACACATAAAACATTTGGAGATACAGCATAAGAACTTGCACACACATATGAACACATGATCTTTTAAATGTTTGTACAAACCAAAACCACCAAAGTGTTGTACAGAGGCTGACAAGAAATATAAGCAAGTGTAGGACATAACAGTTTACATCGTTCGTAACAGCACAAGCACCATCAGTTGAAAAATACAATATAAGTGTCTCAGCTGCACAGGACACACCCTCCAGCTGGTCATTAAAACGCTGATACTGCACACCATGTGGCGAATCATTAACACAATGTACATTTTGTACCCGATTCAAAGTTGATCTAAAGACAATAAAATGTTTGTTTTTTTCTCAAAGTTTAACTTATACATTTCTCCAGCTTCTTCAGCTCTTCTGTTGATGTTGCTGAGGCCATATGGGCATGGCAAAAATAATGTTGGCCAGTAGCATCGTAGCATAATGTTTCAATCCTATAAAATCCCAAGAGATAAAATCAAGTCCCCTCCCAACATTATTTCCCGCTGAATAATCTGTTTCATTCCAAAAACCACTTCAGCAGTTTATGAACTTCAAGATGAGCTTTTATTGATCAGGTGTGTGCATTAAGAATCACGACAAGCATAGAAGGAAAAAATAGTGAGGGATAAAGTCGAACGAAACGTTTTACTTATTCAACAGCTTGACATGCACCCCCTCACTCATTCCCCACATCCATCCACCTCAGCTCATCCCCCTCTCGTTCATCCAGTGGAGAGACGTGAAATCAATCGGTGGCCATAAAGAGCCCACTTTCCAATAATAGTGATTTTGGTTGAATACATAATCAACAATTATAGCTCATGTATAATAAATCCCATGACATATATAATACTCACCTGGGTTTTAAAAGCACAATGACTTTTTAATCATTATATTAGTGCTTAAGAAACATGCATTCAAAGGTGGGTCCTGAGTTGGACATGGCCGGAGTGCACTGTAAGCTTAGATCCACGTAATGGCGAATATGCAGGGACAGGAAAGGTTAGCACGTGTGCTCGTTTCCATCTGTCGCAGCTGATCAATGCACAGCTACAGCTGGTTGAAGGGGACCAAATCCATAAAACAGTTGATTTGGTTCCATTTTACCAGCTTTAGCAAAGCATTTTAGAAAAAGACCCCTATGTGTGTGCCAAAATCCCAAGTTTAGGCCGGGGAAACAGCTCGGGATCGGAACCTGCGGAAGAAAGAAAAAAAAATATTAAGACTGTGTTGAAGTAATGCCTATATTGAAATGGGCTTATTTTTTTTTATAGACCGCAATATGTTTCAATTTGTTTTTATTAAAATCTGGACGTGCTATTCTCTGTTATTAGGAGCGGGATTCATCTTATTGGATACATTTATTTGATTAAAAGAGTAAGTGCATTATGAATCATTGCTATGTTTCGGTTCATTTTCGCAATAGAAAAAAAACTGCACAACTTAATCTGCAAAAAGTAAATGAATAGTAGAGTAGCAAATATGTTAAAGCTAATAGACACTAAAACCACAAAAGCAAACCATTTCTAGGCTGATTTCCCTTAATAGATTTAACATTGTTGTGGTTTCAAAACACTGCTTTTCCATTGCTGTCACTAGTTGCACAAAAATTTGACACTTTAGCTTTAAATATGGCAGTGAGGCACGACCACTTGATGTTTACAAGGAGCAGCAACATACATTTTTAACCTGCAGCAGCACAGAAAACAAAGACAAACAGATTACAATCTGTGCCAATTTAGACAACACATGCTAACAAGGATTAAAGGTGCAGTGTGTAATTTTTAGAAGGATCTCTTGAAAGAAATGCAAAATAATATACAAAACTATATTATCAGGGGTGTATAAAGACCTTTTATAATGAATCGTTATGTTTTTATAACCTTACAATGAGAAGTTTTTATCTACATACACTGAGGGTTCCCTTACATGGAAGTCGCCATTTTGTGCCGCCATGTTTCTACAGAAGCCCTTAACGGACAAACTTTTTTACTAAGTTGTCTCCGAAGATGACATGTTTGTCCGGTGGTGGCTATCGAAGCTTCTTTGTGCATTTTAAAATTGAGGGTTGGGCAGTGGGCTGAGCCGTTGGTTGCAATTCGCAACTTCACCACTAGATGGCGTTAAAATTTACACACTGCACCTTTAAGACGTTGAGACAAAACCTACAATAAAAATAGACACAATTTAGAGTGATGGAAAAGAAAATGATTTAAGTTAAGCACCAGTGACCGCTGCTGTATCTGATGACAGAGGAACAGAGGTGTAAATGATGGCTGGGGACAAATATTAGAAAATAAATAAATCATAAGCCTGCCAATACAGCTAACAAAGCCAGAAGGCAGCACACTGCTGGAATTAAAGGGATAGTTCACCAAAACATAAAATATCATAATTAACTCAAATAAAAAAAATTAACCAAGCAAATCTGGGGCATCATTCACTTCCATAGTATTATGGAAGTCAATGGTGCCCCAGATCTGCTTGGTACAAAAACATTCCTAAAAATATCTTAATTTGTATTAAGCAAAACAAAGAAATGTATACAGGTTTGGAGCAGCATGAGGGTTAATAAATGACAAAGTTTTAATTTTTCAGTGAACTGTCCCTTTAAACTCCCATTTGCCAGATGACTTTGCTTTCTGCTCCTTATTTTGTTTCGCCTTGTCTATTTTTATGTCTCAATCACCCATGTGTTGCCTCTTAAACTCTCTCGCTCATTCTCTCTCTCTCTATTTGCTCTAAAGCCTTTGCTTTTACAAGGCAGGTCTTTGCAGTGACAACTCATTGTATTCGGGTCTTTATGTTTGTCCTTCGGGCTCCTCTCAGGGATCCCTTTTAAATTAGCATGAGCTAATCATTTTGCCATTAGGGAAGTTGGCTACCACAATTCGTGGATTGCCTGAAGAGAAAAGCCTGTATTTATGGTGTAAGTGTGTGTTGAATTCAATGGGATTATTACAAGAATGGGCTGCTTGTTCGACACCACTTCATGGATGGTCACAATTTCACACAGAATATTTTAATGTTTTTTTTTTAAATGATACAGTCACATTGCAAGTATTAAAAGTACATAAGATATACATTCTCTAGAATTACGTCTGTTCATTGCGGCCGTGCGACTCATTAAAAATAAATGCAAGTGGAGGGCTGAAATCAATGTCTCTACATGGACGCTGCTCCATTTGTTTGTTTGTTTAACCACTGCAGAAATCTCACACAGTGGAATATACAGTAAATTGTGATTTATTGTCTCAGATCAGTTTAGTTATAAAGGCAGCGAAGATACAGAAAGAATGAGATGGTTTGTCTCTAGAGTTTAGTAAAGCTAAAGAAAAAGGAATCGCTTCTGCATTATGTTGCGAAAGAACACAAAAAAGGAAGTACAGACTTAATTAAACATTTTCTATGTGTAAATAAATAATGTGTAAAGTGTGTACTGGAGGGACAAACAACGTCCACACCTGCCAAATATTAATAATTCTTACTGGCTACATTGTACAGTATGTATCATCAGTTCTCTGAATGGATTTAACTGTAATGTAGAGCAGTGGTTCTCAAACTTTTTCCACGTGCGGCCCCCCTTGTGTACGGTGCATTCCTTCGCGGCCCCCCCAAGAAAATTTATGACAAAAAAAATTCTAAAATGTAACATTTTAATTAAACAAAACATATTAATATACAAAGTATAACACAGAATTTATGATAAATAATGTATTTTATAAAATGTCATAAAACCGGGGGGCCCCTGGGGGACCCGGCCCCCAGTTTGAGAACCACTGATGTAGAGTATATCTGGGTTTATTATAAAGTAATGTCACATTTATTAGCTTATCAGGATGGTGGAGTGCACGTGTTTTGTGCTCTTGCTATTTAAAACTTACACATTGTGACTTGTAGAGATCTACTGTTGCTTTGGTGTGTCCTGTACACTCCTAAAAATAAAGATGTAACAAAGTTGCACAAATGTTCTTTACAATGATGCCATATTAAGTCAAAGGTTCATTCTTTCACACCTTTTCATGGTTTAAACAAAACATTTTCACTACAAAATAACCTTTTATGAATTTTTTTATGATATCCTACAGCCAAATGGTTCTTTAATTGCATAGTGTAGCACCTTTATTTTTTTAGCACCTTTAAGTGTACAGAATAGGTCTGGTGCTTCACTATAAAAATGATATCAAATCAACAAATATTTTTATGTTTCTTTAAGTCGCCATGAAAATAAAATGAAAAACTGTAATTTGTTTTGGAATATTGTGGTTCTTTTTTACAAATAACTTTTTTTGAAGGCACTCGATGCAAAGTTTGTCACAACATGTATGTAGCCAGCGTGTGGTTCGTAATTTCAAGTATGTGTTCTGCGGATCGAGCGATCCTGTGTGCATCACGTGTCTTGTCAAAATAAGTGTCTGCTGCAGACGCGTCTAAAGGGTTTATGATAAAAGAGACGCTCGTGTTTGCCAGATACTCACATAATCTCATGCGTAATCACAGTTTACTGTTAAGTGAATGTCTTGCGTGCATTTTGTGAACGTGAGCATCTCTTTCATCATAAATGGTTTTGACACGTGTGCAGCAGGCACTTTGACAAAACACGTGATGCACATGGTTCACACGACGCAACAAACACATATTTTGAAAACACGAGCAACACACATGACACTCCGAACACTTATATTGAATTTGCGGCCCTCAGATGAGCAGTCACAAACCGCCACTGTCCCTAATAATCTTTCATCAAAAACGTAAATCTCCTCCCCTCCCTAAAACGATCTCTCTTTACTTCCCATCATATGGTATGGCAGGTGTGCGGGGTCCGGGAAACGTTTGCTGCGATCAAATGATCCAATGGCGCCTTTAACAAATTAAGTTAAACAATTTCAACTTGTTATGTCAACTAAAGTCAAAACTTAAAATAGTAGGTTACACTACAGATAGAAGATATGATTGAAAATGTATAATTGTAACTATGCAAATGATTAATTTTTTTGTATTTTCTCATTCACCCTTCCTTTTCTTGCAAAATCTCTTTCTTTCTTCATATACATGCTCACAGCTTTTCTCATTTGCCTGAGTGACACTCCCCTACAAGACCGCAACGGTTACAAACTGCACCCTGTCATGTTTAAACATCGCTTTAAAAGAATACAAAATAAAACAAAACTATATGTGACCCATACCCAGCAAAAAATTTTTTTTTTTAGATTTACTGTTTTCTACAAAATACAATCTTGATATCTTTAATGTCAAACATTGAAATCAATGTGAAATTAAACTTTCAGACTTTCCAGACTTAAATCTGGATTTCACAGACAAGGTCACATATTGTAGCATCTTTAGTGTGGCCCATCTTACAGCACACACTGAAAAAATTCCTTGAATTTACTATTCATTTAAACATTCTTGACTAGTGAGGAGTTTATATAAATTATAAACATAATATTTTTATATAGAAACTCTTCAAATCAAGAAAGTTGAAATAAATACTTCAAGTTAAGTGCGATTTTTTTACAGTTTAGAAAGTCAATGCATCTAAACAGAAGATGACTTTTTTCCTGCTATACACTTTGCATCCTGGACAGAGAATGTTGTTGTACTCAGCGATATATATATTCCAGGTTTTTGTGGTAATGAAGTTGTTTAGCAGACCCGACCCCATCAGATTCACACAGCGTTGATGCCACAACAAGCAGCCTCTGTGAACACTTTTATTAACAGGTCGACTAATTGAGTTAATTCACTCTGCTGTAGTGCATTAAGCCAGGCCTTTAGCAATTAGTATTTATTTATTTCCTCTTTATAAACTACATCCAATCTCTGCGAAAAGAGCTGAATCACGACCGCATACCTATCAACTGCAACCCAGAACTTTGGGCCCGGCTTTGCGCAACGGCCCGGGGCTAGAGTTTTGGAGGTGTCCTCAGATAAGGCAGAGGATGTGGATAGAGGTGCTGCAGTGTGTTTGCAGTGCTGACTTCTCTCCTCGCCTCTGCATTCGGACGTGAGCGCTGGCCCAGGCCCTTACTCAGCACTATTTCCGCCCCTGATTGGCTGATTCAGACCGCTATAGTACCGCTAGACCTTATGTTTGGCTGTTTGACTCAAGTTTATCAGGACAAAGTGTCAGAAAGTTTATTCGCTGTTCTATGAACTTCGTGTCGCATATTGGGGGCGGATCATGAAATAACCCAAGTCGAACTCGGGCCTATCACACAAATTTGCGCATTAGCGCATGCAGGTGATCCACCAGGCCATGCGTCTGAATAATTTTTTTTATTATAACACAATTGAAGTAGTTAATTCATAACATTACATTTGCCTTTGCCAGACAGCACTAACTGAAGCGACTTAAGGTATACGTTTTATCAGCATGAACTTTTGTTGATGCAATATTTTGCCGATTAAGCTACAGGAACTTGTTCAGATATGCCCTTAAATGGGCACGATAGTTCTTAGATAGTTATATCTGATTCAACGTTGTTTTATCCTGTTTTGGTTACTTTAAGATTACGTGCATCTTTTTTTTGCAAATCTTTGATTTAATTTCAGAATGGTGTAATCCCCGGAGCGGTTTTATTTCTTAACCTTTTAATCTAATGGTAACACCTTTTAAGAAAATCAATAGCAATTTAGATTTAGCTATTCTGGTTTTTATTTCTTTCTACTCCCCCCGCTCTCTCTATCTTTCTTTTTTTACCTCTCAGCTGATTGTGAAACAGTGGTTGTCTAGATCATTTGCTCCTCTGTGTTACTGTAGGGGGGGTCTGAAGTTTTTATTACCCGTAGGTCACTGTAATTTTGGTTAATAGAGGTTTTAACTTAGAGCTGTGTCATTTTTCTTTCAAAGTGAAACATCTAAATTGTGATAGCTTGGAAGTTCACATTCACTCTAGTTTGTAGCGCTGTTATTTTCTTGTACTGTTTTTTATTGCATCTGTCCATTTTTTTTTCAAGAGGGTTAGCCATGAATGCGAAATAGTGTGTTAAAATCTGTAAAAAAAAAACTGTAAAAGAGTGACATGGCTGCTGAAGGGAGCGCTGTTATGCACTGTTATTGACCATGCCGAATACTTGTGTATACTGTATTCAAACACATCTTAATGCCCTTGATTATAGTTAGGACGTCAAACCCCAAGGTCACGGGTTCGATCCCAGGAACACATATACTGATAAAAATGCATAACTTGATAAAAGCATTTGCCTAAAATGCTTAATTTTAAATTCAATAGAAATATGGATGTTAAAGGGGCCAGGAAGGAAAAAATGTCAGGCAGATCTATTTCGCTATCAGTGAACACACATACATCAAGATAACAATGCCATAAATTAATCAAAAAGCCTAAAAACTGCCTGAATACCCTCTTTTCTTTATTATTCTTAAATATAGACTTTAAGACACACAAAATTTATTTGGATTTTTTTATGTTTTTAATCTGCCTGTTAGTTATCTATGTGTTAGCCTGGTAATACCATCCTCTGCTATTTTGCTTCGCTTCATAGACAGAGTCTGGCTGCGCATAATTGACAATCGTTTTCCTTCTCGTGGGAGGGGCTTGTCTGAAGTTTAAAATCATTGGTCTAAACGTAAGCCAATCACACATAACATTTGGATATGATGTGCTTTATGCACCGGATCAGCCGCATCGAATCTCTGCTGTAAAATACACGTATAAACCCATCGAGCGAAATACCAGAGTTAACATGGCTATGAACGACTTTTGCAGATTATGTTAAGTAAATCGTGCCAGAGCTAGTTGAACACTATCCTTACGGTGGCTTTCCACTCACTGTATGATGTAACTGTTCATTGGCTATTTTAATAAAACATTTACGTACTACATGCAAAACCTTTGATTTCCTTGTGAAATATATTGTGAAACATGCCTCCCCACCTCTATCCACAAGTTATTTTAAGCAGTGGAAACACAACACAGGAAGCTTTAAATACACACATTCACTCACAATACAGGTCCAGTAGTGAGACAGTGAGAATGGGATCAGGGGCCTGTGGTGGCATTGTGTGTGTGTGTGTGTGTGTGTGTGTGTGTGTGTGTGTGTGTGTGTGTGTGTGTGTGTGTGTGTGTGTGTGTGTGTGTGAGTGCGTGTTTTCTAAAAAGTCACATAGTTAAAGTCACACAGGATTTGTGAGTAAATCATTTTTGCATAAATTGTTGCATTCAATTCAGTAGGGTAATTTCAGTACTGAGAGATTTACTAATGATTTATATGTAAATGCGTTCAACGGTTTTGTAAACAAGACGCACAAAAAAATAAGAAAATACACATTTATTGAAATACGGGGCAGATATTATAATGAAATGCTGTCCTTTGTGATTCTGGTTTTATTTATTTATGTTTTGATACAGTATCTCTTTGATATCTTAATTTACACCCCCTTCTTCCCTCACATATAACAATAACATTAGCATTATCATACAAAAGCATCTTACACAATCTCAGATAAGTTTTTATCATTATATGTAAATGAATATATTTTACTTTGTGTTGTAACACTTTAATAAAGACGTTTATTATGGATCTACACTATTTTAAGCTTCATAGAGCGCAAAAGTAGGGTTTCAGTTATAAAAATCCCATTGATTTTCTCTATAGAGAAATTGATTTTTAACAATGTATAAACCTTTCAATAGACTCCATGGTTTTTAAGTGATGAAATATATTTTTGTAAAAGCCGTAAGTCACTAGTGTAATTTCATCTTTATGTTATATATCAAAATTCTAGATAAACTGCCCTCCTCATATTTCTAAAGAGAGATTCACCAATGAGAGAAATCGATGTTACCATGGAAATGTAAGTAGTAATCTCACTGAACTCTTAAACTATATATGAAGAGCTCAGATGCAAAACCATCTAAATGCGTCTGACATGTTTTATTGTAAATAAGCATTTCTCAGACTCTTAATGGATTCTGCCAAAAACGGTATTTCTGAATGGCCTGAGGCCGGGATTAAGCGGATTTGAAGCTAAAGTATAAAAAAACGTATAATATGTGCCGAGAGCATTAAATCATTATCTCATTTTTGACTGAGGTGGCGTTTAGTGGCTTTTGCATCTGAGCTCCTCATACTTTATGTATATATTGATATACAATAGGGGTCAAAAGTAAAATTTTTCAGAAAAACTTAATTTTAAAAGATAATGTTATAGTCAGAGATATATTTTCGCTGTGGTTAATACCTCAGAAGTGTGGTCTATCAATACCAGGTGGAATTTTGTAAAAATGTAAAACGACTTCAGTATAATTTCACTTTAAACATAAGTAGTGAATTGTTACTTTCGACCCCACCTGCAAGACATATTTTTTGTGTTACACTTGTTTTTATAAAATATACATGACTATGACCTCGTTACTTTGTGACTGCAAACATATTTTGTAATTTATCTTTGTAAAAAATAATGAAATTACATTTTTATTTTAAATTTCAGTTTTATCAAATGTTTCAAAAGCAATCAACAGTACAAACTTAAATTGTTGAGAATAAAAAAAAATTCAACAGTTTGAACATTATGTAAATAACATTAAATCAAATTAGAATATAATGACTATAAGAATATAAATTTTCAACATACATCAGTATTGGCAGTAACCCGACAGGAACTCCTCACATTTAAACCAAATTTACTTTTATTTTGAAAAACTCAGAGAAGTCAAATTTCAGGATGTGTTAGATCACTAAATAACCAGGGTAGGGTTGCACCAGTCGTTCGCAAGTTCTTACTTAAACTGGGACGTAAAGTCCAAACTAGAGGCTTAGTAACTACTAGCTAGTTTATAACTAACTCTTTACTTAATTCGGTTGCACCATTTGTTCTTAAGGCAGAACGTAGCTAGTAGGTCGTAAGCTCTCCGTAAAGTATAGAGACAGAGCGCAGTTATGCAAATTTGAAAACCACGCCCACCGGGGGGGAATTCAATCCAACCGTCTCCATTGACTTTGTATTGCGAGAAGCCGCCTCCTTGTCATTTCTGGCTTATAACAAAAAACTGAATAATGCCTAAAAGCTGCTGTGTGACAATATGTACAGCTAACAAGCCAAAGAACCCAGAAATAAGTTTTTATAAGCTGTCGAGCCGTAAAACCCAGCCTTTAAGGAGAATAAAGTGGATCGCCGACTACGTTTCCCCCTAGTGGACGCAGTTCTACTAATAGAAGTACTATGAAAAGTTGCCTCTATCCATTTTTGTGTCTTTAAACGCTCGTTTTTTGGGGTCGACAGCTTATAAAAACTTATTTACAGATTAAACTTAAAAACAGAATAATACCTAAAAGCTGCTGTGTGACAAGGTGTACATCTAACACGCCAAAAAAATAAATAAATAATTTTTTATAAGCTGTCGACTTCAAAAAACGAGCGTTTAGACACAGAAATGGAAACAGGCAACTTTTCATAGTACTTCTATTAGTAAAACTGCGTCCAATAGGGGGAAACGTAATCGGCGATCCACTTTATTCTCCTTAAAGACTGGGTTTTACGGCTCGACAGCTTATAAAAACGTATTTCTGTGTTCTTTTGCTTGTTAGCTGTACATATTGTCCCAAAGCAGCTTTTAGGCATTATTCAGTTTTTTGTTATAAGCCAGAAATGACAAGGAGGCGGCCTTTTGCAATACAAAGTCAATGGAGACTGTTGCTTTCCCCCCCGGTGGGCGTGGTTTTCAGGTTGTGACGCGCTGCGCTCTGTCTCTATTGCGTTGTCGCATAGAATGACATCTATTTTTCTTAACCCAATCACAAGCCTTATAATGGGTAAACAGAAAAATAGTCTGAACAGTACGTAATTTCAAACTCATTCTTGTCTCGCCTAAACTGAAAGTTAAAAAGACGTTAAAGCAAACGTTATCGAATTCAAAACATTACACTTTTAATTAAAATATCTATTCCACACATGGACGAGAAAATAAACAGGAAGAAATTTTAAATCTTATTTTAATTGATAGATACATAGAAAATTAAACAGTTCTTGAAAACTCGTTGACGAACTTGTGGCTCTTCATAATTTATACGAGCTCATCAATGTAATATAATCTGTCTGACATCTTATTCCAAGCGTTATTCATGGACAGAGGCTTCCGTAAATATTTAGTTACAACGTATTGTTACGTTTAAACTAAGTTTAATGGTGCAACGCAAAAACATTTAGTAGTGCGTAAGTTGTAACTTAGTGCCCATTTACGTTGTAACTAAGCTACGTTGAAACTTACGCACAGCTGGTGCAACCGGCCCCTGTAGATTGATCAGTACGGTAACACAAGAAATTAGAAACACAATGCTTTATAAGAACAAAATGACCACTTTAGGAATTTACTTATCATGGTTGAAAACACCTTTCTGAATCTACACGCGGAAAACTGTGAGTAACGTGATATTTGTCATGTCTGTCAGAGGTTGTGTGCCTAAGATGCTGTCGTAGTTTGGGATGCAAATGTTATCAGGGCTCGGAGAAAATCGATTTGTTACTTTCGTCCCGCGTTACCTTGGCCCGGTTCTCCCCAACTTATTTATTTGAAAATTTTGCAAAACTAGAAAAATAAATTTGAATCATTTAATATTATTTCATATGTAGTATGTATGTACTGCAGTTATTCACTATGCTTAATAGACGAGTAGTTCAGAATGAGTTTTATGTTTTACAGTAAATCGACTTGTAGTAATGTGATTCACGTCAGAGCTGGTTGGTTCGGATCACGACTCTTGATTGAAGATTTTTTTTTTAAAATCCCTACTGAGAAAATGAATGAGAAAAATATTTTCACTAAAGAATTGGTCAGCCAATGTTGCGCTCTACTGCAAATGCAATAAGGTCAATGATCGCAGCTGTAGTCATTATGTGAAACTCTGCTGTGCATGTAATGAATACGGTATACAGATCAGTGTGCACACATCACTTCAAATCTGTCCATACTAAAGCGTATTTGGGATCATCTTACCCTGTCTCTCTTTTACCTCTCTTATGCTGCCCTTTTCCCGAATGTCCTTCCTTGTTGGCCTGCGTTCTATCACTCTCTCTCTCTCTCTCTCTCTCTCTCTCTCTCTCCCTGTTGGAATGTTAACTAGGCTTTCCTGATTCTGCTCCTGAAATATATGTGTACTTAAGTGGCCGGTGCAAACTGTGGGTAAATCATGCATGTATATGTGTAACTACAGCCTTGCTAACCTGTGCAGCTGTTCTGAAAGTCTCACACTTTTGTTGCTCCCAATTAGTAAATACAAGTGGGACATTTGTCATTGTTGAGATTTAAATGGCTTCATTATTGTCATTCGATAAGAGTCAACAAATTCATATTATTATAATGATTACATAATGGTAGATGGTTATGTTTAAATGTGACCCATTTAAGACTAGAATACACCACACAAATTTAGCCCTAACCTTTTTTCAAGTTTGCCGTCGGTTTAAGGGAGGTCACACTAGTTGCCTCTGTAAAAGTTTTTGAGCAACTGAAGCTGACACACTTTACTTTTTTATTTTTAGATTGAGATTTAATATATTTGGAGAAAATCTAATGTGTTTGATATTTTGAGCAAAATTCATCCAAAATAATTATGCTTTTATTACACTCTGTCTCTATTATACTAATATGTTATATACTTAATGTAGGCTGTATATCCCCCACACAAAATTTTATGTATTTGTCCCATGAGTTCATTTTTACACCCTATGTTTACTTTTAATTCAGACCATAAATATTTCCTTTGTCCCTGCTGGTAGCGCTAACAATATACAATGTGTTTTTTATGGTGGCCAGTATTGCTGAATGTGCGTTGGGCTCTCAGGTAGTGAATTTGACTCTGCAGGCACGAGTGTCCTGGGAGAGAGAGGATAGACCACTGCAGGGGCTTTTTATCATTCTTACACACCCACAACTCTGAAGATCTACACCATTTTAAACTCAATTCTATTAATAGGTCAATAACACAGTTATTAATATGTAATAACGGCGTAGTTACTGAATGTGATACATTTGCAGTGGTCGTGTACTACGTGCACATTTCAATTAGGAAGAAGATGCCCAAGGCTGAGCTACATTGCAGCATGCAGTCTGCAGGGAATGATTCCCATTTCCTATGAGAATAGAGAAAGGAAAAAATACAGGGAATTTATGTTTTCCCATCACTGACACTGAACACTGCAACGGAGCGCCCTTCTTCTTTTAATTACTTCCTCCTGGTTTACAGCTTGAGTGAATTTTAATTATTCTACATGCAGATTTTTTGGGGAAAATATTGCTTTGGGAGAAGTTTGTTAGAGCCGGACTCACTGTACCTTTTGGCAGAATGCAGCTCATACTGTAAGGTCTGCAAAATTTTTAGCATGCGCGTAAAAAAATGCAGCATGAAGTTAAAACAACTTGGTTATGCAAGTCAATTCAACCTACTATTTGACTTGACTGAGTAGGTAGTAGTGCTGTGACAGATCGCTGTTGATCCGTACGGATCACGAACTGCGGTTCAGCTTGCATGCAATTCGCGGATTAATATGCAAATTTAAATAGGATTGCAAATGTTAACATTTAAGTGATTTAAAAAAAAAAAAAACTGCAAAAAGGCGCTAAACTGTGTGTGCACGCGTTTAAGTGCCCTCAGCAGTGCATATACGGAGAAACGCGTTTCAAAAAGTAAGCCAACATAAAATCTTTCTGTTCTTGACAGGGCACATACAAACAAAATGATCTCACAGTATTCTTTTTCTAATAAAAACATTTGTTTATGTCTCAGTGAATTATAGAGTCAGAATCCAGTATGTGCTTATTTGTTCTTAAAGAGACAGTAACCTCAATTAACCTACTGTGTCTGTGTCATTAATGTTAATCAAACAAGCAAAACAAAGAGAAAATCACTTCTGTGGCTCTAAAAAAAATATTTAATATGTACAATAAATACAGTGTTATTATTCATTTAATTCTATTTCTGTACCTAATGCTAATTTTAGACCTTACTCAATGTGCAACTTTGTTCTTTTTATAAATGTTTGTAATATCTTTATTTTTTTATTCGATTTTCCCAAACTGTTTTTTTCCTGATCCGAAAAATGATCCGATCCGTGCCTCAAAAACCGTAATGTTTTGTGAGTTTTGTGATCCGTCACACCCCTAGTAGGTAGTAGCCGAGCTTGTTTAACTTACGACCTGCGGTTCGGCTCGCATGCAATTCGCGGATTAATATGCAAATTTATGTAGGGAAAGTTTATCATTTGCACGTGTTTCTAAGGATTGCAAATGTTAACATTTAAGTGATTTAAAAAATGTAACCGCAAAAAGGCGCTAAAGTGTGTGTGCACGCGTTTAAGTGCCCACAGTAGTGCATATACGGAGAGACGCGTTTCAAAAAGTAAGCCAACATAAAATCTTTCTGTTCTTGACAAGGCACATACAAACAAAATGATCTCACAGTATTCTTTTTCTAATAAAAACATTTGTTTATGTCTCAGTGAATTATAGAGTCAGAATCCAGTATGTGCTTATTTGTTCTTAAAGAGACAGTAACCTAAATTAACCTACTTAAGTCTGTGTCATTAATGTTAATCAAACAACCCAAGACAAAGAGAAATCACTTCTGTGGCTCTAAAAAATATATATTATTTAATGTGTACAATAAATACAGTGTTATTATTCATTTAATTCGATTTCTGTACCTAATGCTGATTTTAGACCTTACTCAATGTGCAACTTTGTTCTTTTTATAAATGTTTGTAATTTCTTTATTTTTTATTCGACTTTTCCGAAACTCTTTTTTTGCTGATCCGAAAAATGATCCGATCCGTGCCTCAAAAACCGTAATGTTTTGTGAGTTTTGTGATCCGTCACACCCCTAGTAGGTAGTAGCTGAGCTTGTTTAACTTAATTTAAGTTAAAATAACATAAAAATATATGTTGATTTGATATCCCTTTTTAAAGTGCTGCCATCGCTAGTGTTATAAAACGTTAACCTCTTTCATGGACTGGAGTGATGGGAAAAAGCAATTATGATGTCACAAGGTGAACTTCTCACATAGAAAGCCCTAAGCTCAGCTAAAAGAAAAATTACAGCCCATAATAACACACCCATCTGTGATATTCAGCTATACTCTGGTCCACCATAATTATATTTACAGGACATGTTTCTCTCTCTCATTCTGTTTTTCTGCAGTGAGAGCATGTTAGATAAAAGACTGACTGTTATTGGGGTTTAAATGCTAGCAGATGTCGCTTTAATTGATTGAAACAAATTACCGACGCATTGATCCTCGGTTCAAGTGTTACATGCGAGTCGCAGATGAACGAGTTGTGTGTGTGTGCGTAACGAAAGAATTGTTAGGCTTCATTGAGACGCAATGCTGTGTGTATGCCATTAAAGGACACGGCCATGTATTGCCTCATAATCACAAATCAATCTTGCTTTGTAAAAATGTCACAAATGTTGGCACGATCTGTCCTCTTAGTTTATGTAAATGACCTTTTGTTCATTAAAAACGACTTTCGAACTGCATTTTTACACCCTTGAAGGGCACTACAGGAAGCGAACGCTATTCGAAGGGTCATTCCTAAATATACACTGCAATTTAATCCCATTATAAAGAGCTTTGCCACAAGGCTGTTTATATTGCGTGTGTAACATTGTGACAGTCACTTGAGTTGGATAATTTTGCCTGTAAAATTTACGGTCACACTGAAGTAATGCAACTGAAGACACACATTATATGCATTTATTTAGGGCTATATTAATTTGCAAAGCAACTTCATGATCCAAACCACCATATTTGAAGCACAAGCCCTGCAGCTGAATCGTGACCTTCATAATAAGTTTATACATACCGCTGCCCTGGGAACATTTTTACAGAAACACTTTTTTTGCACGAGTCGAGGGTGTTGACACACTGACACACTCGTAGTGTTTGATTGACAGCTTGACAAGCTCTAGGCGGTAGCATGGGACAGGAAGGTTGACTAAAGTTACAGAAGATTTGGATCAACTTCTATCTCGCCTTTTCCACACTCTCTCGACACAAGACCTTCGACCCCAATTCCACCTATGACAAGATCGATTGCTACGTATTTGCATATTTTTAATAAGTGCACAAACTTTTTTATAAAACTGTATATTTTCCACTGTAAAAATGCAGCATTTTTGTCAAATCAACATATATAAGTTACTTCAACTTAACAAATTAATTTAACAATTTCAACTTGTTTTTATAAGTTATGTCAACTTATCACAGGTCACAGCCTAAAATAGTAAAAATCTAAATCTTCCTGCATTTTTTATACAGTGTGGGTGCCTGCAGAGTTCATAAATTTATTGTGAATGCTCATAAGGCCATCAAACATGGCGTCCATACGCCTCCGAATGACAAACTCTCGCAAAAACACAAAAGCTTCAATTTTTTCTTTCGCTCTGTGCCAGCGCTGAGGCTAACCCTTCAGTACGGTTATGTTGGGAAGACTAATAATGTTATGCTCTGTAACCTGCCTCCTTATTGCCTCCTTGATAAACTGTCCTTGATTTATCTGCCTCCTCGCAGTCACCACCACATCACTCCCAGACCGCATTGCACTCAATCACCGCTCTCGACCTGACACCATCAGCCGGCGTATTTTTCATAATCTCGCAAATCAGACATCGATTTATGATTTAACAAATCCCCAAACCTCCCCGGAAATATTTCTTTATTCCCGCCGTCATTCCTCTCAGCTGTCCCGCCTGCCACACGTGACAAGTGAATCATTCTTGGAAATTTTTGTATTGTATGGAACGATTACCGTGCATGGGGATAATTTACAACTCGTTGCTGTGAGGTCAATGCGTGTTTGCTCTTTTACTGTGGGATATTACAGCTCTCGGATCTATTGTAATGTCATTACACACTATTTATTTAATGACTTGATTTAATTTGAATTATTTGAATCTGTTTTAGTTCGGCGCCATTGCTTTAGTGGTTGACTCACATACTCTAGGGCTTTTCCTCAGGCAGTTTCATTCTCTTTTCTCTTTATTAGGTTTCATTTCTTCCCTTCATTTTTATTTCTTTTATTATTTCATACTTGATGTACTTCTTGTCTCCATCTTTACAGAATGTGTGTATATGCATGTTTCTATATGGTTTAACTTGATTTAACACATAATTGGTGCTCATTTGGCCAATGTGGGTTCTAAATTCGTTTACCCTCCCATATTTCCTGTCCTTATATGTTTCGTCTTAAAGTACACTCTTGAAAAATAAAGGTGCTACAAATCGTTCTTCCAACATGATCTCACAAAGATCTGTGGTATAGTCACGGAATATTTTGCTCATTTATCCGTGTCATTGTCACAGATCTACGCATTTTTCTGTATCCGTACCACAGACTTTCTTTCCGTGTCAGTTTCACGTATTGGTTACTCAACTGTTTTTCCTATTTTTAAACCATTGTCGCTTGGGTTTGGGGTCAGATTTGAGGTTTGGGTTAGGATGTCACTTTAACTATTCTGCCCTACAAAGTGCAGTAACTATGCAAACACTGAAACAGAAAAATGCCCTAAAAGTTTTTACACCAGCCAGTCAAACATGTTACTGCAATTTTGGCACACACGTTTCTCTGAAAGAGAACAAAATTGAACCAGGAGACTTTGTCACAAGACACAACAGATCTCACAAAGGCCATTTCAACCCTTAACTCAATTTTGATCAAATTCGTAGTTACTTCGTTTTGGCTTTGTAGGGCAGTATTGGTTTATATTATTTTTTTCTCTGATTTTTAAACAATTTCCGCCTGACGTTATGGCGCATTCACAAGGGGCGTAAGCGTTGACGCTTCCCATTCACTTTTAATGGGTGATGTCAAGCGTTGGCGAACTGAATTTTGGATCCGTCAGCGCCGCGTCACTGCCGATGCTCACGGCAGAAGTTGAACATTTCTCAACTTTTCAAACGGCAATGCGAGCGTCAGCCAATCAGATTTCCCTATACAAATAACCTAGGCAGAGCCAGCCAATTACTTTTATGGACGAGTGGAACATGTGCTGCGGCCACTGTGATTGGCTGTTGGCCACGCTTCAGACAAGCCTTCCGTCAAGCGTTAACGCTTTCGCCCCGTGTGAATGTGCCGTTAGGGTTAGAGTTGGGTTTGGATGTCATTTTATGTAACAGGAAGTCGTTCTAACCCCAAACCCAAGTGACAATGGTAAGAAAATAGGAAAAACAATTGAGTAACCTATACGTGAAACTGACACGGAGAAGAAAGTCTGTGGTATGGACACAGAAAAATGCGGAGATCCGCGACAATGACACAGACGAATGGCAAAACACCCCGTGACCATAACACGGAAATTCGTGAGATCAGGTTGGTTCTTTACATCAATGCCATAGAGGAACCATTTATGTTTCCCTAAAGAACCTTTCAGTCAAAAATGGTTCTTCAATGGCATCATGAAGCACCTATATATATTAGTGTATGGCACTAATACTTTTAAGAGTGTAGCCAATTTTTTTTACAAATTACTGCTTTCAATTGATTAGTCCCGCCCCCCGTGAGTCTCGCTCATCATGACTGCACATTAAACATCAAACATCTTCTGTTTTTCGTTGTATCACGTCGCGCAGTTGTTTCCCATTCTGTGTGGACGGACAAATCGCCTGTCGTTGAAAACCTAGCAGAGACAAAGTGTTTGTGGTGGGTTTGTCCTGTATTTAGACTGGGTTTAAGCCAAAGCCAATAAGTGTGTTGGGATTCTAGTGGGCCCCTTGGCCCCTACGGTCCCCTCAGTGCTGGGCTTTGGCTGTCTCGGCTCACTGGCTCAGTCAGCATTGTTGCATATTTAATGTCCTGATGAACGCTTCCACCTGCTGACACAGGAAAAGTGACAGAACAATACACCTCCCCAACCCCCTCCATCTCTCCATCCAGGCAGATCCACAGTATGTCTGCCCGGAACACCGTCATCAATCCAGTCAGGATCTCTCTCTCCCTTCCTCTCTCTCTCTCTCTCGTATGGTATTTCACATTCCCACAAAACTTGACCTATCTTTTGTATGTTCCATGAATCCCCAGTCTTGAGTAATTCATTCATGTATATAGTGTACATTTTCTTAACCCGCTTTCATATCGGTCACTCATTGTCTCTTTCCGCTTTCCCCTAATAGGATGATTATCCCACTTTCCGAATTTGCATGTTTTGTGACCGTGATTTCTTGCGTTACATTGTCTTACAAGCACGACCCATCATAGGGCCACAAAATGAACGTGACGGTCAGGGCATAGCGGCACTTCTTTCAAATTTCTATATGCGCACCTTAAGGTGCCTCTCATATTCAAATTATATATACACCCCTGTCCTTCTACAATGTACATACACAGACACTCACACAAAGACGTAAGTCTGGCTCTGTACATAGTGGGGTTTGCTGTAGCCGGTCTGTTCTCTGATGCGATTGATGGTCTCAGTGGACGTGCTTTACCGGGTTTTGACCACTACTGACCATAACACAGTTTCCCGTAACGCAGTCCACAGACTGTGTATATGTGTGTGTGTGTTTGAACCCAGACATCCAGACTCTGCTATGTCCTGCTACTAACAGCTAAGTGAATATCCCTCAGTAGTGCTTACACACACATACACATACTCAAAATCAGGACAGCTGGGCCTGTCCATCCGAAAGTTCAACTACTGTACTTGATTCCTCTGTGTACGCATGATATAATGTATACATTTATTAATGAAAGGTCAGGCAGGACACAGCCGGAGGCTACGTCAAAAAACAAAAAACATTTATTAAGTGTGCACGCCTATGTAAATCTCACAGCATTATTCAAGGTATAGTTTATGCTTATAGTAATATAAAGAATTCTGAATCGAGGATGATGAGTAAATTCATATCTTCATCTATATCATTATATGCGATGCGGTATAAACTACACATGTACGGAAAATGCAAAGAACAACCTTTTAAGTTTTTTTTCCGCGTAACTTTCTTATAGTTTTAAACATGCAATTTTAAGCAATATTATTTCGACGACCAGATTTTAACTTGCTTACTGTATGCAGTCTTCTTTGTAGTCATAATGCGCATACTTACATTTTGCACGTAACCCACATTGTTGCAATATGGATTACATGCTGGTCGTTTTTTGGTTATCATAACCCATATTTTGTAGTGTTGACTTATACCCCGTGAATGAGTGGAAATCTGGCTAACCATAACTAGACAAAAATTACATGCACGTCCAGCACCTCCTGTGATACTATTGACCGCAAGATTTTGGAAAAATGTTGGATGGAAAATGCAATGGTCATCTGAACAACTTGTTATAAATTATTTGAGGACATTTCACATGACCGGCTTCATCAGTATCACTCTGATGCTATGTGAAAGCCCTCTCTCTTTCTCTCTCTCTTCCTCCCTGATTTTATTCATTAGTAAGCATTTGTTCACTGCACCATCTGAACTGCTGTCTGTGTGCTTTTCAACATGAGGCGACCACAGTTTGATTACTCCATAGAAACCCAAACGCTTCTGCAGCTTCTGCATCACGTCACCCTTTACATCATTCATCCTCTAATACCTCATTTAAAAGTAGCATACACTAGCAATTAACCCGGGAAAATTGAAGTCGCCAAAAAAGTCGTATTTTTATAAATGCGTTTCGACAAAGTTTCAATGACGTTGCGCTAAAACACCAAAACTTCATAACATTATTAACACACATGCACAAATACACATTGCAAAAATGCGATTTGAAACTACAAAAAACATGATTCTTCAAAGAGATTTTAAAAAAATGTGTTCGTGTTCCTCTGCCCCGTTCTTTCCCACACCTGGTATACATACTTCTTTACATTCCATAGCTGCTCTTTTTCATATGGGCATATAAAGAAGTATGTCTACCAAGCAGGGTATGTGGGCACGTGGACAAATCTTTCGCACCCTTGTAATCCAAATAAAACATTTTAAGGCCAAGAGCAAAGGTCATTATTAATTATATGCACAATGCAAATATATGCACAAGCACGATTTATATTTGCACATAAAGTGTTTTTTTTTTCGCTTTTAAAACTTTACACCTAAATTAAGACGATCTTGTTCAAATGTCAGGGCGTTGCAGTTTGTCACACTGGCAAAGTAATATACAATAACTGCAAAAAGTGATTGATTTCAACAGTTATATCCCTAAAAACGGCGTACGTTCCTGTGACATTACAGGTCAGGAGTTTTACACATATCTTGTCACTTCAACATCCCACCTGCGCTATTACACCACATGAGAACATCAGGAAGATCTGTCCGTATATATACGACAAATGCATTTACACCCCCAAGTAATTCTCACTTTTATTATCATAAACATACAGTTTTTGCTCTTCACCCTGAAAAACTGCAGTGCTGTACACACACCCACCCCCACAACACACGCACTCTGTATGTGCTAGTTTTACTGGAAGAGCAGTTTTTCACTTAGTCTACGCAGAGCACAGCCACACACGATTCACCTTGACTGTCAGCCAGAGAGGTACAGCTGCAGCATAAGAGAGAGAGAGAGAAAGATAGAGAGAGAGAGATTTGGTGCTTACCTAGCGGGTAGCTGTCAGGTACAGTTCCCCAGCTTCAGATGGGCCAATGCACCACAAGGAGGAATAAAACAATAAAGAGCAACCAGAAAGAAGTAGCTTCCAATCTCACTGTCCCAGGTGCTGCCTCTGCAGTCTCTCTCTCTCTCTCTCTCTTTCTTTCTCTCTACCTCACTTTCTCTCTATCTTACATTCCCGTTTGGTTCCCTCCTCCCCTGCTCTGCCCCGTCTCTACTGTCACACCTCATGCACACTTACAGTATGCACACGTGTAGTGAGAAAGTTTAGGTTTAGTGTAAGGCTGCTCTCTATCTGGTCCTCTGATGTCTGGAAATGAATGGATTAAATGTGCCTAGTGCTGACCTGCCCTTTCTGCATCTCTCTCGCTCTCTCTCTCTCTCTCTCTCTCTCTCTCTCTCTCTCTCTCTGATGATCTATAATGCACAGCCTATAGAAGCTGTACACTCCTCCTCCTAATTAACTTGCTACCTTTACTCCTCCCTCTCTTTTGCCCCCTCTCTCGCTCGTTTTCGCTCTCTCTGACCCTTGACATTTGTAGGCACACTATGTCTCTTAGCATTTTACTCTGTTCTTTTCTCTATACAGTTGTAGTTTCAATTTTAAAGTGCTTTATTGGCATGGCAAATAAGCGTTCATTTGTATTGGCAAAACATTTATGGCTTGGCTGTGTGCAAAACAAAAATGTGAAAAATATCTCTCATGCAATTTTTATATATTTTTGTATTTATAATTTTTCATTTTAATATACAGAAGTGTTTAGTTCACCCGACTGAAAAATAAAACTGTTCTCTTTGATGTTTTACTTTGATATAATTTGTTTAACTTTTTTGTACACTTGGCGAAATTTCCATACAATGAAAGTCAGGTTACTGACCATTCTACCTCTCCTTTTGTGCTCTTGGAAAGACAAAGTTACGCAGGTTTGAAACAGCAAGGGTTAATAAATAACACTGACTATGCATTTAAGGTTAGGGTTTATCATTCGTTTTAATAAGCTTCATATAAAAACTACAAACGCATATAATATACCCCTACAGTATAGCTGGCGAAATGTGTTTGTGTTAGCCACTGTTTATGGACACACTTGTCTCCAAAAGTGAACTAAATCTGCCGAAACCTCCCCAGGGATGTCTAGAGGACACTTGCACAAAAAGCAATTGAAGTCTACGGTATGTTCATATTTAGATAGCTAGATAAACACGTGCATGTGTTGTCTTTCACCTAAAAATCCCCTCTGCTCGCTTCTTCCTACTTCGATCAATACCAGTTTATAAGCAAATGCCGCCCAGCTGACTCGCCCATTTAATGAATTAGACCATCTCTGATGTCACTCCGCTAATGAAGCCCCTCGCAGGAGCAAATCTTAAGCAAATCTGCAGCGAGCTAGTTTGCATAGGCCTATGTGTGAGTGTGTGAAAGAGACATTTACAGAAAAACCGACTTTTACTTTAGTTTAAAACGATAGGGAAGGCATGTGCAACAATCATATGTGTGTGTAAGCCTATGGGAGGCTGTGAATGATATGTGACTGATAATTACAGCAGAGGGCAGTCAGAGGAGGAACAGACCACTGTGTCAGATCCAACAGTGCCATGTGGTTTATAACACCATACGGCTAAATCCTATATGGAACAACTCGCTTTAATTACGTTTGACCCTACTTAGATGAGACCGAAAATGAAAAAGAGATTTAATAGTTACCATGGAAAGAGAGAAAGATTAGTGATTTGATGCTATCTTAAACACACTAGCCTACACGGTACATGCGCTGCGGATGAGAATACAAAGGCGCATGAACCGAGCCTTGGCACGCATACAGAGCAGGACATATTTATGCATGTGATCCAAGTAGCTTACCTCATTACATTAAACATGTCCCATATTTCAACACTGTCTGTCTTATGTCCACACAGGGACATCTTAATATCTGTGCCACATAAAGACAAGCAATTGTTTGCCTTTTTGGGAAAAAAAACTATTCAAAGGAATCATTTTGCATATCTGTGTGTATTTCACACTTCAGCATTGACAGCATTTATTTTATAAGATTGTTGAACTTTTTTTTTTGACAGTAGAGCAACCATACATTTCGTTCCTCTCCAATAAGTATTTAATTCAATTGACTCCTTCGAAAGCCAACGACCTTAACAGCAGCTACAAATAAGTAACAATAATGCACTTAAAGACGATCACAATTTAATAGAAACGAATCGAAATCTGATTAGAAATTCAATTTCTGTCTGGCTGCGTTTTCTGTCTGCCAAGCTCAGCGATTGGTTGCTAACAGCTAATAGCTAAGAACATCGCATCTCTTCTATCTGAATCAGCACTGCCTTCTTCGTAATTAAACTAAAAGTCCTCATCATGAATCAAACTCCTTCCTTTTCACCCACCTCGTCTTTATCTGGATCAGATTGGGGTTGGTGAAAATCAACCCCCATGACCCCCAGTCACTGCCAGCTCAATAAGACCCTCCCTCCTCGTCCCCCAACAGCTCAACACCATAGATAGCATCGATACCAGGAAATAGACTCGTATGCCAATCAACGCACAAGCACTTCAGAAGCAGGTGTACCATTCCTGTCCTGTCCCGTAACTGAAGAGTTTCATGAAGCTTCGAGGACCAACGACAGCTGCCTTGCTAATGTCACCTGATCTATGCCAGCTTCTGCCTACTCCACATTTAAACCTGACTGACAGCCCAGGGGCTAATGCCTGTCCTCAAGCCATTAAAGTAAAATTAGAAAAAGAAGTGCAAGCAGGTTTGCGGCCCTCACAGCATTGCTAAATATCAATGTCAGGGGCCACCATAGGGGACGCCCTGTGCTTACTTTTAAAATCAGTTTGAGCACAATAAAAAAATAATAAAAGTTTAAATATTGCTCAAAATTGTTTAAAACAACCAGTTAGGGTGTTTTTGCATATTTACGCAAGAGCTCCACAACGCCCCAGGTCGTAGCTCACTATGATGCAGTGTGGAGTTACTGTACTAGCTTTGCATGCTAACACACAAGTACTTTGACAAGAGCCGGATGGTTGGACACGCAGCCTACGATTGTTCCTCTTCCATCCACACGCACACGCAGATACAGCACATCATTAGAAGCAAAGACACAGACTGGAGGATACATAGTGAAACACACACACACTTGCGTGCATACTGTATATATATATATGCATTTACTAGCAAACACATACACATACTCACCAGGGAAAGCTGGCGGCTCGTGCGTGGATCCTAGAGGTAGGGGGAGCGTCCGTTCCCAAGCAGCTGATTCAGCGTTTGAGAATTTAAGGATGAGGAGAGAGAGAGAGAGCGAGAGAGGGAGAGTGGAATGGACAGATCAGAGAAAGAGGTGAGGATATAAAGGAATGCCGAGCATTGACGTCTTCTTGCATCTTCACACGGCGCGAAAAGAATTGCAAAAATATGGGGAGGAAAGTGACCAGGTCACCTAAAACAAACCCAACCAATTTGAAAGACCCTGGATTATTTCTGTAGAGTAGGCACCAGCAACCCCACCTTTCCTGAGAGAGGGATACAGGGATAGAGCTACGCCCAGTACCAGCTGAAACAAGAGTAGGAGAAAGTATGGACAGTATGCTGACTGTACTAAATGAGAGACGACCGGAGAGGGATAGAAGAAGAGAAAAAGCCATAAAATGAGAAAGACACTCGAGGGAGGACAGGAAAGGTTTGGAGGAAATGAAGGTGAGGGAAAGACGGAGAAATCAAAGTACAGCAGGTCACCAAGATGAGAGTGATGTGTGCCATCCGTCTGTTTATCTCTTCTTCATTCGCTCTCACCGTATAGTCCATTCAGCCAGACAATTCTGTCCATACTTTCCCCGCAAAAACGTCACGTCAGAAGGCCCACTGTTGTGGCAAAAATGACGTCATGAATTCGCCAGTGCGAGGACTTTAAAACCCCACATGACCGAAACTGCCAATGTTGGCTTAAAAAAATAGCTGAACGTCATATGTTGGTATCAAATCGTTTTTGTAACGAATGTATCTACGGTTAAAGGGTGCAAAGGGGCTGGTCGGAGGAGCCTCCCACTGTTCCGAACCTTTTATACCCCTAAGGGGTCAATGCAAAGAGGACGCCCCCCTGGCCCTGCACCCACTCCCCTACTCTCTGGCCTTATTTAGTGAAGCAGGGTAAAAAATAGCTCTTTAAGTGCTGCTGGCTTGCTCTGATCCTCAGTGGGTGGGGCCAGCGGAAGGAGGGGCTTGTGCTGAGGGGAGGGACAAATATTGATTGGCCCGTTGGGGATTGCGGATGTCGAGGATGGTTAACCTCATAGTCACTTATTCTGACACCTGCCTTTCTAGTTATGTTTTCTTTCTTTTCTCCAAATTCTTGTTATTCTCAGCTTGCCTGACAGAATCCGTCTCACCTTGCTCTACAGTAAGCACACCTTAAATCCTTCAGGCTACCTGCGTGCACCTCCAGGCTTTCAGCTTGGCCTCTAGATGTATTTTTAGGCAGGCCAAATAAAGAGGTGCACTTAGCTCGCAGACTGCACACACCCTGTAGTTTAGCCGTTCGGTGCTCTCTGCTATCTATGGTCAGAGTCAATGTGTTTTAAGAGAGACATATAGAGCAAAGGTCACCGTTTTGTAAACCACGGTCCAAATCCAATCCCAAAGCAGGTTCGGCCAAGACCACAAAGCATTTATCATAAATTCATTTTCATATGATGTTTGACCTTCACTGTAAAATCAAAGGATTTGAAATGGACTTTGTACAGATACAGGTACATTTATAATACAGTCACACCAAACAGTAGATACAATAGTAATAGAAATGTTTTTCTAAAATTAAAAATAATGATGATAACATAATGTTATGTCTTCTTGATGATGTATATGTTGCGTATATTAGGGAAGTGTTTCGAATTGAGTCACATAATCAAGCGAGAGTAATTTCCCCTGAATTGTGTACTGCAAGTACACAGCATCTTGTTTGTGTATTTATTAATTTATTGACTGAATAATTGATTGTTGCCGTGTGTAATCATTTGCTCAGTGATTTTTGCACTTGAGCTATTTACCTTCGTACTTGCCCTTTGCAAAGCGGTGTGTGTGTGTTTGTGTGTGCATGTGCAGTATGCTGTTGAAAACATTTGTTTAAATGTATGGCGCTCGAAAGATATCCTCAGCTGAGTCTTCCCCACCAATTCTTTTCTTAACTTACCTGAACCTCTTAGATTTCTTTTCTTGCTATTGTCACTTTTAGGTTGCTCCCCAGGTGGTTGTAAGGTGTTGTACTATTCCCTCTACGGCATTTTTGGAACATTTTGTATTGTAAAAAGTGCTGTGCATTTGAATTGAATTGTTTCTATAAAGAGAGGCAGGCAATTGATGCGCAAAAGAGAGAGAGAGGATGGAGACTGTAAATGTTGGGGATTCTCTCAGAACTGATGGGGGAAGGAAGGGAGTGCAGGGAGTAGAGTTAAAGACAGGAAAAGAAAGATATTGATTTCCACCTTGAAAAGGCAATCTCCACATCTCAATGGCTCTTGGGAAAAGACAATGTTTTAGGTACAATGTGTGTGCGTAGATATTTGAATCTATCCATCCATTCAGCACGTATTTTGAAATGACGCGTGATGCACATAGATTCACATGATGCCGAACACATATTTTGACATGATGAGCCACACACATGACGGCTAAATCGACCCTTCTATTTATCTATTGGTCGTTCTATCTATCGGTCGTTCTATCTATCGGTCGTTGTATCTATCAGTGATGCGCGGGTTGATCCTAAACGAGCGGGTGCCTGCGATCACCCGCGGTTACGAGTCATCCAAAATATTTTTTATAATATTCGGGCCGCGGTCAGTGGGGTCGTTTGAAATTTAGATGCCAAACTATTTAAAAAATATCGACTTTTTAAAAAATGCGGGCCAGAGAGCGGGTCAGGTACAATATTTATTTTACATTTTTTTGCGATCCGAGTTGCGGGCGGGTTAGTTGAAAACGTCAGTCGGATGCAGGTTGTTTATACATTGACCCGCGCATCACTGCTATCTATCTATCAATCATTCTATCTATCTATCTTTCTATTGTTCTATTGTTCTATCATTCTATCTATCTATCAATCTATCGATCTATCGTCCTATCTGTCTGTTTGTTTGTCTGTCTGTTCTATCTATCTATTCATCTATCTATCGTTTTATCGTTCTATCTATCGATCTATCTATCGATTGCTCTATCGATCGTTCTGTATTGATCGATCATTCTATCGATCATTTTATCTATAGATCGCTTTATCACTCGATCGCTCTATCGATCGTTCAATCTATCGATCGTTCTATCTATTAATCTTCTATCTATTGATCGCTCTATTGATTGCTCTATCGATCGATCATTCTATCTATAGATCGCTTTATCGCTCTGTCTATCGTTCTATCTATCGATCGCTCTATCGATCAGTCATTTTATCTATAGATCGCTTTATCGATCCATCATTCTATCGATCGCTCCATCGCTCATTCTATCTATTGATTGCTCTATAGATCGATCGCTTTATCAATTGCTCTATCGATCATTCTATCTATCGATCGCTTTATCGATAGTTCTATTGATCGCTCTATCGATCATTCTATTGATTAATCATTCTATCAATTGATTGTTTTATTTATCGATCATTCTGTTGATTGTTTTGTCATACTATCAATCATTCTTGTTCTATTGTTCTATCTATCGATTGTTTTATACATCATCATTCTATCAATTTATCGGTTGTTATATCAATTGTTATATTGATTGACTGTTTGTTGTCTGTCTCTCTGTCTGTCTGCTTGTCTGTCTATCATTTCTATTTATCAATCTATTGATTGTTCTATCTATAAATTGTTCTATTGATTATCTATTTATTGTTCTATCTATCTGTCGTTCTATCTATCTGTCTATTGTTCTGTCTGTCTGTCTGTCATTCTATTGATTGTTCCATTGGTCGATTGTTCTGTCTATCTATTGTTCTATTAATCAATAATTATGTCAATGTCTGTCATTCTATCTATCATTCTATCTATCAATCGTTCTGTTGATTGTTATATCAATCTTTTTTTTATCAATTTTTCTATTGCTCGATAGAACAATAGACAGACAGACAGACAGACAGACAGACAGACAGTCTATCGTCCTGTCAATCAATCAATCTACCATTCTGTCTGTCTTGTCTGTCTGTCTGTCGTTTTATTGTTTTCTATCTATCGATCGTTCTATCTATCGATCATTCTGTCAATCGTCTGTCTGTTGTTCTGTCTATTAAACATTATTTCTGTCTGTCCTTCCATATTTCTACCATTCTATTGTATCTGTGCTTGTCCGTCTGCCTGTCTGTCTATCTATCCATCCACAGTTAATAGAAAAGAAAGGATAGAAACAACATGACAACTGAGCCTTGACTGGAGTATGACTCAAACCCAGAGTAACGTCTAATAATACTACACACACAGCAAGTGAGAGAAAGAGTAACAGAGATGGAGGGAGTCAGTGCCAATATCTATTCTTACTCTCATTATTACACAACATGCCTCTTCTGTTCCAGTCCCCTCTATCATACGTATTAAGTTACCCGCCCATATGTAAAGATGCAAACATTCAGATATGCTTGTTTCTTTGATTATTGTGCTTAAGTTCTTAAGTGTCTTTGTTAGTAGTAGACCAGTGGTTAAAGCTCTGGGCTAATCATGCAAATAGCGTAGGTTCGATCCCGGGTGTGAGTGACTCATGTATTGGAGAGTTACCAAAGGATTGTTGCCACAGTTGTGCCCTTGAGCAAGGCGTTCAATCCGGGTTTGCTCTCGGGTGACTGTCTATGTAATTAGTTTCCTTTAAGTCACTTTGAATTAAAAGGTCTGCTAAATGAGTAACCAAATCAGCAACTCTGAAATTTGTATACTTTCTGTGAATGCGTTTTTTCACATAGAAAAGAGATTATAAAAGTGCTGCTTTACAGTTAAAATTCAAATGATACTGTTAGAGAAATCTTTTTTGTGGCAAAACATGTTTCATAGCCTGCAGTGTTAATGCAAGGTCATCTTACAGAAGCTACAATGATACTAATATTCAAAGAAGTGGTATCTGAAAATCCAGACTGAAGACTCAATCTAATAATGAGATTTGGAGCATCAAAGTTTGATTTCAGTCATTGAGTTCACATTGATTTTAATCTATGACATGACCTTACTCAGTCAATATTAAATATATCAAGGTTATATTTTCACAGAATGTACTTTATAGTATAGAATGATTTTATGTAGAAAACAGTAAATCACAACTAATTTCTTTAAAAGTTATTTAAGTAACTTTTCTATATATATTTCTCGCCATTTTCTTGGTTTATCACTATGATGAAAAGGTACTGTTGGATACACTGAATGGACAGAATTAAATGCAGAACATTTTCCAACATGCTGCAGTGTGTGTGTGTTGTACATTTCTGTGTTTCTGCACAGGGTGCAGTTAACTTTCCCGAGGGAACGTCACTTAAGTGACTATGTGTAATGATCTAAGAGATGAATGCTTTCTCTGCATTATAGTGTGGCAGGAAGAAGCAGTGGATACATGCATTCGTGCATATGTCTCTCTCTCTTTCTCTCTCTCACTTTGTGCATGATAAACTGTTTCTGTAGCAGTGTGTTCATACAAAAGGTGTCACTTTCATTAGTGGTCGGTGCCAAAAAATTCAAGTGCCAAAAAATTACAGTGGGTCTGGGATGGGGGTTCAATTAGAATAAATTGAGCTGATTTATAGCTTTGTTCACTTGTACGCACTGTCTGTTTTGTTTCAGCATCTGATTTGCTATAAAATAATATGTGCTAAGATTCTGAGCTGAACTCAGTTCAGAAGTAATTGTACAGCATCACTCCATTGTGATCCATACGCCTAACCTTCTTCTCTATTATTTGATCATCATGTGATGAATCACTAATCACTACATTAATAATTCAAAATTACTGTAGTTGCAGTAATTCATAAAATATGCAGAATTAAAAAGAAATATTTTAATGTAAATATGCAAAATTGTAAGGTTGACCCAAGTGGCCAAATTCTTTAGTACAGTGGTTCTCAAACTTTTTCGGCATGTAGCGCAAACATATTAAATTATACAATGTAGTGCGCTTGGTAAGTAGACTTATTTATTTATTATGAGGTTTAATTACATGATAACGTAATGTATTTTATAAAATTTCATAAAACGGGAGCCCCCATGGCATCTCGCATCCACCCAGTTTGAAAACCAATGCTTTAGTAAATTTGCCCTCTGTGTGAATTTTAAGCATGATAGCCTTGAATAAAAACTCTTGAATAAAGCTGGTGCAAAAAAAGAAAGGGTAATTTGTTGGTGAAGACGTAGTTAAAGAAAACACTGACTGCTGTCAGGGTGTGTGTTGGTAAAGAAAGAGCTAGTGTTTATAAGAAGCACCAGTGAGTACAGTAAAGGGTTAAATGGCCCGCGTGCCAAGTAGAGGCCTGCTCTGATTTAGTACCCTTTAGTGAGATTTGGGCAGGTGCTTTTCCAAAATGGGCACGTTCCAGAGCCAGAAGACACAACCGAGCAAGGAAATGCTACTGAGAACACAGACCACACAGCTGTTTGCTCAGGGCTCGAAATTAACTTTATTTAGTAGGTAGCACTATGCTCTTAAATTTAAAAATTAGGAACACCAGCTAAAATTTAGGAGCATCCTAATAATGGTTAATTACATTTCACTTGTCAAACAGCATGTTTAATAAACTGAATTCATAAAATGTAAAATGTATCTTTTTTTAAATAATCAAACAAAAACAAAACAAATTCGTTTTCATCAAAACATTGCATTTTATTTTATTTTTGTCAAAGTGCTGCAAGTTAAATTAAAAATTAAAGTACAAATCTTTTGAGTGTGATTCTATTACTTAAGAAATAAAAATATTTTAAAATCATTATTTTATGTTAAAAGTAGATTTATGTTCAACAAGCATTTATTTTGATGGGTTGTCAGTGTGTATTTGATGATTGCATTTCTCAATGAAACACTGAAAGCAGCTCTGAATATGAACTTTATGTATTCGTGTCATCGGATGCTAAAAACAGCACGAAACTAAGTCATCCGTATAAAGTTTCATTGGTCTCTATGAGATGGTCGCTAAGTATTCCACAGTGTATGCGAACGTTTTGTAAAGAAATAAAACAGGTTGCACCACATCATTTGCACTTGCACAAATACTTTCAAAAATATATTTTGATGTCACGCCAATTAAATTTCAGAAGCATATGAGACCAAATTGGTGGCAATTTTGAGCCCTGTTGCTAATCCTGGATGAGTGCATTTGCTAGTGGACCATAGACTGTAAAAAATATGGACGTAGTGTCTGTGACGTCACCCAAGCGGTGCTAAACAGTGGTTCACTGGCTCGTAATCATAGGGGAACCATTTTAAGTGCTATGTAGCACCTATGTAGTACCTGTGTAGAACTATATTGTGCTATAGAACCCCCGGATGTTTCTTCATAGGTGCTTTATAGGTGCTATATAGCACTAAAAATGGTTCCCTATGATTACGAGCTTTTAGTGCTATTTAGCACTATTTTTTTTAGAGTGTAGGTTTGTAAAGAGCATATTTGAAGCTAATAGTTGGTGAAGCCTGCTGTCGCCATCTTGACAGCGCATTACTTGCGGATAACCAAAAATAAATAGTTAAAGGACAAGTGCAGTATTTTACACTTAAAGCCCTGTTTTTAGATTGTTTATGATGAAATAGAACGGTTTTGACTGAAATTTGGACATATGATGCTGGCCCGAGAATTTTGGGGTGTTTGTTGTATCACCTCCCACCTCTACAATGGCTGTATAGGTGCACTGGAACAATCCTTCCTAAAATGCATTAAACTTTCGTTTACAAAGACGTGAAACTCACCGAGTGGTCAGGGATGTTCAGTGATATGCTCACACAAAAGTCGCTGCAAAATATGCTTTCAAACAGGTTTTATCGTAGTTTTTGTCCAACTCCATTGACTTGTATTAGATGTGCTGTGAGGTATGGTGTTACTCCGCGCCGGGAACGTTGTTTGTACTCTTGTAATTGGCAAAGATGGATTATCGCCACCACCTGGGCTGGAGTGTCTATTATTCAAGCTCTCAAAGGAAGAATGTACGGGTGTGAGGCGTTTGGAAAAATAGGTCCACAAGTTAACAACGATTGCTAAAACAGCTGTTGGAAAGCATTTTTGCGGCGATTTTTGTGTGGGCATATCAGTGAACACCCCTGACCACTCTTGAGTTTCACGTCTTTGTAATCGAAATCTTAATGCATTTTAGGAAGGAGTGTTCCAGTGCACCTATGCAGCCATTGTAGAGGTGGTGGGGTGATACAACAGAAACCGAAGGTTCTCGGGCCAACATCATGTGTCCAAATTTCAGTCAAAACTGTTCTATTTCATCATAAACAATCTGAAAACAGGGCTTTAAGTGTAAATTACAGAACTTGTCCTTTAAAGAGGCGGGATGTGGGTTAAGCTGAGGTGGCTGGTTGTTGAAACCAATCAGGCCTAGCTCAACGGTAGTTACTACAGTGGCAGTTCACCCGTCACTCAAGTGGCCACGCCCTTGTTTATGCAAAACTTTAAGACGTAATATAATTTAAATGGATGAGTTACAAAACCGTTTTTTGGCTTCATCTGAGAGATCGGAAGGTTGCCCCTTGTAGCGGCATGTCAGAGAAGCTGTCTGTAGAGGATAAGGCTGACCTCAGAACAGCAGTGCATTTGTTTGAACCTAAAGTAGCTTTATGTTAGGCATGCCCCGCGAACACTGTTAAACCGTCAGTTTCGGGAGCGTGCACAATGTTTGCTAGCGTGGTAATATTTACCATTCCTTTGTTGTTGATTAAGCAGTAAATTGTGATAACAGATAACAGATAGACATAGATTTGCAAATTCATGTCGCAAACTGCTTTCTGATCATCGCCATAAATCTCCGCTGCATAAGCACGGCTCAAGGCATTTCGGAGGGCACAAGCGTCACCCTGATGCATGGAAGTGATAATCATTTGAAAAGGGGAAGGCGTTTGATTAAGACCACTGGAAAAAAGGCATCTCTTTTACCACAATCTTTTTTCGATTGCAAATCGAATCAATAATGCTACGGCATGCCGTTTTATATCCATTCCTCATCTTTCTCTCTCTTCATCGTGATTTAATGGCAGAGGGAGAGTGTCGGGACTCGTGGAGTGTATTCCAGATATGGAGAATAGCACAGTGTAATGTGACAGACCTAAATCAATAAAGATGGCTAAAAATAGCCCTGCCTTCTGTAACCGAGTTAAAAAACTGGCTTTTCAATAAATGTCCAGTCAAAGTACACTACAGGATTTCTGAGGTACAGTAAGCGTGTGTTCTCAGAGATCTCTGGTTTCTCAAGAGCAGCACATGTCTGACCCTCCACAGACTTCTAGTTCACCACAAGTTCTCTATCCATCTAGAACTACATCACCCTGTTCTAATGGTGCGAATAAAGCATTAACGGAACATTTACACGGGACAGAAGCATTAACGCTTGACAGAAGGCTTGTCTGAATCGTGGCCAACAGCCAATCACAGTGACCGCTGCACATGCTCCGATCTTCCATAAACGTAATTGGCTAGCTCTGCCTAGGTTATTTGCATAAAGCGACGCAGACGTTGTCGCTTGAAAAGTTGAGAAATGTTCTGGCGCAAGCAACGGATTTTGGCGGGAATCAGGAGCTTGCTCTAGTACAGGGGTGGGCATCGAGAGCCACAGTCCTGCAGAGTTTAGCTTCAACCTAAATCGAACACACCTGAATGTCATTTCCAAACAGTCCTGAAGACGTCAATTAGATTTTTCAGCTGTGTTTGATTAGGGTTGGAGCTAAACTCTGCAGGGCTGTGGCCATCAGGACCAGGAGTTGCCCACCTCTGCTCTGGTAGTAACGTGATTACGACTTAGCGAGCTGAGGCAGTAAAGGGCTTGTTATAGTTGTGCGTTGGTCCTACGTAAATCACACCTCAACTTGGCCCCTCTTTGTTTTCACCATTGCAAACGGAAATACCTATGACGCATTTTTTTACCTGATGGAAGGGGCTCTGGTGGACCAATCACAGCGCTTGCGGTCCGCGTAGAACTGACGCGCTGTAAAAAATTTTGCGAGGTGCATGTCAGGCTACGCAGAGCTACGCACAAGCTACGGATAACCTACGGCGTAGAGCTTACGCAAGACTATAAAGCAGGCTTTATCACGAAACAACAATGGAGGACAAAATACGACATATCTTCGTACTTTTATAGGAACCGGAATAAAAAGGATCTTGCTCGTATGAAAGCGAGTGAGAAAGTTGGATTATTTAAATTGTAAAAAACGCAATAAACTAAATTTTTGAGCTATATACGCATATTGAGACAACAAGCTAGCTTTGGCAAATTGAGCATATTCGCCTCTAAATTTCACGTGCAACTGATGCAAAATTCACATGCAAATGATGTGAATTTCACGCACGAATGAAGCGAGTTATCTAAAAAAATTCAAGCGCCCAACTACACACGAATAGTGTGATTTATTTGATTCATTTGCATCTTGTGTGAACGCACAGTACAAGGCTGTTTACATCTGGTATTAAGATGCATTTTGGTTGACGCTTAATACAGGTGTAAACAGTGTGTAAAACTTTTCACTACATTCAGAGGTAGTCTAAAATAGCCACTAGTAGTTTGAGTACCACTGACTTAAAATGGCATAAGTGTACAGTTGGTAATGCATCAAAGTTGAGTGCAAATAAACTAAAATCCACAGCACAGCAGTTGTGATAACATCCAATAGGAGCACAAAGGAGTAAGAACCAACGATATGAGCGATCTCAAGCAATTTATTCAGAGTCATTGTAAACAACTTTAAAAGTGCAGCACCAGCGAGCATCAGGCAGTCGAGAGAAGGGGACGGCTGTCTGTGTACTGTAAGCAGTGCCTGTGTGTTTTCGTATACAGCGGTTATTGTAGGAGCAGAGAGATGGAGTGGGGGCGGTGATAAAAGAAAAATGAATAAAAGTGGAGCGCTAATCCCGTGATGAATCTGTGTGTGTTTTTACAGTGGCAGCTTTGATTTATCGCCAACATTTTATTCAAGGTCCCGGAATTAGTGAGACGCAGCAGCAGATTGAAACTACATAGGAAGTAAAGAAAAAACGCAAGGTAGAGAGAGAAAACCAGACAAAGAGAAAACTAGAGAGAAATCATAAAAAAAGGCGTCAGGATTTGCTGATATTGAGCAAATGGAATGTTGTGATTTCATTATTTTTTAATACATTTCCATTTTATTTCTGCTCTTTAATCTCAGGTGTGTTGATACACCAGTGTGATTAATGATCTGGGTTAGTGAAGAGCGCTGAGCTGGTGAGAAAGTGAAGAACATTACTGGGGTGATGCTCTCATATGACATTTCCTGGAGTTCAGGGCCCCTGTAGGTCCGAAGAAATAAGCTAAAGCCATCAGAGATCAAGATACAGACAGGTTAAGAGAGATGGAAGGATGAGAGTAAGGTTTATAATGTCCAATACTTTGTGTATCTGGAGAGTATATATAACTGTGGTCTAGGCATAGAGATGAAACAGAGACCGGAGCCAAACACTGATAGTGTTACGTATAGAGGAATGACACAAGTGGGAATGACTGGTGTGTGTGTGTGTGTGTGCGCGTGCGTGTGTGCGTGGTTTGTTGTTGAATCTGCAAAAAAAAAGGAAATGGTTAGATTTCCCTGGTGATGTGCTTTTGCAGGATCTTACAAAAAATCTCTCAGTCTCTTTATGATTTATCTTCTTTAACCAAGACTCCTGTATACTTTTGATTCAAAGATTTGAGACAGATATGTTTGTTAAAATGTCAAATATTATGTTTTGTACAATAAACCTCTAACAGTATTTTTAAAGGTCCCATTTTTCCTGCGTTTTTGAAGCTTTGATTGTGTTTACGGTGCACAATATAACATGTTTTTTTTTTCGCAGTGTCCTAAAAACAGGCTGATGTCTTCCTTGTTCTATGAAATCCCTCCTTCAGAAATGTGTATCAAGTTCTGATTGTGTGTGTTGTGATTCGACAGCAGCTTAGCTTAGCTAGTGTAACTGTAGTATAAGCGGAATATTTGACGACGGGCTGTTAAATTACTTGAAAAATAATGCACACCTGACGCTTCGCATCGTGGCTGCATCACCACCTCGGGTGTGCATTATTTTTCTAATAATTCAACGGCCCGTCATCAATTATTCCTTACGTAATTAACTGTTTTCCAGTGATATGGACCCAACGCTGCATGGCTTAACCCATTATTATATAAACTTTATTACAGGCTCTAGGCCCAACATCAAGACATACAACATAACAGAAGGAATAAATACATAAACACATAAAAACATACTTTGATTCATGAGAGTCTTAACAGGCACCCATACCAATGTTTCCACAAACATGATTGATATCTAACTGTACTGTTTTCATTTAATTTTAGGTGAATGGGTTTCCAAATGCAATAAAATATAATTTTATCAATTTTTATTATTATTATTATTATTATTATTATTATTATTGGATGATTGACTTTATATATCAAACACCTGGAGGAACCTTAAAAAACATTATGAACTAAAGCAGTGGTTTCAAACTGGGGGCCCGCGAGATGGTGCCAGGGGGGCCCCAGTTTTATGACATTTTATAAAATACATTCATTTATCATGAATTCTGTGTAATTGAACCTAAAAAATAATAAGCCAACTAACCAACAGCACTACTAGGTATACTTTTATATGTTTTGTTTAATTAAAATATTACATTTGAAAACAGTTTTTGTCATAAATTTTCTTTCAGGGGGCCGCGAAAAAATGCACTGTACACAAGGGGGGCCGCATGCTGAAAAAGTTTGGGAACCACTGAACTGAAGAATATTCATGATATTATGATATATTCATGATCACTGTTATAAAACTATTTGACAGAGTATTATCACTTAATAACATTTTAATGACATATTCGATTTGTATCACTGCTAAAAAGTGGTAAGTTATGTTGTCTTGGTAATGTCAAGTTGTCATAGCAAAGACATATCAAACAATGTCATCTTTGCATTAAAAATGACATAATTAACGAATGACACTTAATGACAGTTGTCATAAACCTGCATAAAATCCCCCTTATGTTCATGACACGTGTCGTGTCATGATTATGAAGGTGTCATTGTCAGTCTTATGAACACCCCTTCAAATAAAGTGTTACCAAATTTTGTTTTTGAGAATTTTAGTTTATAGATATTCTTAAAGTTAACATATTCATACTGAAGGCCAAAAAAAATTTGTTTCATAGGGACTGAAATACAGAAATCAAATAATGGTGGACACAGGTGTGCATATGTTGGGAGTATAGTGTGCATTATTGTACAAAGGCTTCAAATTTGATTCCCAACTATTAGCTTTATTATTCAGATTCAAATGTGATTGTTATTGTATAGTGCTTGTGCATTTAGAGATTGAACAAATGTATGTATACACACACACACACATTCTGGTTTCCATGTTTTGTGGGGACATTCCATAGACGTAATGCATTTTATACCATACAAACTGTATATTCTATTCCCCTAACCTACCCCATTCCCTAACCCCAACCATCACACAAAACTTTCTGCTACTTCACATTTTCAAAAAACATCATTCTGTTTGATTTATAAGCATGTTTCCTCATGGGGACATCAAAATGTCCCCACAAGGTCACAAAAACACTGGTATTCCTATCTTTATGGGGACAATTGGTCCCCACAACGTGATAATTACCAGGTACACACACACACACACACACACACACACACACACACACTGCACACACACACTCTGCGCACGCACACACACACATACGCACAGAAACACATGTTGATACCACACTCTGATGTAGTTAAACAAATGCACACACTCACACAAATACATAACAAACAGAATATGTTATTTAGAAGGATTAAAGAGGATTTTGCCCCAGCACTGCAGTTATTAACCTAACATGATGTTGCACTAACAACCTAAAGCACAGGAGCACTGGCCAGCCTCTAATCTCTGTCATGCATTAAACATTAGCAAGTGCGCTGGCTCACAGTAAAACACATTACAGTCTGAGCTGTGTGTAATCACTCTCTCTCACAGAATAAGCCCTGACTAAAGGAAATATAAACAAGCCCAATGCACTCAAATCTGGGAGATAGAATGCTAATCACCCTTCGATCTTTTTGCAATTGTTCTGGGATCTGCCTCCTGGTCTAAAGTCAAGACTGCTGCATTTGTATTAGGTGTAATAGGACTTCACGCTGCATGCGAGTGCAGCTATGGAGATTCAGAACTCAAGCCTCCAATACAATCTCAAGGCAATTCGTAACTATTTTACGAGGTGGCTAATTCGTTTGAATTCGTACAATACAGTATGTTTAAGTACAACCTGTTTTTCAGTGGTGGATTCCACAATCCAGTGGTTGTTAGGTTTAGGTGTGGGGCTTCATTATTGATTTTTCTATATGCTTGTGTGTAAGGGTGTATTAATGATATGCAAAAATACAAATCCCAAGGTAAACGAATACGCAAGCTATTATCTCCAAATTAAAACTCTTTTCTTGGACTACAACAAACACACGGATTGTAGGCAACAGTTTACTTCCTTGGCCTGTTGACGTGGACATGATGGTCGTTATCATAATTCCTCATAGTAAGTAGTCTATTTCATATTTAAAGTATTTACTACTGACTAAACCATGATTTAAATGCGAGTTTTGAGTTTATCGCTTGTTGTTTGTCGTTTCTGCAATCACAAATATTTTTATGTTTTAGTATTCTTACCTTACCTTATTTGTTACGTCCTGCTCAAGCCACGCTGACAAAGTTTATCGATCAGCTTGTTCATCTGCATTTTCTGGATCAGATTCAGCTCGTATTGATAAGGTAGTAAAGACGATATTAACTCCTGCCGGTATTGCATTGGGAGCTAATCTTACAAAGAAGCGTCAGAGACTGTCCTCCAAAACTAACAACCTCATAGGTCGTTGGTGCAAGCACCTTTTACGACATAAAGTGACATATTAAGGGATTAGTGTCCTCTAGGGGCAGTAGCTTATACAACCTGTCATTACGTGTTAAGGTTTTTGCCTTATACATCAAATTAGACACATTTCATTTTATACATTTGTAAATGTAGAAACGGTTTCATAAACATTTATGGTTTTAAAGATATTTTGCATCCCACCCTCACCCTTACCCTAAACCCAACCACTTCTCAACCATATAAACACAACCCTTGTGAAATGAAGCCATACGATTACTTTATATGAAGAACTCAAATGCACAGTCAGATTCATTCAAACATAAACCAGCATGACGTAGTCGGTCACAAAACCCAATATCGCTTCACATTCTTAGTTAACGTAATGATGCAATTGGTCACAAGACACACGAGAGCCAATGCCTTTTCCCAATCATAGATGACGTAGCATTGCTTCTTTTGACGTCCAGTGTACCGGATTTGATATTTAAATCGTATTGTTATCACGTTTGCATCTTTTCTTCAAATAAATTGATCGTTTGACCTCGTAGAGTTGAAATATTTTATGTACATTTTTAAAAGGTTCTGGCTGTTTTGTATGCTGTGTTTATGTAATATAATAAATAAATGGGTATGTTATGTGCCCTAAATGTCTGAATAGTGTAATGTGTAATAAAATACAATTAATCCTGTATTTTTAATGAAAATCTTATCCCAGCACATCCTAGTAAAATTATACCCCAATATATCATTTTATATCCTAATATATTAAGTTTCACCTGCTGGCGGTAGAGGCGCTAAATTAGTAAATGCATCTATTGGTCGTATTTGGTGAAATAGACAAACGACCAAAGCAATCGTATGGGTTGGAGAATAGGTTGTAATTTCAGTATTTACTTATACATTTTAAATGAACGAAGACAAACATTTGTATTGTACCGAGACCCTAAGGTGACATTGGAGTAAAAAAAATCTAAAGTTTAGTTTCATGTGCTCACGTGAAACTTTCATGAGCTCAAGTAAAACCTTCATGTGCAGAATTTTTTAAAGTTTAGTTTCGCATGCTCACGTGAAACTTTTGCGCGCACACATGAAACTTTCGCGTGCGCACATGAAACTATCGTGTTCGCATGTAAAAGCAAAAGTTTCACGTAGGGCTGTGTTGAAAAAATCAATTCACCAATTCTTAATCGATTTTCAAGTAAATTTTTAAAGATCGATCCGTAACTCAGAGAATCGATTTAATAATTAATAACTTAATTGCCGCGTCATTGAATTCACGCATGAGCGCGAGGTGGGAGGACATTAAAACAACTAACATGGCGGTCAGTAACGTAAAGCAAGGGGTTGTTTCGAAAACTACAGAAATACTCAAAGCTGCGATCTACATGTAAAATAATCCACTCATAACAAACAAACGAGTTATTTGTGTCATTTTTATAATAAGCGCCAGTGAATCCACCGCGGGTCTCCAGCGAAACTCCCTCCCTCTGTGCTCATGCAGCTGGGTCTCTCATGGGCAGAGGTGTCTTGACGCGTGCGCCAACGCGTCGCCAAATAAAGAGTTCTTCTTGCACATAATGCTAATAGTTGTAAAGTTTTCTGAACTTTAAGCAAGCTAAGACAAAACCATCGTTTATATCAGTTACACGTGCGCTGCTGGAGCGATGTAGTTTGACACCTAATTCGCTTATAGAACATCTTTGATCTGAAAGACGAGTAAAAGACGCAACTGTTAATGTGTAATAAAAAGTAAAGAGCGTCAAGACCTTAAAACAGACTTCATCACATCATAGCACCCGTCATAATATCTATCTAGAGATCCGTCTCTCATATACAGATATTTATCCTGTCTGTATGTTTGTGCATATATTTATACCTGTTCATTTTACATAATGCCTATTTTTAATATAATGTATGCATAAATACAAAATACAATGCATACTATAGCTTCAATAGTCTATAAAATTTATAACTCAAGATTCTGTCTATCAAGACTTAATCTGTTGTTATCCTCTGGGCATTTTCACTTTAACATTATTTACTTTAAATTGTCCATATTTTAAAACGGTGGTGAGCAGGTAAAAGCTATAGTGAGTGGCAAATAACTGCACATTTTTATAATCCAAAAACAATATAAACTGAAAAACATGTATACCATGAAATATACCGTTACCGTGAAATAAAATGACTCATTCCATGGAATAGATTTTTGGTCATTCCGCGCACCCCTATCTGGCACCATTTCGGGCTTTTTTCAAAAACACTTATCTAAATCTCGAAGATCGGATCAGATCGAATCGAACAATGCTAATCGATTCAAGATCTTGAGAATCGGAATCAAATCGATTCTTGAAATTTGAATCGCAACCCAGCCCTAGTTTCACGTGCGCACACGAAAGTTTCACATGAGCACGCAAACCTAAACGCGGTAGTTTCACGTGAGCACGTGAAACTAAACTTTATTTCATTTTTGCTCCATGTCCCCTTAGGGGCTCCATAATATTGACATGAACAGAGATTAACAAATGCTGAAAAACACGAAACAGAAACATTGTTATGCTAGCTTATACATTTACTATTGTTAACATATACAACTCTATTTTAAATTGTTACCAATAAATTATATTGACATTTTTTAGCTTGACAGGTAACTAATAACTGAAAAAAGTTACATAAAGATTATTTTACAGATAAAGCATAACGTTTCGGACCTGAGGCTACTGAGGAACAACATGAAGTGTTATTTACATGTAAATAATGACAGAATTTGTACTATTTCATGTTTCATTTAAGTTTTTAAAACACTTTACATTATATTTAAATCCATTAGGGATACTCCGATCAATGCCGATCTCCACTAATAATACGTGGCCGATCACTATTCTGAAACGGACAGCCGATCTTATTACAGCTATTTCATGTACTACAGCTTTTGATCAGTAAGTCCTTATCGATCTAAAATCACTGTTAGTTTGAGTCGTTTATAACATGCATTTGAAAAAGCAACACTCGCCAAACATAATTATTAAACATATTCTTTATTATCATGAAAATACCTGAAAAGGTTTGAAGAACAACAATATAAATATATCCTTCAGCCATTTCATGGAGCTGCGTGTCATCACATCTGCGTGTGTATTGTTCTTCGTCTACAGCGCATTTTGAGTTTCTGCACGAGAGCGCCCCCTGGCTTTTGGGTGTAGCGGCATTTCACCGTAATTCATTGAGAAACATAGCAAGCATTATCGGCCGATCGATCGGAGCATCCCTAAAATCCATTACACAAAATTTCACAGATTTTTCACCACAACCAATGCAGAAAATGTGAACGTGTGTGACTTTCCGGTCTTATAAATCACCATAGTTTTTTCTACAGAGTCTCATGGTATCTGTGTAGTTAGTAAGTGAACCCCTTTGACCCATTATAATTAGAACTTGTCTGTAGTGCAGTACATTTGATCATCTTAATATTGCTTGTGTGAAGCTGACCGAGAAAGAGTGATCGTCGTAACACATTTTCCCTTAGGGGATGATACAAGGTCTCTTGCTTTTCTGCTTCACTTGTTACACTTTGTTCTTGTGAAGTAGCTGACTACAGATTTAGCGATCGCAGCTGTACACCAGAAAGATGCAGACATAAAGAAAATAATCGTCAATAAATGCAATTATGAAGCTGCTGCCATCCAGAGAACCATATTTACGCGTCTCTTATCCTCTTACGTCGACCTCTCTGCCTTACGTACTAACCACTTTCTCATTTTAGCTCAAACTCTTCTCTACACTTTCCTCTTTTCATCTAACACACACACACACAAACTGAGAGCTGTCAGAAGTGAAACTGTAGCTCTTTCCCCCTGTGCTTGTCCCAGCTGTATGGTAACTATTTTTTGCCTGGCCTCTAACAGTTGAGCCTGTCGCATTTCATTGCAGCCACTATGCTGATCCTCTTGAACACGGTACACAAACACACACACATTTAACTTTTCTATTAGCTGTCTTGCTGGTCAACATGTCATTGCAACACTATCTGCAAATCACGATCATCTTCAAGGTCTTCACTCACATGCATTCTCGAATGAACCTGTTTAACAATCCACAGGGCATCTTTGGACTCTACAGTAGTAAAATAAAGTAGTATTGAAGAATTTCCCATGAATGCTATGGTGTTTCTTGGCTGCTGCTTCTCCAGTAAAATAAATAGATCCTTTGAAAGAAGAAGAAACCTTTGACTGGTAGTGTGATGCCATAGAAGAACCATTTTGGGCTGAATGGTTCCACAAAAACCTTTAACATCCGGAAAATCTTTCTGTTTCAAAATAGTGTAATGGAAAAAAATTATGAGATTTTTTTCAGGTTTGACATTAACACAATTTTAATTTACAACTAAAACAGAACTTGCCCGACGTTAGACCTTGATATCAGTCCAGCGTTTTGACATCAGTTCGGCCTAGGGTTATGACATCAATTGGATGTTGGGTTTTGATGTCAACCCGTTGGGTTTTTATGTGAGTTTGGCTTAGGGTTTAATGAGAGTCAGACATTGGGTTTTGACTTCAGTTGGACGTTGGGTTTTGACATCAATTAGACATTGGGTTTTGACGTCAGTTTGGCTTAGGGTTTTGATGTCAGTCCGACACTGGGTTTTGACATCAGTCGGACGTTGGGTTTTGACATCTAACTGACTTTGGGTTTGATGTCTAATCTGTGTTAGAGTATGACGTCAATGCTATGTTGGGTTTTGACGCCAGTCCGATGTTGGGTTTTGACGTCAATCAGACATTGGGTTGGGTTTTGACATCAATTAGACGTTGGGTTTTGATGTCAATCAGACATTGGGTTTTGACGTCAGTCTGAAATTTGGTTGGGTTTTGACATCAATTAGACGTTCAGTTTTGATGTCAATCAGACATTGGGTTTTGACTAGGGATGCACCGAATCCAGGAATCAAATTCGGCCGAATACTGGGCTTTTTGACGGGGTTCGGGTTCGGCCGAATCCTAGATTTTTTTTCCCTCCGAACTGAACCCTAGGCTTGCGCTACGCTGGTCGACGTCACGCGGCCATTGATTACACATATCGGGTGCTGATGTGGAGATGAGCATTTTCTTTTAGTGAGCCTTAGGGGCAGTTCATATTTTACGGACACACCTGGAAAAACGAGCGTGTCGCAATGCATCGCTTTCATTATGCATAGGCTTATGGTAATTGTCAAAATAGTTTTTCCAACTTGTCATCCTGGCATAATGTTGCCTATCCTTTTTTTACAGTTAAAATGAAATAAAATGAAAAATACACTGCAGTGGACGTTGTTTACTTCATTAATGTGTTTTACTGTGCTAATGGAAGTAGGATTCGGGATTCGGTTTCGGACGAATCTTAAACAGTGGATTCGGTATTCGGCCGAACCCAAAAAATCTGGATTCGGTGCATCCCTAGTTTTGCCGTCAGTTTGACTTGGGTTTTGACGCCAATTAAACATTGGGTTGGGTTTTTATGTCAGTCAGACAATGAGTTTTGACATCAGTTGGAAGTTGGGTTTTGACCTCAATCAGACATTGGGTTTTGACGTCAGATTTGCTTAAGGTTTTGATGTCAATTAGACGTTGGGTTTTGACGTCAGTTTTTGCTTAGGGTTTTGACGTCATTCGGACGTTGGGTTTTAACGTCGATCAGACATTGGGCTGGGTTTTGAGATAAATAAAACATTGGATTTTGATGGCAATCAGACATTGGGTTTTGATGTCAGTTGGGCTTAGGGTTTTGAAGTCAATTTGACGTTGGGTTTTGAGGTCAATCAGACATTGGATTGGGTTTTGACATCAAATAGACGTTGGATTTTGATGTCAATCAGAAATTGGGTTTTGACGCCAGTCCAAAGTTGAGTTTTTACGCCAATCAGACGTTGGGTTTTGATGTCTAAAAGCCAGTGTATACTTTTTTCTGTGTCTGTTTCACACATACATGCGTCCGCACAGCTTTCAGAGTATACTCGATCGTGGATATGCGCGGATGATTGACACATACACCGTAAAAATTATTTCTTATTCAAATTATTACTTTACCAGGGCTATCAGAGAAGAACTTATTCGCATCATTTGACATCCGCAAATTCAGGATAGGTGAAGCAAAAGTAGTGGATCCACCATTGCAAACAAAGTTTACAAGAAAACAAAGAACAGGAATCAAACATTATGGTGAAGTAAATGATCCTTACCTTTCTGTTCTTGGAAGAAAATTTAAATAAAAGAAGATGTTGGTGTGTGCAAACACTGTCTATTGCCGTTTTGTATGTTTCTTTGTCGAACCAAAAATGTTTCTCATATGGCATCGCTGTGAAGAACCTTTAAAGCCTCTTAATTTATAAGAGGGTGATTTTCTGCTCTACCCAAGAGTCCCTTATTTAAACATTTCGCTTCAGGTCAAGTCTGCTCATCTGATCTAAGGCCACTTGCACAGATATGGATGAAAGACATTGGATGACACTAAAAGAATCGCCAGGGGCTGTATTATTAAACTAAAAAAAGTTCTTAAAGGGTTTTTCTGCTATAGGTGAACCATCTTTGGTTCCCCAAAGATCTTAAAATAACCATTTATTTCTTACCTTTTCATAGTCTGTTGAACATTTAACTACTACAAAAAGGCAACACTAAGGTTCTGTGGATGCTCAAGGTTCTTTATGGAGCCATGCAGCCTGACAAAATACCTTTTTTATCCCTTATTTTTAAGACTGCAAGAAGTATGATGACCTTAGCCTTTAAGACCTTTATGAAGGTAAAAGAGTTTAATATTCCGTAGTGAAAGCACAGGCTGTGACGTGTAGAGTGACTGTATAAATCGACCTGTCCATAATGCCCCACCTAATAATGACTAAATGCAGTTTATACAGTTTACATAAAAAAATTATGATGCTGATATAGAGATGATCGAGAGGGAAGGTCAATTTGGAAATGTACATTACAGTTTAAACCCTTGGGTCAAGGGTCTCCCTTAACAAGCAGCATTAAACCTCACTACATGGACAGCAATGAATTCTGTTTGGTAAGTTTAGTGACATCCAAATGACATCAAATAAATTCTTCTTAAAGAGGACTTTATAAGTATTGCAGCTTGTTTTTGTTTAGCTATTTAGTAGAACTCTTCTACTCCCACCATTTAAATATTTTCTTCTTTCAATCTAAGAGATTAAAATATCACAAACTTAATTACTGTTAATCTCCTTTTACTTTACTGAACAAAGAAAACTATTTCAATTCATTACACTGGATTAGACGTGTCTGAGAAACCGTCAATAAGTGTGTTTTGGTACAGTATGCGTAATGGACTAAAGGTACATTTAAATGTGAGTACACTGGCTATAATAATAAACATCTCCTTTTCAGATTGTAGGCCTATTGTTCTGTCTTTTATCCACTTTTATTACTGTGTGAAATAATGGTGATGTTTCTAAACTCTTCTCTCTGAAAATCAGAGTCTGAAGAAGATGATAATCTAATGATTATGAAGGTATTTTTATATTATTGTCGGTTTCTGTTTTATTTTCATTTCACTCACAGCATTTAAACCTAAACATGTTTTATTTAGATCTCATTGTATTGCACTGTTCTCACTGTTAATGTACTTGAGGGCCAGTGTGCGTTATTACTGTATATGTGGATTAAAACAGACTTTAGGGCTCAAGATAAATACAGTATATAATGTTGTATATAAAAAATAACCTCATAACTTCAATGATTACTTAACTCTCTGTAAATCTCAGCCATGCATGTATTGTGAAGATTATAGACTTAAACATTTTTAGAAGCGGAGAAAAGGTTTCTTTAGTAGTACTTTAATACTGTCTGACATACCCTGTGCTTAGCACTTTACCTTTCATAACATGAGATTTTGTCTAAATTACTAAAAAGGCTGAGCAACCACATAGCTACAAATAAATCTTATATCCTGTAAGTTGAAAAATGAATAAGAAGTACTTACTGTACCATATGGGGTTTTTCTAATGCTAATGACAAAAGAACCACACATAAGGAGCTCAGATGCAAAAGCCGCTAAGCACCACCTCCATCAAAAATGAGATAATGATATTAGCTAATTGGTTTTGGAACATACTGAATATAGTACTGTGCAAGTTAGGCCACCATGCTACCATTAGATTTGTTGTTTTTGCAATTGTATAGTGATCATATATATTTATTTCTCATTCTCTTTATTAGAATACAACCAGAAAATACATGAAATGTGTATGTAGTATTAAAAACTGTTTAAAAGTATAAGCCAAAGTGTGAAGTATTTAGGGTAAACTCCCCTTCAACTTGAGCAATAGCAGGCAACTGCAGGATCTCTTAAATAAAATTAAATCCTAATTTCTAATTCTAATCAAATGACTTCAGGACTTCAGTCTCCTCAATAAAGCTCAAGATGTTTCGTGCCAAGAGAGGTCACACTAAATACTGACTGATGCCTGAAAAAGATATTTAGTACCGAAAATTGTTTTGTTTTTAATTTTGTGTACCTTTTTTCTGTATTTTCTGTTTGTATCTTAAATGAGAGTGAAAAATAAATATGGATGGATATTAAAACTTTGCTAAAACAACAAAGCTGGTGTTGGTGGCCTTTAACTTTTGCACAGTACTGTACGTTTATCAAATACTTTCGCTTCAAATGCACTTAATCCTGGCCTCAGGCAATACCGATCTTTTGGCAGAATCCATTGAGAGTCTGATAAAAAAATTATTCACAAGAAAATATGTCAGATGCACCTGCAAAAGGATAATACATGAAAAATGAAAGTTTGACCAAAGAAGTAACAAAAACCTGAAATATTATTGAAATGTTGAGAACAAATGAGCAACAAAGCAAATGCAGAAATCTCTGAGGAGTCGCTACATGAACTGTATGTGCTGTATATCATCCGTACCTACATAGGCAAATGTAGCATATATGCATTGTTCTCTGAATAATTTATTTGCATTCGTCTCAGAAATTGTTGTATTATGCACTATGAGTATATGGCTTTAAAACATTAAATTGTGGTCGTATGCACTCCTTAAAGCAACCAATGTTGTGACGCATACTTACATAGACAAAATGACAAAAAAAACTCCCCCTAACCTAAAGCAAGGTTACTTATTTTTCAAAATCTTGTCAATACAGATGCATCCCTCAATGTCTTCAAGATTTGGAATTGTAAGAATCTAAAGGTTTGCAAAAATGGTAATGCTCTGCAGGATGGCGGACGGACTGTTAAAATAAATGTATTGAATAATTAATTCTACATGACTATAAAGATGTAGACATTTCTTTAAGAATGGGTGGATGTGATATTAAATAGTTCATGTTGAGTGGCTCCTTTGTAGAGGACAACAGAGCAGGGACGGTGTTTTATAGACTGTGATGGGGAGGCGGGGGTCAATTTCATATCAGCCACTCTACATATCTGTCATCTCCATAATGGGATCAGGTCTACTGGGCCTTTTTCTCCGGCCAGAAGATAGAGAAGAGGAAAAACAATATCAGCAAAAAATGACCTCTTTTTTTAAGTAGAAGAATATTCCAGTGTTTAAATGGGTGCCTTAATAGAAGTATTATATGCAAGTATTCTCACATTTATGTACATATTTATATGTTTAAATTATATTTAAATAGAAAAGTTTGAAGTTTAACATTTCTGGTTTGACATATGATTTTGCTGTATTCATTTGAAGGATTAGTCAATCCAGATAATTTACTTGTTGATGTCTTTCTTTGTTCAGTCGAAAAGAAATTATGTTTTTTTGAGGAAAATGTTTCAGGATTTTTTTTTCATTTTAATGGACTTTAATGGACCCCAACACTTAACAGATTTTTCAACGAGGTTTCAAATAACTCTAAATGATCCCAAACGAGGTGTTATCTAGCGAAACGATTGTCATTCTCTCTCTCTCTCTCTCTCTCTCTCTCTCTCTCTCTCTCTCTCTCTCTCTCTCTCTCTCTCTCTCTCTCTCACACACACTCTCTCTCTCTCTCCACAGCACCTTCTCATCTCAGTCCACAGGAACTCATCTTCTTATCACTACAAAAGTGTATAAAAATGAAGTGAATTATCTATCAGAAAGCACCTATTCCTTCTTCTATTTGTGCTCGCCGTCTCTATCGCTCTGCCCTTGCTGTCACCTCTTTCTGTCTTTTCTTGCTTTGCGCTGACTTCCCATTTTATCGTTTACTGCATATTTGGAGAGGGAAAGCGTCTTCTCTCTCTCTCTCTGTCGTAAAGTTGCCGTCTGATCTATCCTTTTGCCCTTTGCCCAAACACTTGAGTGCAGTCAGATTTCTTTTCTCAATCTCACTATTTCTCTCTTGATCTGTTTAAGTGACCTCGTTGACTTTTATGTGTGCGAGTGAAACCATCAGAGCTCAGAGGTGAGCTTAGTCAGCAACATGTGTACCCCGCTCTCCCTCTCTTGCTCTCTCTCTCTCTTTCTCTATTTTTCTTGCTCTGTTCTGAAACTCATAGCGAGCTGCCTACAGAGGCAGCATTTAAAGGTATCGTAGTGTCCTGTGTGGCAAGAAGAGCCAAATCCAACTTTTTGGGTTGTAATTTAACCTATGCTTGGTTGTTTGAACAAATGTAAACATGTTATGGGTTGATTTAACCCTACGGCTGGGTTTGTCCCTTTTTGATCCAAAGGTGGGTTGAAAATAACTCAGAGTGTAAAAAAACTCAGATAACATGATTTAAACGCTGGCATCAGCTCAGATGACAATGAACACAATGAACTTAAGTATAAACACAACAGCTCATTTTGGCTACAAGAACAGTGTTAAATTACTGGAAAATCGTTTCCATTGATCGCTGATTCAGTCTCATTTCAACTTAAATTTTACCACAAGTTTCATACTTTGATGGCTAATAACAGTAGGATTTGTGCAGATGATTGTAGGGCCCTATAAAATCCGTTTTATTTTTTCCCAAATTCCGTTTTATTTTTTCCCAAATTCCGTTTTCTCCGTTTTAATTTTTGCAAATTCCGTTTTATCCGTTTTAATTTTTGGAAATTATATTTTTTACCCTTTACTTTTATTTTAGTCATAAAAAGAGTGTGCCTTTAATGTTAATGATTAAAATGTAAATGATTTGGGGGAAAAACTGGATAACAGAATTACTTAATGACTATAAAAGATGCATTTACACACGCACACGCACACGCGCGCGCGCGCACACACACAACTCAATTCAATGCATTGTTTTTTAGTGTTGTTGCAGGAGGCTACAACAAGGTGTCAAAGCAGTGGTGCCTTCAGAAGTGCCTTAAACACATCAATCCAGCGGATCGCGATCCATATTTTATACACAATCGCTTGAAATGCATATAACTTTACAAACATACACAGGATAGTGATCTGACTTAGGACAACATGAGCACGCAGCTCATTGCACGTGCGAGCGAAAGAGAGACAGAGAGCGGCGCCATGATGCAGATGATTATATTTTAAATGCGAGGGATAGTTAGTTTGCCTCAGCTCGCTTGAAATGCATAAAACTGAACAAATACATGAGGATTTGTGTTCGCACTTCGGACAGATGCGTGAGCGCGGGCAAGTAAGAGGTACAGTGATGATCAGAGACATGGATGAGAGAGTGCATGTATCTTTGCGCTCACCGTGAACAGAGTGTTGACTAAACTTCCAAAATAACAGTTCTCCGGTCACATAAAAGTCATGTGAGACCTGCTCGGAACTAAGTGCTTAGCGTCGAATTTCTTAATTTTTTCGCTGACGAAAGCAGAGTCGTGGAGAGCCGCTTCGCCATGGTTTCAGTGTTTTGGAGGGGGTCTGAAACGACGGGAGGGGGCGTGTCGCCCAGATTTACTTCCCCCGGTCTGCATTTCCCCCAGACATACGTTCGTCTCCCACACAAAAACATAATTTTATTCAAAAAATGTAAAATTCCCCAAAATTCCGCGTTAATACTAGATTCCGTGTTAATTAGCCAATTCCGCAATTCCGTCCGCGATTCCGTGATCGCGGAAATTATAGGGCCCTATGATTGTTTTTAGGGACAGCTAACTAATACATTGTCTGAACACTTATTTTGAATTTGCGCCCCTCATATGAGCAGTCACGAGCTGCCACTGACATTATCCCACTTATTACATGGCACATAAGTGAATATACAGAATATAAAATATTGATTTAATATATTTTATTAGCTCATATGTAAGAAATGCACATGAAATCTTCTATATTTTATGTTATTAAATTGGTATATTTAGATTGAATTTTTTTGCAGGTTCTGTCAAGATGACCTGTACCCAGATGAGGCTGTGTTATCAGTTTCAGGCAGTCGTTATCTGGGTATAACAAACCCCAGAATGTCACTAATATGAATAAAAACATACCTGTACACAGTATTTGAATTAACATTAGAAACGACTAAAACATGCTCTAAAAGTATGTCGCTCATTGTTAGCTTACTGTATGTTAAGGCGGGTACACACTGCATGATTTTCAAAGCATCCCTGAATTTAGTTGCTGCTGTGTGCACATTGCACAATTGCATGACTTTGCAACAGGATAAGTCATACCCCTCAAACCATGTTTCATTACCAAAGACACGCACAAAGTGATACAGGAAATAAATGCAAGATCATGCATGAAACTGGAGTTCTTGCGCGCAATGGCATAGCCACGTGTGTGGCACACTCACAGTGGCAGATGGCACACCTTAAAATTTTTATTTTAATAAAAAAAAGTTAAATTGGGCTTTTGTTGTTTATAGACCTACATAGGTCGCTGATGTAATTGTCACAGGTCGAGAAGCGGACCGCCGCTGTCGCGGGTCACGCTTCTCCTATTTCCACCCCGAGGAGGTCCCAAAACACCCCAATGACCAGACAGACAAAGAAAATAAAATTTAACAAGTTTTATTAAATACTAAAAGAACAGGTAGGGGGGATTAAATACTTTTTAAAAAATCTCAGTCCTTGGACCTTCATAGCAAGTGGGGGGGAGGCATTAGGTGCTGTGGGCTCTTGGCTCCGGGCTTACGGTGAGTATACAGAAGAGCAACTGGTTCTTTACGTGGTCATATAGGTGAGTATACAAATGAGCAACTGGGCCTTTACTTTGGGCACACTGGTGAGGGAAAATGGATCAGGAGTCACGAGCGGCATCTATGAAGAGCGGTCGTCCCACAGCACCAGTACACGTTCTTTTCCACAGTGCTCCTCTCCCGGCCAAGGGGGTGATCACTGACAACATGACGCAGCACAGCATTGCAAACTCCACGTGTACACACAGCAAGGGAAAGGACTCACCCACTGCACTCCATACACTCAGTGAATTAAGGTCAGTACCACGCGACTCTTCAGAAGGCATGTATTCTGTCCGCCTTTGGCGGAAGTGCGTTCGCCCCGAAATCAACCGCGCTCTTCCGGTCTCTCACTGCACTATTTATGTGCCTCCTCTTCATGAGATCGCCCAATCGTCGATCGCCACACTCATCTGTACACCTGTTCGCAATAAAACCCAAATTTGGGTTGCCCGGAGTTATGGGAAGTGGCTGGTGTTCGAGGATTGTTATCCGGGCGGAACTAATCTCCATCACTTTCGTTCTGCCCTTTAAAAGTCACTCCGTGACATAATTTTCAGTCAAAACTGTTTTACACTAGGATTAGTCGCAGACAGGCACAGATATGTACATTTCAAATATCTCGAATACATCGGCAAAATTGTGTGATTGTCGCTTACAAGAACGAGAACAGATTTGCTTCTGATTTTGGGCATTTGTCAGTGATTTCCCCAAAACCTGTCGAGTAGTGAAAATCTGGAGCTAAAATCATGCCGTGTTAACTTTGCATTAGTTAATGCCATAACCATATCCTTACTTTCCACACATGTAAAACTTATAAATAGAAAAACCTCTCATTTAGATTAACATTATAGAGAAAACCTTCCACTTCATTGAAAAGTAAATAGGCCTTCAAAATGTTCAAAATCCATTTGGATATGATTCCCTGCACAACTCCATTGATTTTTTAAATCTTTTAATATGGTAATGTTATTGTGCTCATAAAGCAGAGGAGCAGTGTTGTTCCTGTTTTGATTATTTCTCTAATGTGCATCGACAGCAAGAGTGCATTGACTTACCTGCATACTCTCTGTCCCTCCGCCTGCACGACACAGAGCATGACGCTCCATTAAAGAAAGTGACAGGACTGTGTCACTTTTCATTTTCTCCTTCCCTTTTATTCCCTCCATCATTTAGAGCCCCTCCAAATATCCCCTCTTCCTAAATCTCCTATATGCCAAATGCAACACTTTCAAGGTAATGAATGGACTTCGTTGCAGTTGAGGAAATGATGAACGATCTGTTGAAACACAGACACTATCGAGGTATTGTGACCTTGATGTTTTATCCAAGAATCATTTAATAGGTAAATTCAATTCTCTGGTTATAATGCTAAGAGTCAAGTAGGCTAGGATCAGGGCGTTTTCAGATTGATTAATAATTTGGTTCTCTCATTAGGACCTGCACCATTTTAAGATACAACCAAGGTGGTCTAATTTATATTGAGTGCTTTAACCCAATTAAAAGTAACCCAGTTTGTGTTATTTTGCTACCTGATAATAGGCCAAAGATAGGAAAACACAACCATGGGTTGTTGTTGTTGGTTACTAGTATTTTCTGCAGGTGTATTTTGCAATACTGCATAGAGTATGTTTCCTATTTCACTACCTTAAGTTATTAGTCTATTTCATAGAAAACGCTGTATATTCTCATAAAACAGGGTGTAAATCAATTTAAATAATCCGATTTCTATTCACAAAGCCTATAAATTACATGAATCACTGTACTTCAACAGCACATTAACATGACACAAGTAACGCAAAGTAACCATAGTGCTGAGTGATGCGAGATATGAGTTGGGTTGATGTGTCAGGATGTTGGGGAGGGATGCATTCTTTTGTGACAATGATCCAAACTGTGACTTAATGAACTTACACAAAAACTACTCAACACTTAGAAAATAACCCAATAAAATCACCCAACTAGCTCAACACAGTGATTGGGTATAGAAAACAATTGACAGCATGCTTTAGAAATCCACCTGCCACAGTGACTTTTTACCAGGCAGGTTTTTTTTGCCTGAATATGTATAGTATAAGAAACAGTATACGACACAGTAGCGCCACTCTCTCTAAAGTTTACACATCAAGAAGTCTGATCCGTCACAGCACTACACATCTGTGCAACTGTAACCTATGTCAGCATTGCATTCTCATCCCATCTCACCAACAGTTTAATACTTACCAGCACATCCAAACGTAGTCACGTTGCGAAACAGTGGTCTCATCCTCTTAATAAATCACTCAATTCGCATCAGTGATGCGCGGGTTGATCTGAAATGAGCAGGTGCCTGCGGTAACCCGCGGTTACGAGTCAACCAAAAATATTTTTAATGATATTCGGGCCGCGGTCGGTATGGTCGTTTGAAATTAAGATGCCTATTAACTATTTTAAACAATTAAAAAATGCGGGCCAGGGAGCGTGTCGGGTACAATATTTATTTTTTATATTTTTGTGGTCCGAGTTAATTGCGGGCGGGTTAGTTGAAAATGTCGGTCAGGTGCCAGTTGTTTATACATTGACCCGCACATCACTGATTCGCATTGGCTCCCGCCAATGTGGCCAGTAGATTGACAGTGTTACCCACCAATTGCAAAATTCACCCGCATTTGGCGCATGGTCAGGTGTTACTTTCAGGCCCTGGCGTGGACACTGCTGTTTTACAACTAATCTTATTTCATATGCGTTTGTAGGTTTTTTGGGAGGAGAGTATTTAACTGAATCAGGCAACATGATTTACTGAGATTTGCGAGTGTCAAATTACCGGAATGTGCACCATTATTTAAGAAAGCATATCTTAAACCCTGCGCTAATTTGCGCTGCTCAACAATGGATCCAGGATGTGTTCGTTTTAACACATTGTTTTGTGTTAACCTATTTAACAAATTATGTGTAATTTCGTGTTGATTTTGAGTTCAAATAAATAAAAAGGACAACAAAAGATGTGTTAAAACAATGTGTTTCATAAATAACACAGAGATGTATTAAGTGTGTGTGTGTGTGTGTGTGTGTGTGTGTGTGTGTGTGTGTGTGTGTGTGTGTGTGTGTGTGTGTGGTGTGTGTATTCAGTATATGCAGTAAATCCTCAATCACCTGTTACTGTCTATTTGAAATGCACCTGCTAGACCCTTAAAAACATATGCACACACGCATATGCGTGCGTGTGTGTGTTTGTTCGTGTTCTTGTGTATGCGTATGTGTGTGTAGCAATGGCTGTCCCCTCTTCTCTTCCCTTTTCTGGGCTGAAAACACAGGGGTCATCTATTAAAGGAAAGACCCTGTCAGACTATGATTTAGCTCTCTCTCCACACACTGCCACAGACCTACAGGATATGGGCCAGGAGGGCCAGCTGAGTTTACTAAACTTTACACGGGACTAAAATAGCCTGTGTGTGTGTGTGCGCACGCGTTCGTTCATGTGTGTGTGTGTGTGTGTGTGTGTGTGTGTGTGTGTGTGTGTGTGTGTGTGTGTGTGTGTGTGTGTGTGTGTGTGTGTGTGTGTGTGTGTACCTGGTAATTATCACGTTGTGGGGACCAATTGTCCCCACAAAGATAGGAATACCAGTATTTTTGTGACCTTGTGGGGACATTTTGATGTCCCCATGAGGAAACAAGTTTATAAATCAAACAAAATGATGTATCTTGAAAATGTGAAGTAGTAGAAGGGTTTCTGTGATGGTTGGGGTTAGGGAATGGGGTAGGTAAGGGAAATAGAATATACAGTTTGTATGGTATAAAATGCATTACGTCTATGGAATGTCCCCACAAAACATGGAAACCAGAATGTGTGTGTGTGTGTGTGTGTGTGTGTGCGCGCGTGTGTGCGTGCGTGTGTGTGTTTCAAGTTTTGTTTGTCACATACTGAAATTAGAAATATACATAAAAAATGAATCGATATGGAAAGAAAAAGGAAAGGAAGGAGAAGTGCAGGAGCTGTGCAGTATGTATTTAGTGTACAACATGTGCATTTGTGTCCAGTATACAATGGCGAAACCAGTCCTGTTTGTTGTATGAGTGTGTGTTATGCAGGAGAGTTCTGGTTGATAGCCTGAGGGAAAAAGCTCCTCTTCATTCTCTCTGTATTTGCCTTTAAGGAGCGGAAACGCTTCCCTGACCTTAACAGAGAGAACGGTCCATTGTTGGGATGGTTGAGGTCTTTCACTATCCTCTTGGCTTTGGTCAAGCACCGTTTAGTGTAGATTGTATGCAGGTCAGGAAGCTTAGTGCAGCGTCGCAATGGCAACGAAGAAAAGCTGCTTGCCAACCACAAGAATGAGGGAAAAAGAAGGACACCACCAAAGGAGAGCCAGAGGAGCAGAGGATTGTGGGATACATGAATATGGCGACAGGGAAAACCTGCTAATTATGAAGTCAGGCACATGTCAGATGACAGAATCCTGTTTTTCTTTTAATCACTATGTATCTCTTCCTAGTATGTTCCTCGAGGTTCCTTGCCATTAAATATGTTTTCCTTAGCAAACAGCCGCTGGCACAGTTCTCGTCATTCGGACTCTGCTCACTGGACTGTTTTGGTGCAATAGTGGCCAGTCCTCAGGCAGGAGTACTGCGACTGGAGAGATGAATGAAAATCGTCCGGATTAATGAAGCGATTTCAAGACAGTTGAAGTTACTGACAGCTCCTCTAAACTTCCCACCCAGCCTGCTTTAGCATGAGTAATAGCCCAACGCCGGCACAGCCCCTTATACTTAAACTACTGCAGTAAATGCATTTAAAAGGGGAAATCCCTCATGAGCCAAATCTAGACACACACACATGTTTTTATATTTTCACAGAATGATTTTTTTACATTATGTAAGATGATTTTATTAGTTGGGTTTTCACAGACTGGGACAGAAATATCTTAACACAAATCACATGTGTTATACACTAAAACAATACAGTATGGTCACAAGAAAACTATGCTGAACAAATAAAATAATATAATAGAAATATAGCATGATAATAAAAGAGATCTTATAATCTTCATAATTTAATGACGTTAAAATGTGTAATAAAGCTTGGCCGATGTAGTTTGACAGAAGCTGGCACTCTTCTGTAATTAAACTACAAATAATAAGGCTGTATGTGAACCGAACCAAGAGAGATGCATTATTATGGCACAGCGTAATAACTTGCGTTTGTGTATGTGTGTGTGTGTGTGTGTGTGTGTGTTGTGGGTGTGAACGCTTCTGTCTCTATCTTCTCCACTGTCTGTTTACTGCAATGCAGGAGTTGCTCTTTGACTGCACTCGCTGGAAAGCGCACCAGAGCTCTCCACGCAGAGACCTTCATGTCAGTTCCCGCCTGAGCTTGAGGAACATCACTGTCTGTTTTCTCTGCTGTTATTTACAGGCGCAGTTCTGTGATAAACGACTCGAGAGAGGCTTGAACTCAAGTGATGGCACTGAAACACTAAATTGTCCTCATCTTTCTTTCTCTACCTTTTATCTCTAGCTTTTATCTCTTTTCTCTAGCTTTTATCTCTTTCGTTCTCTCCCTTTTGCTTTTTTCCCTAACTCCACACACACTCTTCTGTATAGCAGCAATTTCTAATAAAAAAATCAGTTTCTTAGACTTTTTACCAACTTCATCTTAGTTTTGATTTTTAAAGGATACTGTGGAGAGCTTGGTGTGGTGGGTGGTTGCCAGGGCTTTGCCATGGAGTTGCTAAGTTGCTCTGAGCATTTTTATTACATTACAGTGCAGTTGCTATAGCCCTTTTTACACAGAGAATACAGAAAATACATGGAAAATGTGGGATCATTCAATTTTTGGTTCGTTCAAACTGCCAATGATTTTCCGGAATCTGTGCGTGCATTTGCACACATACTGTACCATAAAGATCCTGTAAAGACACGTGACTTATTTAAAGTCCTGCCCCGCATTGAAAAACCTCTCAAGAAGCCACGCTTGTGCATTTTTGTTTATGACCGGATCATAAGGAGCACATGATGTGCTGTTCTGATATGCTGGTAAATGATTTAAAGGCGGAGTCCACAATGTTTGAAAAACGCTTTGGAAAAGGAGACGGGCCTACTACCAAAACACACTTATAGCCAATCAGCAGTAAGGAGCGTGTCTACTAACCGATATCCTTGCCGGGTTGCGTATGTGTGGGGCGGGTCTATCAACAGAAGGTCCAGATTCTATTGCGGTAGGGGCGTGTTTGTCAAATATCAACATTGGCTTTCAAACATCATGCACTCCGCCTTTAAGCATCAACCCAGATAGTGAGGACCCCCTGATCTCTGCTTCAGTCCAGTTTGCCAATATTTTTAATTGTAAATGTTGATCTGTGTTTAAATCTCTGTCAAAGAGCAGAACCATAACTTCTTGTTGCGCGCATCCTCACTAAAGCATGCCCTTTATGGCATTGTTTCTGCCTCTTGTTTACACAGAATGTTTTCCATGTATGTTACTGCAATTTTACTAGGTTTTCGAGCGATCTCAAAACATTTACGGAACGTGTTTGTGTTCACACAGAAGCCTCTCTGCCAATTTTATGGAATATTTCTGAGGCTAAAGTGCTGTGAATGGGGTTTATGGTTTACTAAGTGGTTGGTTGCTATATGACATTGCTTCTGGATGATTTCTAGGTGGTTGCTTACTTAAAATGTGACCCACCCTGTGAAAACCCAGCTAAAGTTATTTTTTTTTAGGATTTACTGTTTCCTACATAAAATCATCCTACGTAATATAAAGAAAATTCTGTCAAAATATAACCTTGATATCTTTAATATTGACTGAGTAAGGTCATATCAAAGATTTAAATCAAGCATTGATGCTCCTTATGCTCATGGGTTGTCAAAATTAGTCGGAGCCGATAGTGTAGTGGACGGACGGTGCTCCGACACATGGTGCAGACGCACTTCTGGCGACCCGAGTTCGAATCCCGGCTCAAGGTCCTTTGCCAGTCCCATACCCTCTCTTCACCCTATACTTTCCTGTCATCTCCTTAAAGGTAGGGTAACACATTTTGAAAAATGCTAACGGTAGCCGCCTAGCAATGAAATCCCGATCCCACCCTCAAGTCAAATCGCCATCTAAAGTCGCGCCTCTTTCAAAACACATGAACACGCACAGATCAGACGGTCACATCTCATGTCTCATTCAGCAGTGAGACAGCTTTGCAGTACAAAGTGAATAACACTTCCAAAATAACCAAACAACTGGTTTAAATCAGAATTAGTTTAAGCACACGTTCGGTTGTGTAGACGTAGTAACTATATCGTTACGCTAATCCGTAAACGAACACAAATTTCATAAGCAACACAACGTTTCATCACCGGAAGGTAGTTAATTACGTTAATAAAATTTTAAATATGGATTTTCTACAACAACACCGCACGGATTGCCCTCGGAGGACCTTTGTTTGTCATCCTGGAGCCGTTTGGATGTGGTTTTGGGGGGATGGACGCACTTTTTTTGGACTTTGGGGTCGTGGACTGTGGCTGGACCCCGTGGTGTTGCAGTTGATCAGCTGAAAGATCAAAAATATTTTCTAAAATATTTTCGAAAATGTGTTTGTTTGAAAAACAATGGACATATGCAACTCGGACAGCTTGGGGGTGAGTAAATCATGGGTTTAATATCGTTTTTGGCCGAACTATCCCTTTAAGGTATGGATGTGGTAATTTTGGATTTTTCTCAAAATTAACTTTGCTGATTCTGTTAACTGTTAAGTGTAGTTTTGTCATGTGTTTTGTGTCAGATTCCAACAAATTGTTTCAACGTTTTTTAATAAAGAATTTAAAAATATTGGACTTATTTTGCCAGCATGGGTCACAAATGATGCAGCAGCAAACCGAAATGGAGAAAGAAAAGAGTCTTCTGAAAGGAAAATTCATATACAGTTGTGTTCAAAATTATTCAACCCCCAATGCTGTTAAGGGTTTTAGGGGAATTTAGTGTACATTTGTAATTGTATTCAGAATGAAATCCTACAATGACTTCTTAAAGAACCATATGCAACTAAAATGACATAAATTGGTTTAGTAATATAGTAGTAAATGTTTCTTTTGTGAATTCTTCATTGACACAATTATTCAACCCCTTAAAGAACTACCCCTCTGAAGAACAGAGGTTCATTGAAGTGTTTTCAATCAGGTATTGAAAACACCTATGGATGTCAGGGAACAGCAATAAAGCCTAATAAGCACCAATTAGGCAGCTTTAAAATGACTGTGATACTCAACTCCTTCTAAACATTTACTGGTGTGGTTACAAACATGGTTAAGTCAAAAGAATGGTCCAGGAAGACAAGAGAAGAGGTGATTAATCTTCACAGGAAGGGCAATGGCTATAAGAAGATTGCAAAGATGTTAAACATACCAAGAGACACCATAGGAAGCATCATTCGCAAATTCAAGGCAAAGGGCACTGTTGAAACGCTTCCTGGTCGTGGCAGAAAAAAGATGCTAACTGCGACTGCTGTGCGCTATCTGAAGCGTAGAGTGGAAAAAAGTCCCTGTGTGACTGCTGAGGAACTGAGAAAAGATTTGTCAGATGTGGGTACTAAAGTTTCTGCTCAGACAATACGGCGCACCCTGCGTACTGAAGGCCTCCATGCCAGAACTCCCAGGCGCACCCCCTTGCTGTCTCCAAAGAATAAGAAGAGTCGACTGCAGTATGCCAAAAGTCATGTGGACAAACCACAGAAGTTTTGGGATAGTGTTCTGTGGAAAATTAGAACTGTTTGGGCCCATGGATCAACGCTATGTTTGGAGGAGGAAAAACAAGGCCTATGAAGAAAAGAACACCTTGCCTACTGTGAAGCATGGTGGGGGGTCAATCATGCTTTGGGGCTGTTTTGCTTCTGCAGGTACAGGGAAACTTCAGCGTGTGCAAGGTACCATGAATTCTCTTCAGTACCAGGAGATATTGGATGACAATGTGTTGCAGTCCGTCACAAACCTGAGGCTTGGGAGACGTTGGACCTTTCAACAGGACAATGATCCCAAGCATACCTCCAAATCCACTAGAGCATGGTTGCAGAAAAAAGGCTGGAACATTTTGAAGTGGCCATCGCAGTCACCAGAATTAAATCCGATTGAGAACCTCTGGTGGGACTTAAAGAAAGCAGTTGCAGTGCGCAAGCCTAAGAATGTGACTGAACTGGAGGCTTTTGCCCATGATGAATGGGCGAAGATACCGTAGATCGCTGCAAGACACTTGTGTCAAGCTATGCTTCACGTTTAAAAGCTGTTTTAACTGTAAAAGGATGTTGTACTAAGTACTAAGATTGAATGTCACTTGGGGGTTGAATAAAACTGAAAATGATGTGAGCACAGAAAAGACATTTGTGGTTATTTCATTATAAATGTTATGTTATATTTGTCTGACCTACACATGCCTCTTTGATGTAATTGTAAGCAGGATGACTGAATGATCAAAATCAATGTCAAACCGGCCAAAACAATCAATTTCAGTTGGGGTTGAATAATTTTGAACACAACTGTACAAAACAATGGCTGATGCTTCTGTCGAAAATTTAAAAAGAATGGTGTAAACATACATTTGCATAAAGCATATATTTGTCCAAACCCATGTTGATTAAAGTATTAAGTGTTAAATTAAAATAAATTTAGAACAGATAAAATGTGCGATTAATTTGCGATTAATTGCTAGTAAACTCATGACAATCATGCTATTAATCTGGATTAAATATTGTAATCGATTGACAGCCCTAGTTTATGTATAAATGTAAATAAATGTATGTAAATATTAGCATATTTTCAACCGTTTCACGATTTGCAAGATAAAATAGTAAGATAAATCACTTACAATAACAATAGCATCAATAGCACTACTCACTACAACACCCACCAATCCTCTGCATGATTCAAAGTATCATTGATGGCCACAGTAGAACAAATTAGTTGATATACTTGATCCTTAAGGTTATTAGTTAAGAACAAACTAACAATAAAAACAGTGAGTTACCTTAACAAGCAACGCTAATAAAGGAATAGGATAAATTCAGTGAGCGTGATGTGGTGCAGTACTGTGTGCCAGTATTTGGGTGGGGTTTGAATTCTCTTTACGCTCAGGACTGCTGCTGGAATTGTGAGAGATCTTTATCATGGTGGGGCTTCAAAGGTTGGATGCAGCAATGTTCATGAAGATGCAGCAATGATTCTGTAAATTGAAAAAAATTATTTAGAAGAAGATGGTAAAACAGTAGGACATAGTAAAAGTATTCAACTGGGTTCAATTTTTGTGTTAGGAGGACGGGTGCAAACTATGGGGACATGAGGAAGTCTGACCTATTTAAATTAGATCACACAGGACACAAGGTAAAAGTATTTTCCTATCACATTTCAGTTATTCGATGACGCAATATGATTATACTGAACATTCCCAAATATGTATTAATATGTATGACCCTCTGTTTGAAAACCTATAACTGAAGTCATTTGTGATTTACGGTTTTCTACATAAAATCATCCTACAAAATGTAAAGATCATTCTGTAAAAAAAGTTAGCGCTCTTTTTAAGCATTTACATTTTGCAATTATGCAACAAAATTGCAATGTCACAAAATTCAATACTCTTAATTTGGCCATAGCTGGCATCTAAAAACAGACTATTTATTTTTCACCAAGATTGTGCTCCCAATAATTTATATAGAAATTCTTTAAAAAATGTAAAGCACCATTTGTATGCTGCTAGAAGAACGTGTAGGGCTGTTTTATGGCAGTCAATGAAGTTGTGCATTGAAAGCATTAACATTCCGGTGTGCGGGAGAGTCTCTGAAGGTCTGGTATCAGTCAAGCCGTCCCTTTCATGCATCAGTGACCTGCAGTGTCGGAGTAGAGCCCTCGAGAGATCAGGAGGGACACCCACACACAGCCTGCAATGCAGCCACAGCCCGCAGAAGAGGAAGAGTCAATTTAACAGCAATCATCCACCTCGATCACAGCCCGCCTGTAACCTGCCACCTCTGCAATGATTTTATCATCCTTTCTACCTCACCAGTTATCTGCTCTGTCTGTCTTTTGCTTTGAAAGTCCTCCCTCTTTACTGTAATAGACCAACAGTGTGCACGGCACAATGGGGACAGCCCACTTTCAGTGGCCTTGGTGCTGTTTTTCCTCTTTTCGGAAATACACTGTAGAGATCTAAGCCATGACCCTGAAGCAAACCAGTAATTTCAGAGATGTTAAACCGCAGCATTATAAGCCGTTGCATTAAAGCAAGAAGAATGTTAAAAACTGGAATAAAGAGAAAAGCATAAGACGTCATGGTGTTCAATGGCAGAGCATTCAACGCAATCTCATGATAGTAAAGTGTGGTTGTAGGTACATTTACTTGCGTGTTAATACACACTAAAACATATAATACTGACTTATTGACAGGACTAATACGTTAATTATTTACGCATTAACAGCTTTACAGACATACAAATTTGTACGTATGCATATTCATAATTAAAATCACAGGCATTAGCACTCATTAATGACGTTTTCGGTCAGAGACAGTTTACTCATTTACCTAATGTAATGTTAAATTAAACAAGACTACACTTTAAAACCTTAAAATGAAAAACATTTCTGTAATCATTTAACCATTTTGTAAATCCTTGTTTACACAACATAATTTCACAAATACTGTAGATGTTATTTTATTTGTTTGCTGTAATCCACGTCTTTAAAATTACTACAATTTCAAGGAACAGATCCAAATTGATCCCTTTACCCAGAGATCTTGATCCCAGTTAAAATCTCGCATTTGTTATGAATTTGAGTTCAAATATTGCGCCATAAGAAGCTTTACGACACATGGCTTTAGGGCAGTGATATCAAAAGCTCATTGGCTCTTTCGTGCTACGTCAAAAATTTGCGACATTGCCGTCTTTCGATGTATGTTTGAAATTTGAAATGCGTGCTTTGACGGAGAGGAGCTGGATTAACTTTCTTGTAGATTGATAACTTTAATATTACTTTGTTCTATACTCCAGAGGGGACTGCAGCTACAGCATGCTGTAAAAACATGCAGCATGAAGTTAAAAACAACTTGGTTTTGCAAGTCAGTTCAACTTACTATTTTAAGTTTTGGATTGTGATAAGCTGACATAACTTACAAAATCAAGTTGAAATTGTTTAACTTTATTTTTTAAGTAAAGTAACATGCAAAAATGCTGCTTTTTTTTACAGTGCACATTGTCATTTTAACTACTTGAGGGCTCATAGTAGTTGTGTGTACATCTTACGGCGTAGCCGCAGTGGCGTAGGATACGCATCGGTTTTCATATATAGACGGTTTCATCGGAGGCACGTGCGGTGACCCGATATGCGTCTGGTACGAACTTTACTTCCGGTTTCAGTTTTTTTAATGGTCTGACTAGTTACTAAACTGAACTCTTGAACAAATACCTTGTTGAATATAACAAAATTGTTTTGGTTTCCTAGGTCAGTGGTTCTCAAACTTTTTCAGCGTGCGGCCCACTTGGGTATGGTGCATTCCTTCGCGGCTCCCCTCCAAAGAAAATTTATGACAAAAAACAGTTCTAAACTCAACATTTTAATAAAAAACATATTAAATTATACAACGTAGTGTTTTTGCTAGTAACAGTTTAATTACACAGAAATCATGATAAATTAATATATTTTATAAAATGTCATAAAACTGGGGCCCCCCTGCCACCATCTCGCTGCCCCCAGTTTGACAACCACTGTCCTAGGTAATCTATGTGTTGTTTATTAAGTGTGCTTGCATAACTTTAAAGCGCATTCGGGCAGTACCGGTGTAAGTTGCTTGAGAAGATGACGTCACGGATCCATGTCGTTCTTCCGCCATATTGAATAAAACAGAATACCTTAAAAAAGTTTCACAGGTCACAAATTTTGTCCAAACTTCACGAAACTCGACATACACGATCCTTGGACCAAGCCTCACAAAAGTTACTAGAAGGATTTTTGATTTTCGGAAGCGTTTGCCCGTCACAACCCAAACTAAATGTGCGTCGACGCCCCAAAACTAAATGTACGTCGACGCCGCCAAAACGTATTGAAACCAAACTTTGTACAGGAATTTGGGCCTCCAATGTGAGGATGCACAACATCAAAAGAAAAGAAAAATTTCACAAATTTTACGCCGCCAAACAGGAAGCAGTTTATATCTAAGGAACGCTTTAATGTATTGAAACCAAAAATGTACATGAACTTGGGTCTCCAATGTGAGGATGCACAACATCAAAAGAACAAATTTTTTCTAAAATTTTACGCCGCCAAACAGGAAGCAGTTTATATCTCAGGAACGCTTTAATGTATTGAAACCAAACTTTGTACATGAATTTGGGTCTCCAATGTGAGGATGCACAACATCAAAAAACATTTTACGCAGCTAAACAGAAAGTCGTTCATATCTCAGGAATGCTTTCATGTATTGAAACCAAACTTTGTACATGAACTTGGGACTCAAATGTGAGGATGCACAAACTAAATCGGCGGCACCAGAGCAAGCACACTTTTGCAGTTCCTCTGGAAATGCATTTTCTATGTTTGCTTGTTATATAAATAAACTACATTTAAAGTACTTTGTTGTTATTTTTTCTTAGCAGAGTTTACCAGAAGTTACATGTGGACCATGAAAGCCGCTTGTTTATGTCGTTACTGCTGAAACTGTCTATACTTTTGCGTCGTTGTTTGCGTCGACATGCCAACATGCAGACCGCTGGTAGGCAGTATCCACGCATGTAACCACAGTAGCACTGCGACCGTCAATGAAGAAGAAGCTTGATCAGTTTAACCCACAAACAAATAAGAAACAGCAGCTTATTGTGTGTTTAATTGGGGTTGGAACTAAACTCTGCAGGACAGTGGCCCACCAGGACCAGGGTTCCCCACCCCTGTTTTAGACTGAAATGCTTTGTTGAAAATTTTAATCACACATATAGATGTGGTGTATATCAGCTTTTTTTTGCTGTTCACACTAAACCCAACTAAACCGATTTACAGTATCTCTTGAGTCAGACAAGCCCACATATCCTAAAATGTGAGCTGAACATATATGTAGCTATAAAGCATTCAATTTAAGATCAATGGCTAGTGTGTTGCCATTAAAGAGTGGCCCACTGTTGCCTTTTTCTGTTATTTTTACCATCCCACCCTCCCAACAGCGTTTGTTCCTGAAGCATTACATGAAATGAGATGTGCCGAAGAAAATGAGTTTGATGTCACTTACAGTACCGATGTGCAGCAGCTCCGCTGATGAGAGAGTGTGTGTTATGCACGGGTACCAACGGCGTCCCACTGGGAACAATGAAAATGTCATTTTATCTACGTTTCCTGTTCAAGCAGTATGCAGAATACTGATAGATGCTTTTAATGTTGAAGCAGTTGTCTACATGGAGAGCTAAGACTCTGCGCTGTAGACTCTGAATAATGAGATGGAAACTGTTTAATAAAGCACACAGGCCCGTGACGTCATCGGAAAGCAAAACTGAATGTGCGTTTCATGAAATTTGTGTGAACATCATAAGCAGACTTTGCATATTTCTGTATGTATTTTATCTTTTATTTTAACATATTTCAGAACTCCAATTTGTTTGCACAGCAAAAAAAAGTTTTTTTTGTTTAGTTTTTCTTGGTTTGCAGTAAAAAATCTGCAGTACATTTAGAAAGCATATGCATGGGCTGTTTAGATAAACTCTTTCTTTTTAAAATCAACTTCTGTGCTATTAATAGTTAGTTAGCTATTAAACACTTAACCATATGATTTTTATCTTTTTTTTTTTGATCGTTGGCTGGGACAGAGGCTCTGGTCATTAAAGCCTCTTCCTCATCTTCCATTCCCGCTGGGTTCAGCAGTATTGAAACCATGCATGCCAAGTAAGTAAAAAGGCGGGATGGAAAAAAACATTTCCTTCGCATAGAAATGCCACGTGGTCCAAATTTATGAGTCTGGCATATCAGCGCCTCTTTAAAGTTCACACACTGCTGTTTTATACAGGGCTTTTACGCATGATCTCAAGCTCTTTAAAACTGCTCTCTGCCACTTTGGAACTTTAAAAAATTTGATGTATCAGATTTATAATGCATTACCCTTATTGTAACACTGAAATTTGTCTGACTGCGGGTGCATCTCGGTACACTTTTTTGAAGCATGACAGAACGGTGCATCATGAGCTTCTTATAAACTTTTCATAAACAAAAATGCATGCATGTGGAAAAATCACGGATAATTAGCAAACTTCAGACGCTGTGGAAAGAACCTACCAAGTGCAGGACTTTAAATAAATCACGTGTCTTTACGGGATCTTTACAGTATGTGTGTGAATGCACACACAGATTCTGGAAAATCATTGGCAGTGTGAAAGAACCAAAAATCTAACGATCCCGGACAAATCCCAGACGCATTTTCCGTCTATTTTCCGTAATCTCTTTGTGAAAAGGGCTATACTGAATATACAGTACTGAAGTACTGAAAAATCAATGCTCAGAAAAAAATCTATAACATTTTCAAATTAAGTGAAAGGAAATTATTGTAAACATGATTTTCTTACAAGCTGAGGGATGAATCTTTGTGCCAAAGAGCAGAAAATGATGAAAGAGTTTTCACTTTTGGGTCAAACCCTTTGCAAAAGACTCTTTAGTAGCATGGTTTTTTTTTCTAATAACTTATCTTTAGTGTTTTTTATTGTAATTACAATGTTTTATTATATAATTTTACAACATTGAATGCATACAGGCAATAACAATATAGGCCCAGCGCCAAAAAGTTAATACATTTTAATTTTCTTCAACAAACAGTATTTGTCTTTTTCATTATTCATGAAAACATCTGCACCTTTTATTGTTTGTTTTTCAATAAAGCGTTCACCTTGTTTCATTATTCAGCTGAAATAGTTACATAAAACTGAGGAAAATGCAGTTAACAGCATTTTCCAATAAAAACATCACATAACTTCAAATACTTTTTCTATCCATTATTCAACATTATTATGTGACAACATCTGCCAACAAAACTGATTACCATTCATAAAAATCAGAGTAACTTTTTAAGTTTTATAAGAGGGGGCTTACAAAAAAAAAGAATAAAATAGGATAACCTCTGTGAGATTTTAGATATTACACAACACAGTAGAAATATTTTCTTTAACCAAGGTTACCAGTTGTTACACATGTATTACTCTGTATAGATATGGCATAATATCATTAGCTTGGTGCAGGGTGTCGTCCCCTCACAGGCACTATCCCGCTCCCTCAGATCACCATTAATGTTGAACGGGATTTTAATGATAAAATGTGCTATTTAAAAATCACATTTGCCTAGTGTATTGTCTTCCTAGAGTGAATAATAAGCTAAAATAGCCTAGGCGTTGAACCGGTTTACGTAACGAAAATGAAAACCAGAAACTTTTGATGTTTTGCAAGGAACAGAAATGAAACCAGAAACTTAAAAAAAATATATGTTCCGGAACAGAATCACTTATTTAAAATAATGGTAACCGGTTAATACTGTTTTTTTTCCGTTCTTTGACAAGATTTCTGTGCAAAATGACTCGATGAAGTTCACTTCATTTTTTAGTTGACTCATCGGAGAAATGAGAAGCTTGCCAACAGCAAGTATACTACTCAAGCCCAAGTCTAGGTAAATATTGTAGGCTACCAAGTATCTCAAGATTTTTGTTTTTTAATACTAATTAGTGGTGTAACGGATCGCAGTTATCCGTGATCCGTACAGATCACAACCCATGGTTCGTCTCGCATGCGATTCGCGGATCAATTCGCAAATTTAAATAGGGTGAAAGTTGATCATTTGCACATGTTGCAAAGGCTTGCAAATGTTAACACTTAAGTGATTATAAACAATTTAATGACAAAAAGGGGATAAAGTAAACAATTTTCTGTACGTGCAGACACATATGTGGTTGAATATGTCCGGTCCATCTCCAATCAAACGTGATTATCCCTATGCCCTTCAAAGATCAGAACTCTTGATGTATAAACTTGAAAGAGAGTTGCGCTACTGTGTCTCATACTATAGTCCGTTAAAATACATTTGGCGAATAAAGGACTGAAAAACAACTTAATTTTCACTTTATGTGGAGCGACTATTTAGGCTGCATCTTCTTCCCGAAGCGCCGTTTGGAATTCGTCCTCCGTCTGTGTGTGCGCGTGTTTAATTGCACTCAAAAGTGCATACATGGAGAGATGCGTTTCAAAAAGCAAGCGAACAATCTTTCTGTTCTTGACAGAACACATACAAACAAAATGATGTCGAAATACCACAGTATTCTTTTTTTTTATAAAAACATTTGTTTAAGTTGTTTGCCAACTAATGACATGGCAGGAATTGTCCTTGTTTTAATTCATGTATAATGCTGAAACAAATGTAGGCATGTCAGAATTACAGTTATTCTGCTCCCATAATGTAGCCTTTTTTATTGTTTAATGACAAGATTAACTAATAATTTAAGTTTAATGTCGTAATGATCCGTCTACTTATTTGTATGTCCCACCGCTGAAATGGAACGTTGTTAACTGGTTTGGGAACTTTATTTTTTGTTCTAACCGATTCAGGAAAGTCAATTTTAGGGTTGAACCGAAAACCGGAAACATTCAAATACTGTTGCTGATCAGAACAAACCAATTGGGGGAAAACATCTGGTTCAAAGCCCTGAAAATAGCATTAAAGAATGACCTGTGAGGCAAGGGGGAATTTTGATTGGTTGCTTGACTAAGCGTGTTCCCCCAAACTAACATTACGTAAAATTTCTTGCACTACGAAAAGCAAACACGAAGGCTACGAACATTCCATATTGTCAAGGTTGTATATTGCATTAACTAATTTCACCATGGACATTCGAAAATGGATTAAAAAGAAGGAAACTACACAGCAACTGCCACTACCTCTGGGTCTGAGCTCCAAATAAGCAATATATGTGTGCTACATAGGTATGCATTTTTTTCTTATATATAGACCGTTTCAGCAGTAACAACATAAACAAGCGGCTGCACGTAACTTCCGTAAACTCCGCTAAGAATAAACAACAACAAAGTTCTTTAAACGTAGTTTATTTATATAACAAGCAAAAAAACAACACATAGATTACCTAGGAAACCAAAACATTTGTTATTTTCGACAAGGCATTTGTTTAAGACGCGTTAAAACTTACGAATGTAGCAAAGCTATATGTATTTCTACCTGGGAGAGTTACATGCATTCATGTGATCGCCCCTCTCTGTATTTTTAGACGCCCCCTCATCAGTGCTCGGCTGGCGCCGGCACTGGCTTGGTGTGAAAACAAAAAAGCCTATAAAGCAAATAAAGAATAATGGAGATATTCTGTACTCAGTTAGGGGCTGTTACACAATGTTTTCATTTTCAACTGCTAAAGTTTTTATGCATTTTGGTTGTTTGTTTACACGACAATAGCACGCAAGCTTTTAAAGATGGGTTTCAGAGCGCAAGATTTTAAGAAGGGCGCCTTGTTTTCTCAGTGTAAACAATGTATCTGGGAATCTCGTTGATAACGATAACGTCATGCACATCATTGTTAGGCAAACTTAGCCTAAGGGGCCGATCACACAAAATGGTGAGGCGGAAAAACTTGAAGGACGCTGGGCGCTTTTCTGTTTAGACCCCCTCCCCCTTAAAAAAACGCATTGTACGGGAGGCCGCCAAAATGCGGATAAATATCACACATAAAGCTCACTGCCCACAGAAAACCGTTCAAAAAGGCACCTCCCACTGCCATAAACTCGTTCTGTGTGATTTGCCACTAAGGGGGCGTGCACACCAAAGCTTTAACAACCTGCGGCCGGCGTAAGTTTTCAATTGCTTCCAATGAAAGCTCTGCATTTTTCAAAAAAGCCGGCAGCTAACATTTTTTTTGGCACTAAAATCTAGCGCTCTGTGTTTTTTACGCGCTCAGTGCTGAGCGCCAAGAGTTAAAAAATATTCAACTTTGGGTGAAAAGCTCAGCTCGTCAATGTCGGTTCTCACACGGCCGTCCAATCACAGTGGAGGAGGGGCAGGACAAATCACAGCAACCAAAGTGCTCAGCTGAAGAAAGCTGGCGCTCAGCTTAAAAAACAGCTGGCATTCGGCTTCTTCCAGGCACACCCCCGAAGTCATTAGCCATATATCAATTTTTTTATAACCCAGATTTTACAATGGATAACAAAAGGAGACCCAATACAATAACAAATTTGACAATAACAAATAAAAACATATTAAATTACATATTAAAATGTTATGTTTTATATTTTATTTATCAAGCAATTTATTCCCTGCACACAATTCATGTTTATATTTATTATTTATAAGTGAACTGTGTGTGAGCAGATGCATAGCAGCTTTGACGTCAACAACAAAAATAAAGCAAATGTTTTCTCCTTTTTAATAATTGCCGCATCTGTTTATTTTGTCCTCCAAAATACTGAATTGTACTACAGCCGCATTTCATTATTGTATTTAGCATTGTTTCCCTGCTCGGGTTCATGCACTGTAAAAATTGTTGATTCAACTTAACAAAGTAAGTTACCTGGCTGCCTAAAAATTTATTTTAATTTAAAAAAAATTTAAAAAATTTGTGTCAAATAATATTTTTTAGTTGAAAGAACTCAAAATTTTAGACAACCAGGTAACTGACTTTATAAGTTGAACCAACAAATCTTTTTTACAATGTAACCAATGATTAAAAACAGACCTACAAGAAATGAGGACCATTTCTCTTTAACCACCATATATTTCCACTTTAAATGATAGAAAAATAAGCATTAAATGAGTTCTGTGAGTTTCCAGTGAAACGGTAATGATGAGATTGACAATCAGTCAATCCGGCGCTCCTCGACCTCTGATTTGTTACACTTTTTTAACTTCTGTTCTGTCAGCTAATTTTCCTCCGTTCTCTCTCCATCTCTTCACTCCCATCAGTGCTAATTTATGTTTAAGCACCTAAAAACTTCCACGTTTTAACGGTGCGCTATCTGTAATTTGGCCACTGTCCAATTTGTCTTTTTGGGGGTCTCATATTGATTTAAGTTACATCGTAACCGTGCGTTAATCAGAGGAGATCGCTGACACCCCGGTGTGTCCCTCTGCCAAATCTTTTTCATTCCAAATGCTTGCTTTCATTTTTTAATCTCTCTCTCTCTCTCTTTTATATGGCCAGGCGGAGCGGTGAGGCTCATAATGAATGTCAGACGTACAGCGTTAATAAATTTGCCATGCGTGTATTTCTGCTTATTAATGGCTGCAGTGGCAAACCCAAACCACTTTAATGCGATTCACTTAGTGTTGCTTATGAGTGTGTTTCATAAAACATGGCAGATTCGTACATGCTTGTTCCTGTTCGAGATTTATCACCCCCAAACCCCCTCCTCTTAAAGACACGCACACACTTTTTAGATGCCTCACTGAAGATATAAAAGGAGGCCAAATACTCGGAGTTTGCATGTGATTTGAATATACTGTTATCACTTGATAGTCACTTACTGTACTGCAAGGACAAGATTAGCACCCACATTCTCTTATTTTAGAAACAAGACTTCAATGGATATTATAATTATAATTAATAAAGTCACATAGGTTGGTATAATATTGTAGAGATGATACACTGTTTATGTTCTTGATGGCCAAACCTTATATTGGTCATGTGACCAATATCAAACCCAGAAACTTCACAAACTATTCCGAAATCAATGTGTTTTATTAACCAATGTTATTCGACATATTTTGTTGTCCTGCAATAAGTAATTCTTAAAATCATAATGATGTGTGTGTTCGACTTCATACAGACCCGCGCTGACTGACATGCACATAATACGCCTTATTTAGCCTGCCGCCATGTTGATTCCAAAACGAGGCTGTGAGGGATAGACGTCCAGAGCGTGCGCTGTAAATGTATTGTTTTGTACCGGGATGCTGGTCATTCAGCCATCATAACACAGAAAATACATAATTTTACAAATTTCCACATGACAAAGAACCTCAGAAATCATGGATTGTTAAAATAAGAAGGGACACATGACCTAATTTTGAGATAAGAGCAGCGCAATGTGTACATAAAATCTGTTTTGCTATAGCCTGTTGGCTAATCACTAATTTTTATGTTTTAAGCATTGTAAGCAACACTAATATAGTCCCATAACTAAGTACATAACTCCAATTTGGAGTTCATTGTAGCAAAATAACTAGCAGTTCGGTCAGGGTGCAAAAGACGTCATTTCAACATACGTCACACACTCCATTGCTCTGATTGGTCATGGGTCTATCCAATTGAGTGCAGAGGCATTTTTCGGTTGAGACACGCCTCATAATTATAGCCCAATGGAGCGGTATCAGACTCAAATTCTGACTAGAATTGAGTATGACAACTTCAGGCTAGGCTAATGATGTTTTATTAACTGGCTAGTTATCCTCCTGACAGTGACAGACCATGTCTTTCTCTCATTTCGGCCGGGTGGCGCGTGTGCCCGCTCGCAGTGTGAAGCGCGTCCGCGCTATTCTTCGAAATGCACTTGACGGCCTTTTGTGCAGTGAAAGCTTTTTTTTTGGACGACCTACGTAAGGTGGTAGGGTTTCCCAGCTTAGGTGGGCCACCCGAACTGCAAAGTGCTGCGGTAAACCCTGACGTCTATCCCTCACAGCCTCGTTTTGGAATTAACATGGCGGCAGGCTGAATAAGGCCTATATCAAAATACAGCGAAAGCGACTCAAAGGCATACAAAACATAGACTGTAAAAAAAGATGGACGACGCAACGTCGCATCCCTCCATTGTAATGAATTGAAGCCCAAAATTGACATGAATTCCACACTTCTTCTGTCTTGTCTTCCAATCAAACATACCATGACATATTTAAAGAATGATCATGTTATCTTTACGCATGTCAGGTGACCTTAAACATATTTTAAATTGCAGTTTTGCAAAAATTCATTTTACGAATTGCCTAAAAAACCACCTCACCTGAGATTTTTTTGCGATATATGGGAGTTTATGCAAAATTGCTGTATTTCCACAGGCCACATTTTCAATTTGCACAATTTGATGGGTAATGGAAACGCAGCTACAGTGCTGTGGTGGTGGAGCTTTCAACCTCTCCATCTTCTCTGCTGAACCACCACGACCTTCAAGAAACATCAAACAAGATATCTATTCATTCAGTGACGATACTTACTGTACTATAATAAAAAATGTTCCTGTACTTTCTGTTTACTTTTACTCATTCATTGCAGGACTAATATATTTGGCTCCTGCGTGATAAATAGCTTATACTTTTCTTCATTTCTAAGCCACTATGGATAAAAGCGTCTGCTAAATTATTAAATATAAATGGAAATGTAAATTGAAATAGATATCTGGGGAAACCAGTGTGTACATGTTTGCGTGTGCCTTCATTAGTTTAATGCCTTATTAATGTTAGCGTTAGTAATTAGTTACTCATGGGCAAAGTCCTAGGTAATATTTTATTTAAAAATAAAGTCTCGGTTTGTGGCGTTACCCCAGTTATCCATATGCTCAAGTCCCCTGTGATAACAGCCCTGGCTTGCAAACACAATGAACATATGCACTTTATGCGTTTCTGTGGCTCAGTTGGTAGAACATGGCATTGGCAGCGCAAAAGGTCCAGAAAACACATACTGATAAAATATATTTTAACTTGTAATGCACTGAAAGTGCTTTGGGTCAAATCGGCTCCCAAATGCATGAATCCATTAATGTAAATGTGCAGGAGCACAATGTGATGTCCCGGTCAGCTGAATGCCCTTGTAAGGACAGGTGTCTGTCTGGATTGTGTCACTGTGCCCTTTGTGTCCCTTGTTCAGATTTTTCATCACAGTTTCTCTTGTCTGTGTTTTATCCATACAGGTCATCTTTTTTATGTGGAGGCCTTACATTTAAAGGCAATGGTTAAATAGATAGAAATGATGGAGAGAAAAAGAAATAATACTGATAAAGAACATGAAAGAGGTAAAGGCGGCAAAAGATCGCATGAGCTGTTGTTGAAATTGTGTAACCTGTGCCCTACCATTCGTGTAAAGCATTATGTTGTTTCTCTCTCTCTCTCTCTCTCTCTCTCTCTCTCTCTCTCTCTCTCTCTCTCTCTCTCTCTCTCTCTCTCTCTCTCTCTCTCTCTCTCTCTCTCTCTCTCTCCATGTACCCCTTAGTCTGGCTCCACCTCTCTTTCTCGCCCCTGAAGGTCAGTGACTGAATCCTTGCTTATGTTCTGCTGAGTCTGCCAAACTCGAACCAAAGAGGGAGAGAGCAAGAAAGGGGGCCAGAAAAAATGGAGAAACCCAGCGACCCAGCTGCCTACTGACGTCTATAAAACAAACACAGAATGACAGGTGTCACCCAGTTTCCCCTTCCATCCCTCCTGCTTTTCTCTCCTTTGCTACACATGCCTGCATGCCGGTTTATAGTTTATTGTTCCGTGTCGCGTTTCAAGGTCGCTCTTAACACGGCCAAACAAGGCCCATGAGGAATGTTGCATGGCACTGAGACTGACTACTATTGAACAGGGAACCCTGCAGCTGGGGAAGTGTCTAAATTCAACCCTATGGCCTCTGTGGTCTGCATACAGCACAGCAGTCACCTGCTGCAGTGTTAACATTATTGAGTCTGTATACACCTGGTATTAAGATGCGTTTTTTCAAAAATTCAATTATCTCAGCTTTTGCTCAAAATTTTGTATTTTTGAAGAAACCTACCCATATTTAAGAGATGATAAAAAGAGAACAAATTAAGGTAGGATGAAAGGTTTTTTTAAACAGAGGGATTTGATATATTGTATGTTTTGTTTATATGTTTTGGAAGACATTAAAGGTGGGGTGCATGATCTCTGAAAGCCAATGTTGACATTTGAAATCACCTAAACAAACACGCCCCTACCCCAATAGAATCTGGACCTTCTTTTGACAGACCCGCCCCACACATACGCAACCCAGGCAACGATGTCTCGCGTACCCCATCCCAAAATATTTTAGATGTCTCCATAAATTAATCACCTGATTTAACTCATCTGCCTCTTTTCAGACTGTTTGAAACAGGTGTGTTCGACAAGCGGCAGCACTTTTTTTTTTGATGAGTTTAAGTTAAAAATACAGAGCCCCTAGGGTGACATTGGAGTAAAAAAATCTAAAGTTTAGTTTCATGTGCTCACGTGAAACTTTCCTGTGCTCACGCGAAACCTTCAGGTGCAAAAAAAATGTTAAGTTTAGTTTTGCGTCCGCACATGAAACTAAACTTTATTTAATTTTTGCTCCATGTCCCCTTAGGGTTTTTTTTGAAAAACATATGTGGTAATGACATTATTTTTTACAGTGGCATATTGAGCTGTGATGGTTAACTCTTTCCCCGCCATTGACTAGTTATCTCGTCAATTAAGAGAAAAAATGAATTAAGAAAGTGTTCCTGATGAGGTTTTATGTTAATCTGTACTACAGTGATTATCCAATTGATGGCAATCTTACCCAATTTATAAAAAAAACTCTAGCAAAAAATAATTTGCTAATTTTAAACTCTGTGTATGTTTTGATAATAATTCTAAATCTGATCTCTAACAAAATTCCTTTACAAAAATTGTATTATTTTAGCTTTTTGCTAAAAAAAAAAATTAAGAAAAATGCACATATACAAGAGTTTATGTTTATGAACAATGAAAAAATCTAGATAGGATGAAAGGTTTTTGCATTTTGTTTGTTTGTTTATTGTTTGTTTGAAAGCAGAGAGTTATTTCATTTGATATATTTGTATGTGTATATAGTTTTAGAAAAAAAAATTGGAAGGCGTTTTGTGAAAATCACACAAAAAAAGGCTGGCCGGCAACTTTTCAAAAAATGTCTGGCGGGGAATAAGTTAAAGGTGCAGTGTGTAAATTTTAGCGACATGTAGTTGTAGTTGTAGTTGTGATGTTGCGAATTGCAACCCATGGCTCAGTCCACTGCTCTTCCCTAGCTTTTGAAACACATAGAGAAGCTACAGTAGCCGCCACCGGAAAAACATGTCATCGACTGAGACAATTAAGTAAAAAAAGTTTGTCCGTTAAGGGCTTCTGTAGAAACAGGGCGGCACAAAATGGCGACTTCCACGTAAGGGGACCCTCGGTGTATGTAGATAAAAACGTCTCATTCTAAGGTAATAAAAACATAATGGTTCATTATTAAAAGGTCTTACACCCCTTATAATATAGTTTTGTATATTATTTAGCATTCTTGTCAAGAGATCCTTTTAAAAATTACACACTGCACCTTTAAAGAGGTGATGCAAGTTCAAATCAAGCCTAGACATTTCCCGATCTTGTTTCCCTGCCTTTTCTTTTCTATAATTGTCTTGTTGTTCCTGTAAACAGAAGTGTCAGATTTCAGCAATATCCTATACAAATGTACTATCATAACACTTAACTAATAGATACAAGAATCCATACTGTATGTTTACTGTAGATGTGATGCCGGTACGCTGTGTTCTGCATGTACACATTTAGCACAAACAAACAAGAACGTTGCATCGGTTTCTTTTTGCTCATCCTCCTCTCTCCCGACCGTTGTCCCTCGCACGTTGCTTGAAATTTGCGTGCGAGTCTCCCGTCTTACCTTCAAGTCCTGTTTGAGTTTTCCAGGTCACTCAGTCCCTGAAGATAACATGTGCTTTCTGCTCTTATTCCTGTGACCGCTGTTGAATAAATATTTTTTACCATACTTGTTACTTAAAGTGCATTCAAATCTGTTGAATCATAAAAAGTAAAGTTATAGAAGTATGATTTTCATATACTGTATGATAGACTGGATAAAACTATACAAAATTAGACTATTGCTTGGGTGATGTTAGTTAAAGATTGATTAGGAGAGATGTTATCCATTGACATAAGGAATAAGAACACTTTTGTCTAAAAACCCCGCATTTTGTGTAAACATGATCTCACACAAAAAGCCATGGAGACATCTAAAACATTTTTGGATGGGGTACGCAAAAACTGGAGTTGGAAAGCATTGCACTAGGCTACAACTCTGACAATGTATCTGATCTGTACAAGGCGAACACATCTCAGAGACCTCAGAGAACTCACCACGGCACCGTCGACATCTGGTGCGGTGAAGAAGGGGACATGCTAAATTTATGCCTGTTTGATGGAGCACGTCAGACCCTCTTCGCATGTAAACCGGAGAGATTACAGGAGCGCGACTGGAGGGCAACTCAAATGTCAACGGCAGCCCAGTTGAATGCTAAAGTAGCCTGTAAGATGAACTCATTGAAGCACGAGTTATTGACTTTCTGTACGGCACTTTGTTTTACAGACAAATGTTAAGCGTTTGTTTTGGTTCAGGGTGCAGTATTTTAACTGTGGGATTGAAAGAACTTTTGCACTTTTTTGCAGATAAAAAACAATATAATTAAGCGAACGAGTATGTTCGTGTGCATTTAGGACGTATTGATTGTGCGTTTAGAAATCCGCCGAGAATAGCAAAAAGACGTTCATTCAGGTGGCTATTGAACAGGCCAGGGGTCAAATCGTCAAACTTGATCCTTTACCCAAAGGGACCATCTAATTAATGACCTTACACAGCGCTTCCTCAAATTCCCCTAAGTAAACAGAAAATAAGGTTTATTTATTACCCCTGAGAGCTTTTAAAACATTATTTCCCAACTGTTTCTGCATCAAAGAGAATCAATCTTTAATCAGAGAATGGGCAAACTCGCTTGAATGTGTATCTCCTTTGATATTTAGTGTTATTGAATTAGGACAGTAAATTTGTTTATAGAGAGCACTAATATTTAATTGCTTGTCTACTAAACCTGATTAGGTTTCTTGTTGATATGTATTGATCGTAATTGCTTAATCGTGCGGAACGGGTTTATTTCTACTGTAAAATTTGCAGGACATTAACCTCCAGAAATTATAGGGTAAAAACGGACAGAATGAGACTGGCCATCCTGATCTCTCAGGAAAACATAAAGAGATTGGTTCCAAAACGCGATAAAAGCCATTTTTGAAAAAAATTAGTTACTGCCAAAATCAGTATTATATCAGGTCAGTAGTTAAAAGTAAATTCTTAATTTTACGCAAAATCCAATATCCGCTGTGTTATTCTGTCATCTTTTCTCCCTTTTTTCCCAAAATGTGATAAACACCATTCCTCCTTTTTTTCAGAACGCAATAAATCCTCTCCAGAAATTACAGCCATTGTTTGTTTACATTGCGTGAATGGTGCGCTGTAATTTCTGGAGCGGATTTATTGCGTTCTGAAAAAAAGGTACACGCGCCGCACTAGTTTTCCTCATCTACTTTGTACTTCGTGATCAACAAACAAAACAAAATAATACTTTAATTGCATTGATAAACCTGTGATGGTTTTCTGTGATGGAAAAAAATGTAAGCCATCAACATCTAATAATTTCGAGAGGCACTCGGGAGACGGGTGCTTGTTCTCCCGACAGCATCATGCTAACACATTGACCCCAGAGGATCTTATAAAAAACTTTACATTATTTTACTCAAAGTCAACGAAAATCGAGCAGGACCAAAACATTTGACAGCTGATCGCTGTAAAAAATGCTAAGCGACAAAGTCAAGTATAACCGCAGCAATGACAGTGTTCTTAATATGACAAAGTAAGTGTTTCTATTAATGCCATTAATGTTTATATGTTTAATCAGTGTGTACAACTGTTCAACTAAATGAATATAAAATGGCAAAGATGAATGCACATTTGATTGAATAGATTTCTAGCATTTTGAAAAAAAAAACTGTCATGGATTTATTGCAATTTGTGGAAAAAAGAATTCGTTTTTATAGTAAATCTTTGAAAATCATGGATTTATGGATTTGAATTTTTTATGTTTTTATAACCTAAAGATGCTATGTGAAAGTTTGTAACAGAAAATAGTGGTTTTCATCTTGTCACTTTCTTGGTATAGAAAACACGTTTTTACCGAAATTTGTCAAAATGGATTTATTGCGTTTTGGAACCAAATTCTTCACATATTTAATGCAGTGGTGATTTCGTATAAATTTGTATGATGGAAAATGTACAAAAATATACGATTATCTGAAAAAGCATTAATGAAACCACACCCCTAACCCCAATGTCACCAGGGCGAAAGCAGAATGTACTAAAACGTTCAAACACACATGCGGATCTGACCACCAAATATCATTTGCACGCCCACCAACTAACCTGTGTCTCTCTCTCCTCAACAGCTCTTCAGCCTTAAGCTTCAGTAATCAATGCAGTAATTAAGAAAGAAACAGGTGTGTGCGTGCAAGAGAGAGAGAGAGAGAGAGAGAACAAGAGAGAACCGTAAAGGAACAGAAGGCCTTTACTTGGCTTGAGTCAGCACTCTTCCTCTTTTTCCCACAATCCTTCACAGCATCACTTTTCTCCATCCGGGATTCTCCTGTTCCTTGTCACTCTTTTCTTATTTTTGGGTTACTTTTTGTTTCGTTTATTCATTTCGTTTGCACGGCTCTGGGTTAATTACACATCTTTTGTATCCTCCCCTCTTTATCTCACTTTCCGCAGTTGTTAGTTCAGAGACGTGACATTTGCATGAATTCGAAGGGCTTTCAAGTGCAAAATCTCCCTCTGTAGAGGGAATCTGTTCGAAATATGTTCAATTGTGCGTAAAGCCAATATACGACGTTATGACTAGATAATTACAATTGATTAAATCTGTGTGATTCCACGCTACCATATCCTCTTTAATAGGCAGTTTGAGGTTGATGCCAGTCTCCCTCTACTGGCCACTAATTCATATTGAGGTTTTGTGTAATTGAGAGACACTGAGTTCAGTGTCAGATATCTTGAGGTCTGTCATATTCACATCTAGTGAGAGATATCTTTAAATAGATACACACCAGAAAAAGAAGGCATACGGGATAGTACATAAAAAATTCATACCCTTCATAGGTCTTCTGTTTGTATGTAAGGTTGTGTGTGTCCTTGCTTGTGCATGTAAGTGTGTCAATATGTACCTCGTTCACCAGCGCTGTTCACCGGAATAGGGATTTTGATGTTAGGGAGAAATAATATATATGTAACAGTAGGCGAAGTGTTGTATCTTGCTGCATTGGGAGTAGGATGTCTGCATTAAAGACTTTTCACAACAGTATGGAGAATACTGCAGTAAAACTCCTTTAGTCTCCGCAATACACCACACCACATGATGATGTCACTCATCATGCTTTCCAGAAAGCTGTTAACCTGCTTACCTTGACAAAATGCCCTTGCCGACCAATCAGTGGTCTTGATAAGTGAAAATCAGTTCAATCAACTTATTTATAATATAATTTGAGGTATATTATAAATGATACACTATATGCAATCATGTTTTATTTGATATTATTCCAAGTTTATTTTTTGCATGTGTAATCAGTTACACAACTCGTATCTGATCATTGCGCCTAAATAGCATAACAGAGGTTTTTTTTATCTAATAAATATGTTTTATTAGTGTAAAACTGTAGGGATTAAAGCGTGATGATTAGAAAAAGAAGTTTACTGTTAGTAATGTTCTGGACTTCATTAAACTTTCATTAGAGTTTATTTATCTATATATCCCCCCATACTGTATGGGGCACAGGCTACTCCAGATCTAACCCAAGTATTTTGCTAGAGTCATCTGGGATAATGATTTATGTAAATTTTATTTTATGTTGCCATTTATACATTTATGTATTTCTGATGCATGTCACACTTATTGTCATAGCCAATCTCATGGTTTAAAAAAAATCATCATCTACCTGTTAATGCAAGCCTAAACTTGTACTATACTGTAGGGCTGATCTTGTTCTGCATAAACTATAGATTTTTTTGGGGTCATCTGGCCAATGTAGATGAATATAGCAGAAGCAGCATGCTATTGTTGGAAATGGAAGTCATTTATTTGCAGAAAATGCTTTATATGACGTTATTCATACAGTATGACACAGTTCTAGTCCTTGTTATAAAGAAAAATACTGATACCTTTTGAAAAGGTTTTTACTGACCTTGAATATATATATATATACACTGTTAGAAATTACCAGCATTTTACAATCATTACCAGTGTTATTTTACCATAACTTGTTGTAATTAAGTTTCCCTGTAATATCCCAATGAATACCTGTGAAATATAGTATCCTTGGATTTTACAGCATTTAACTCTTATTTTACAGTAAAATCTTGCAATCTAAAACCTGCTGTTATATCACAAAAAGGTCTGTAATGTCACAGCAACACAGTAAAAAAATTAAGGATTTCACAGCATTAAACTGTATTATTACAGTGAAATATTGTATTGAAATATGCCCTGGGAAGTCACATGACATAACCAAACCGTTTTGAACCATAGACTGTATAAAACATGGACGTAGTCTGACTTATTAAAATAAATATAGAATCAGAAAAATATAAATTTATTTTAAAAAATATGGCACGTTGATGTAGATGAACCCAGCTAATAGAAAAAAGTTCTAAGAATGTTCCCTGAAATTTCCCAAGGTTCCCAAAAACGTTTTGCCAACGTAAAAAGTGTCCAGTTTTCTTGACGTTCTTAGAACATTTTTGTGTTGTCTGAACGTTAAAGGAATGTTACATTTTACCATTTTTAAACGTTATGACAATGTCATGTTTTAATGTTCACACAATGTTTAAAACAACAACTGTTTATTATATTGAATTGTTTGATTGTTATGTAAATGATAGAGAAACATTGCATTTTATTATTTTATAAAACATGAATGTTCAGTAAATATATTGCTGTAGAAAACACAATTCACTTATTAGGTTTAGATGTTGATGTTTTGTTTCATTTTAGGTCACCATTTTTGTGATTAGTGGTTGTTTTAGTTGGACTCTTGACCCTTGACTCTTGCTTGCTAGTTTTTTCCCTGGTTGTGTTAACTTCGTGTTAATACACCACACCACATTTGTTATGAACATTAACGTAAAGTTAATATTGTAATTCTGTGGTGGTTGGTACATAATGATAAAAAAACATCACCTAATTCATTTACTAATCAAACGTGTCTTTTCACAGTAAATTATTGTCAACATGTACATTACTTTCACAGTACACACTGTAATAGTACATGGCCTTGTTGTAATGATGAACAGCAAAAGATTGTAATTCCCCAGTAATGTATTGTAATATCACAGTAATTGCTTTGCCGTTGAAGCTGTGAAGTTACAGTATACAGTCGTGCTTTTACATCAATGCATTGTAATATCACAGATATAACATCACAGTAAATTGCTGTGAGTATTTTCACAGTATATTTCTGTAATCCTTGCTGTGAAAGTCATGCAAAATTTATCCATTTATACATGAACAATTATATGATCGTAATGTATCACTATCATTTGTATTCACTTAGTACTAATTTTACTTAATGTCACATAAAACTAGTTTATTTGAAACAGAATTTTTCAATCAGAATATGTATTCAAAACATTTATGCCTCAGTTCATATCAATGGACTACACTGTAAGCCCAGACAAGTTGATTTAACTTAAAAAAAAACACAGGGTAATTCGTTTAGCCTGGGTCCGCCCTCCTACGTGCTTCTGCTTAATTTTCATTTCGCTTCAGTACTACGTCTGGGACTGCTGTGTAGAGTTTCGTTTTCTCCAGCAAAAATCTGGAGCTCCAATCAGCAAACAGAGGGGGGTGGCTAAGAACGATGACATTGAGGTTGTGCGTCAGTTTGAGTTGTAGTTCAGTAATGGCAGCGGAGAAAGATGTGAGAAAAGCTATTCGGTCCTTTGTTGCAAAACTGCCGAATATGCAGAAGTTAAAGCCGGAGCAAGAACAATGTTTGCTAAGTTTTGTTGGTTTGATCATTCGGACTTGTTGTTTCCGGCCGGTTTCGGCGCATGATATATGTCAAGACCACACGTTAGCGATTGGCTATGGCTGATCCTGAGTGACTCTGGGCAGATCCAATAGTTTTAAACTTTAACAGAGGACCCTCCTTAACGGAAGTAATGCTTTGCAATGGAGCGTGGCCAGACTCTCTGTACAAATGAAATGAATGCACGAGGGTCTGGTTGGACCAGGCTATAACTTACTGCCCTAAAATGTTAATTTTTTACGGGGCCATTTCACAAGACTTTTTTAAGATGTAAAATAAATCTTTGGTGTATAAATGTAAAGTTTTAGCTCAAAATATCATATAGATCATTTATTTTAGCATGTTAAAATTGCCACTTTGTAGGTGCAAGCAAAATGTGCCTTTTTAGGTGTGTCCTTTAAAATGCAAATGAGCTGATGAAAAGTAAACACTGATCGCAATGAGGGTGGTTTGTTAAAATTGAGACTCAATTGTGCAGTCAATTATTTTTTTCCTCTCTTTTTTCTCTCCACACTAAATAGCAGTGCTGTGGTTGGATAGTGCAGATTAAGGGGCGGTATTATTATAATAAGATCCCCTTGTGACATAATTTCAATTACCTAATTTTTCACATGCTTGCAGAGAATGGTTTACCTTTTCACATTTTCTAGGTTGATAGAAACAAAGGGCATTTAAACATGGAAAAAGTCAGATTTTCGTGCTATGGCCCCTTTAAGTTAAATCTACTTAAGATTGCTGAACATTAAAAAAAATTGTTCACTGAACGTAAAATGTCTAGCAATATATTCTTCTTAGATTAACAAAACATTTCCTGTTCTACAAATGTTCAGTTAACAATATGAAAAACTGTATTTCACACGTCGTCTTTTTTTACACATTTTCGAAAATTTTAAGAGAACTCTGCAATCCTTGCATCTCAAAAAGAGACCACCTTGCCAAGCAAATGGTTTAACTTCACATAGAGGCATTTAACACACAAGTCTCAATAATGGTGACAGTAATCAAATCTCATGAAGTAAAAAGATGAGCTCTCAACTTCACCACAAAAATAATAAATAACAATGATAACAAAAACTGCAATAATGGAAATAAAGACAACGCACCTTAATTTGAGCATTTGAGGACATTTTTTAGGGTTTAGGTTAAGTGTACTTATTTATTTGGATTAAACTTAAAGGGACACTCCACTTTTTTTTAAATAGGCTCATTCCCAGCTCCACTAGAGTTAAACATTTGAGGTTTACTGTTTTGGAATCCATTCAGCTGATCTCTGGGTCTGGCGCTAGCACTTTTAGCATATCTTAGCACAATCCATTCAATCCGATTAGACCATTAGCATCGCGCTCAAAATTACCAAAGAGTTTAGAAATTTTTCCTATTCTTCTGTAGTTACATTGTGTACTAAGAATGACGGAAAATTAAAAGTTGCGATTCTCTAGGCCGACTTTGCTGCCGTACCATGGCTGCAGGAGGCGCAATGATATTACGCAGTGCCTGAAAATAGTCCCCTATTTTCGGCGCTGCGTAATATTACTGCTCATTTTTAAGCATGATGCTAATGGTCTAATCAGATTCAATGGATTATGCTAAGCTATGCTAAAAGTGCTAGCACCAGACCCAGAGATCAGGTGAATGGATTCCAAAGGTGTAAAACTCAAATGTTTAACTCTAGTGGAGCTGGAAAATGGGCCTATATTTTCAGAAAAGTGGAGTGTCCCTTGAAGGTTGAAAATGAAGGTTAAGCAGTTTGACCTCTGCATAATTTTAGTCACGCATGCATTATAGCCAATAAAGTGACATACTATTTTTTTTACATACCATCAGCTTTAAAAGAACACAATGACAAATTACCTTCATTTAAATAGAGGTCAAAATGGTCACTTGTCAAATGTTTTTAAAAATTCACTTATTGCTATATTTATTTACTTAAATATTTATCAAACACTATTCAAATGAATCAAAAATCATACAAGTATCTTTTTAAGGTCTAAAATTACAACATGCCCTTTATATTGAGGTCCACAATCTGTCTACACATCTGTTTACTTTGTAAGAAAGTGAATAGAAAACTTCTCCTGGTGATGTCACTTTTTAACCGAATGGAAGGCTGAATCTGCGTGGACCTGTACCAGGTTAAACTGAGCTCTCATAGCTTTAGAGACCTGAGACCTCAGCAGTGTATGTGAGTCTCTCCGTATCAGGCCTTACAGAAAGGAAAGACCAGAAGAGGACTGAAAATAGAAATGAGACCACAGCAGAGAGGTGAAAGAGAAGGAGCAGGAGCTCAATATAATCGAGGTTCTCCTAGATCCATGCATATGAAATGAGTTGTGTCCTTTTAAAATGCAATTACGAGCTCTGTCCCTTCTGTAAGGATCAAATGATAGAGTGATTAAACAAACCGAAGAAGACCATGCTGCCAAAATATTTTCAGGCACTGCGTAATGAAATAAAATGAAATATTTTTATTATATATTTACAATAAACAAATTGATTTTGTTTGCTTGTCCATGAGCGTATATACAAATCCTTAAGTGTAATTTATATATATATATGGTCGTGTGTAAGTTCTATGGCTATATGTAGGCTGTTCGTAGCTCTGCGTAGCCTGATGCGCACCTTGCCAAAAAAATTACTTTCAATGTAAGTGACATTTAACCCTTGAATTGCAGGATGACTGACCACACAGAGAATGTGCTATAGGTTTGAAAAACCCAATTGCTGTCTGGTATAAAGCAAGATATCCTAACACAAAGCATTTTGTTCGCCCAGAGAGCGAGAGAAAGAGAAGGGCCTGTGACTGCGGGGAAACTAAACCGCAGACCAGCAATTTTTTTTATCCTTGGATTGTCCTAATTATACAGTGCATTGATTTTACAATGCATCCATGGATTGATTAGCAATGCTTCTGTCTCTCTGTACACCCCTCCACCTCCTACAGGAAGCACTGTGCATGCTGGTACTTTCTGATCTCGTGCCGTTTCTCCCAGGGGTGAGAACGCTGTGCCTGCTTTCAACTGACCTCTCTTGTTTCGACTGCCGATCTCTAGGTTTGTCCTTTCTGAAAGAGAGGGTGATAATGAAAAGGAGAGCAAAATTGCTCCTCTTCTTTATGAAGTGGCGGGAAGGAGGGAGTCGAGCGGGTGCGGAGAGATCAATTGCTCTGGGTGGAGAAGCAGGAAAGGAAAAAGAGATGAAGAATGCATTTAAAAATCAATTACACAGTAAATATGACACAAGTCAGCCATGACGGCCTCAGGGGAGGATAGGGAAATAAGGTTCTTGCCTGTACCCTGGTAAATTCATTCTCAATGAATAAATTATTCTTTTGATGTGGAGGGCATTAAAAAGAGAATACACATGGTGCCTGTGTTAACACAATGTTATTCCCTGATGACACTGGGTTATTAATTTCTTCTATATGTTTTGCTTACAATCCTCTTTTAAAAGACTTAAATGCAAGGTAATACCCAAAGGAGAGAGAGAGTGTATTGCGCGCGCACGTACAAACACTCATAGCCAAAGTCGAGGTTCATTTCTTCATTTCTTGCACTGCAATACAGTTAGTGGAATGCGTTCAAGTTAAAACTCCTTGGACAAAGTTTTCATGACTGATGTTGCCGTCATATTTGTTTTGTGGCACGTTGATAAAACACTGCCTCATAAGCGCATCCTCATAAGCATTCATGGAAAAATGAATGGAGCGCTCTGTACACTTAGATATATTTTTAAAAAGCCATTTCACCGCAAACGGCTTTGGGCTATCCTGTGCTTAAAGCATTTATTTAGAGAGGAACGGCACACAAGGTAATGAAGGGCATCGATCCCGGTTGCTTTATTAACGGGACGGACTTCTGCAGAGCTAATAGGATGCCGCTTATTCTGTGGAGGTTTAATTAGCCTTGCGCAGAAAATGTGCTTACGGCGCGCGCTGCCACTCTGCCGTCACCTTGCGCCCTGCGCGCACGCTCATTTCACGGGCCGCTGGGACTGAGATCAAGACAGCGAGACCCTTCTTCATTCAACTAAAGTGTTCATTAAAGAGAGGGTTAGTTTGTCCCTTGTACATGCGTTCTTCTGTCGATCTGTTGTCCCACGCAGTTACACTGAAGATGCTGATTCTTCGGCAAACAAATATCGCGGGAATTTGCTTTTAATCTTTACATGACCGAGAATTTATATTAGATGTAGATTTACAATTAATACATTTGCTTTGTAGGCCTTGTCCAGAGCTCCGGAAGACAAAAAGTCCCCATAAAAAATACATATAAGTACAAATAAGGTTTTTTTAAGATCACCTATTATCCGATTCGAAAAAATTTATTTTGTGTTTATTACATGTTAACGATATGAAAACGCCAAATTCTAAAGTAAACAACTAGGTGAGTTATCATTTACTATTTCATATCTTTTCTTGGACTGCAACAAACACACAGATTGTAACAGTTTACTTCCTGGGCCTGTGGACACGACGGTAATTATCATAATTTCGCCCAGCCTTTAAGTAATAGATGATTTCAAAGAATTTACTACTGACTAAAACATGATTCAAACGAAAGTTTTGTGCAGTGCAGAGTAGCGCTTGCTGGTAAAGTTGATCGATCAGCTTGGTCATCTGCATTTTCTGGATCAGATTCGGCTCGTATTGATATAATAAAGGCTACCCAGGCAGCCACCACTCTACCTATTAGTTCACTTACCACTAGACTACCATACGAACATCTTGATTCATTTAAACCTACTACAATAGATGAGCTCTCTAGACTAGTTACATCATCCAAATCATCGTCCTGTATATTAGACCCCGTTCCCACAAAACTACTTAAAGAGGTATTCCCTGTAGTGTCAACCCCGGTTCTAAATATCTTTAACTCATCGCTAGAAATAGGATACGTTCCAACAGCTTTCAAACTAGCAGTTATTAAAACGCCTGATTAAAAAACCACAGCTTGATCAGGGAGAGCTTAATAACTTTAGACCAATCTCAAATCTCCCTTTTCTTTCGAAAATATTAGAAAAGGTAGTGGCAAGCCAGTTACGCACATTCTTGACAAAAAATAGTACATATGAAAAGTTCCAATCAGGATTCAGGCCCCACCATAGCACAGAGACAGCGTTGCTTAGAGTTACAAATGACCTCCTATTAACATCCGATCGTGGTGAAATCTCAATTCTTATATTATTAGACCTTAGTGCAGCCTTTGACACAATAGATCACACAATCTTACTCAATAGACTAGAAAACTATGTTGGTATCAGTGGTCAGGCGCTAGCCTGGTTTAGGTCGTATCTAACCAATCGCTATCACTTTGTTTATGTAAACGAGGAAGAGTCATATCACTCCCTGGTTAAATACGGTGTTCCGCAGGGATCGGTTTTAGGTCCTATCCTGTTCTCGTTATACATGTTACCCCTAGGAGACATTATCAGGAAACACATGAATATTAAAATCACCAACGATAAGAGCTTTATCTACAGTGACTACAAGCTCAGACAGGAAATCTGCTATTTCTTAAAGGAAATCTGCATGGTGGCCCGGAGGTCTATAGATTGTAGCTAAGGCAAAAGAGAGCTGTTTGTGGTTACGATCAGTTATTTCCATATTTAACAACATTATTTCAAATGATTTAAATTTTAGTTCAGATTTTTGGTTTACTTTAAAAATTTTGTTGTATATTGTAGCTACACCACCCCCACTCCCCTTTAATCGAGGTTCGTGTTTATAATAATAGTCTTGTGGGGTGGATTCGTTTAAACTAATGTAGTCGTCTGCTTTAAGCCAGGTTTCTGTTAAACAGAGTGCATCTAAGTTTTGGTCTGTAATTATTTCATTGACAATAGGTTCTTTATTGGTAATAAAGACGATATAAACTTCTGTCACTATTGCATTCGGAGCTCATCTTCCAAACATAATAAGGAGCGTCACATTTCCGGCTGATGTCAGAGGTATTCAGACCAATCACATCATTCTGGTTAGCTAATCGGAGGACAATGTACTTTTCAGAAAGAGTTTCAGGGAGGCAGGGCATAGAGGAACAACAATAATGTATGGTATGTGGAAAATAATGTGTTTTTTGAACCATAAACCATGCAAACACATTGTATTTCACCAAATACACAAAATAACATTGTTGTTAGGACTCTGCCATAATCTTGTTTGGTTATTATATCTAGTTTTGTGTGGCAGGGTCCTGACAGTACAATGTTTTGTGTGGGAGAACGTGGTTTTAGTGTTGTCACATTAGACCACGTTTCTCCCTTGTATTCTCTTGTCATTGTGTGTTGTCATTTTTCCCTGCTCCCTTGCTTCCTCTAGTCTTTGTTTTTTATGTCTTGTTTAGTCTAGTGTACTGTTTTCATGTGTGTATATATATTTCTATTTATATATATGTTTATATATATAAATGTATGTATTGTTTTGTCTTGTTAGTGCCTTGGTTGTCCTGTGTTTTGTGTTTGTTTCACAGGTTCACACGTGCATCTCTTACAGGTGTTCCTGCTTTGTGTGATTGTTTCAATGTGTCATTAATGTGATCTTCCTCACCTGTAGCTTGTTTTCCCCTCATCGGGTCTGTATATATTCCCTGGCTGCGTCCGAAACCGCATACTGTATAGTAGGTACTGAATTAGATGAAGTACCTACTTACTTGGCATTAAAACAGTTGGTACTGTATAGTATGAATCCCGGTAGTATGAATGAGATTCGGACGTACTACATCCGCCATGTTGCTACATCACGTGACATACGTCGTCATCACGTCATGTCATTTCAGCGCGAAAACAACCGCATGCCTCGTCTTCTTCGTTGGATAACTCCTCTCCCGGGGCATCATGGGATAGTGAAGCGTCCATCGTATGCACACTGCAAAATCTAACCGGAAGTAGTAGGTCATCCGGGTACTTTTTGCATACTGTTTTTCGAATACTATGTATTCGGACATACTACTCGCCTCGCCTACTGCTTTTCGCATACTATATAGTATGTAGTAGGCGGTTTCGGACGCAGCACCTGTGTTTTCAATGTCTCGTTGCAAGTTCGTCTGTGTATGTTCTCGCCAGCTACTAGCTTTGCTAGTTTCTAGTCCTGTCTTGTTGTGTGCTTTTGATACGTCTAGTTTGTTCATTAATTGTTTCCCTTAATCTGTGCTCTCTGCTGCCCAGGAATCATTCTCTAGATACTGTTTCTGTGATCGCTGACTGTTATAGAGACTGTTTTCTCCATCTTCCTGCTTAAAGACTGCAGTGCTATCTGCCAAGTTGTACACTGCTCTGCTCCCCTCCTCAGCTCCGACTGCCAGTTGGTTGGGCGCTGTCCAGCGTACCCATTCAGGGTCTGCAGCCGCGGTCCAGCTTGGCTGGTGTATTCACCGCGGCATTGGTTCATCTCACCCTGTCTCCCCTCAGAGTATCATTTACCCCGTCAGTAAGCAGTGGAACATTTTCTGGTGTTGTGGATTTAATTAACTGTTGTAAGATACTCTCTCCCACCGTTCGTTTGTCTGGCTGGAACCCGAACGTGTGTGGCTGTTCTCCCCAGTGTCTGTGTGTGCTTCCGCCTCAGCCGTCTGCCTCGGAGTGGCCTTAGCGCCCAGACGTGCTACTGTCCGTTTACACCCATTATTATTTAAATAAAGATTTTTTCTGTTATCCGCACTGGGATCCATTTGCCTGTTTTCCTCCACCCTAACAATTGTTTGGTAACACTTTATTTTATGGTGTCTTTGGTACACATGTTACATGTAATTATTATATGGATCAAAATCGCGTCTACCGCGCCTAATTTGTCGCTTGAACAGTTTGAACGCACGTGTAGAGCGAAGTAGACGCACGGAAAAAGCAAGCATTTGACGCGCGTCAGAGGCAAACTCCGCTTCTTGTGGGAGGGGCAAGTGCTATGCGGTTGTCTGTTTGCAAGATGACTGATGTTAATTGTGCATTTATCGAGAGAGTTACCAGTTTATATTTGGTAACCTTACTATAGGGGTAAATAAACGGCGCGGGTCGATAAACGTCACGAAAAAGTGAAGTGTGTATTACAACTTACAAGTTTGCCCAATGTCCTCCATGACACTCTTCCAAGCGATGTCCTTTTTATTCCTGTCTCTATAGAAATAAGAACTTGTGTCGTATAGCTCCAGGTGACTGCTTGCGGGCAATATCAAGCATTGGTTGAATGAGTGACTCCGGGCGGGGCTGCCACCACAGCAGCAAGCAGGCTCCTGATTGGTTAACGCGGCACGAAATTCCGTCAAAGTTAAAATTGTTCAACTCGAGCGTTAGCCGCAAATTCGCGTGAAACGCAAAATGCACAAAAAGCACCATTCGCACGTACCGTGCACAATGCTTAATTCGCGCCTTTCGCACAAGCTAGACGCGGGAATGAGGCGGAAACGCGTCTTTCGCGCCGTGCCAAACGCCTCTTCTGCTACGCGGAACCTCCAGACGCGCGTCAACGCATCTTCACATTGAGTTAACATTGAAATCACTCGCGCTTCACGACTCTTCCGCGGTTGGTGTAAACGCAGCATAAACCAAACCCTAATCCCAACCCTATAGTAAGTACATGTTATTGATGATTATTACTTAGTACTTAAATATATAATTACACTGTAACAATGTAAAATAAAGTGTAACCCATTGTTTTTAGCAACGTAATAGGTGCTCTTTAAAATGAATATGTGACCTTGCCTGTGAAATCCAGGCTAAAGTCCCATATAGGCTAATCTAATTATGAAATTAGGGGCATCAAAGTTTGATTTAATTTATTTCGCATTGATTTCAATTTTTGACATAACCTTAGTCAAAATTAAAGTTATCAAGGTTATATTTTCACAGAATGTTCTTTACGTTATGTAGGATGATTAACTCTTTCACTGCCATTGAGGAGATATCTCGTCAATCAAGAGAAAACGCTTTCCCGCCAATGACGAGTATTTCCGTCTTTCCGCAATACCGCTATTATACACCAGGTGGCGCCCTTCCGCAACTTTTTAAACCCGGAAGTATTGCCCTATGGCAAGCAGCTGCATGTCCGTGTCTGTTTTAAAGATCGCTCTGAATGGGAACTCTATGAAAGTCCGTCACAAAAATGGAATTATCTCTATGCTTTTTGCTCAAAATGTGGTGTTTTTGCAGAAACCTACCCATACCCAAAAGCTGATTACAAAAGAACTACTAAAGGTAGGATGAAACTTTTTTTTTTTCAAAGCAGAGGGTCTGTTCTTTCATTTGATTTATTGTATGTTTAGATATTTAAAGAATAACATTTTCTGGAAGGCATTAAATTTTGTGAAAATCATGAAAAATGCTGGCACTGGCTGGCAACTTTTTTTTAAAAACGCTGGCAGCAAAAGAGTTAACAGTCTCTCACTTTAACATTTTTGGACGTCATCCTGCACATTCTTTAGCTTCCTGACCAGAAGCATCCAACTGCAACACATCGAAAAAGCTGTGCATTTTCAGTTTTTTGGGATTTTAAGGTTCATGTAAAATCTCTTCCAATAGTAGAGTACAACAGTAAGGTTCCAGAAGTAAATATCTTGTTTAGATTCTCCATAACTTTATCATAACTTATAAAAGACATAACCAGTGGTGTATTTGTAGAAGCCACAAGCTTTTCAACTTAAAGGCAGGGTATCTGATTTAGAAAAATGTTAATGTAGCCTACTAGCACTGAAATCACAATCCCACCCTCTATTCAAATTGCCACCCAAAGCCACGCCTCCTCCAAAACACATGAACACACACAGATCAGACGTCCACGTCTCATGTCTCATTCACTAGTGAGAAAACTTTGCAGTACAAAGTGAATAACATTACAAAAATAACCAACATAAAAAACTGTTTTAAATCTGATAGTTAAAGTGCGTTTTCGGTACGAAGTATATTGTTATGTTAATCCGTAAAGGAACACAAACTACATAAGCAACACAATGTTTCATCAAAGTATAATATCTGAATCTATGTAAATACAATCATACTGCGTACCTAACATACCAAAAGAAACACGACCCTTTCAGACTCTCTGACTCCCGCAGCTGTTTGCATCTCGTAGTAAAGCAGTAAAGTTACCAATGTTAATTTGGGTTTTTGCTCTTTGCTGATCCAGATGGTTTTTGTCATTGTTGTTTCAATAAAACTTCATTTTGTGGCTCCTGTGCAGGTTGTCAATTCAGCAGGAAAGTTTGCCATATTCTCCCTCTGTTTCCAGACAGGAGGTGAGCGCACCTGAACGCGCTGATGACGTATGGTGTTTGCGTGAACAGGGTGCGCAGTGGCATGCAAAACACGTTCACAGATGAGGGGCAAAAACTGCATGCGTTCGGTTCGAGTTCGATGTTGTAAATTTTTTGGTCCTACGCCTTTCACAGATGACATATATTAATAAAAATACACTTAGACAACTTAAAATAGTGATTGCTGTCAGGATGTGAGGAGACTTTTCACCAGCATAACTAAAAATGTTTCTGGATCAAATCAGATACCTTCTTGCCATGAATATAGCCGTAGACGCTGGAATGGCGTTAAGAAATAAAGAAAGAAGACGAAGAAATCAGATACCTTGCCTTTAATAACAAAAAAAATTTTTTTTTTTTTTAATTATTTGATGCCTTAAATTTTTTTGTTAAATCAAATTTTATAATATATTTTATAAGTTATAACAACTCATCTCTAGTCAAGATAAATAATAGTACATTTGTAAATAAAAAATGTAAATTTGAACAAAAAAAATGTAAGGCAGCAAATATTTTTTACAGTGCACCTTCCGGGTGTGCCTCATAAGCCTTGAAAAGTGAAGCCTCTGGCTCTTTGATCGCCCCCTGCTGGCTGGCTGCAGTACAAGTCATAACCCCGCCCTCTCCATTCAAATGAATAGGACTTTGCTCTAAATAAAAAAATATTTACACTTCCAATAAAAGTTTTCGAAAGATGGTTTTGGTCCTTTCAAGTAGTTGTTATCACACTGATATATGTTCAAGTGTTAATTTTTCTGATAAGTTTCATTTTAGCTTGTAATTTGATGCTATAGAAACGGGGCGTGTCGCTATGATTGGAGTGGTTGAATTGGCCGCGCGAGCGTTTGGGCGGAAGTTTGATACCGCGGCTCCGCCTCTGGCTTCACGGACGATTCCTTCTGCGCATGCCTCGGCTCCAAACTGACGTTTTTACGTAACATGGCGGCGACCGTGGTCGGACATTTTTGGCTTCAATTCATTACAATGGTGGGAGGCGACGTCGCGTCGTCCATCTTTTTTTACAGTCTATGGCACCTTCATATAAAGACACATAGTATGTACATGTTGTTATACTCAGAACACAGGGTCCTTTATTACTCAGATTACAAAGGGCATGTCCCACATCGATTATTTGATGTCTTCTTCCAGTGAATGTCCACTCTGCTGCTTTTGACTCTAAGTGATTTCTAAAGTAGCTGATTAGATTGTGTCATTAATCACAAAGAATTTAGGTATCAGTGAGTATATTTAATGTGAGGTTACTGTCTGTACGAATGAATGATTTATGTTCTGTTCTCTCTCAGTGAAGTCTGTTGTCCATTTCATTTCTCATAGTGTCCATCAATCAAAGATGTCGCCCGTGGACTGAAGTCAGTCACGTTGTTACTCTTCTTCTTTAAGTGAGGTTATGTACCGCTGACCCTTTAGTGACCTGAGACATCAGGTCTGCAGTGCAGAGTTTTTCAATTAGACTGGCTCTGCATGTATTTTTCTTTCATCATTTCTCTCAGCAAACATTGTTTACGGCCATGTACACATAATGACATCCCTACCCAAACCTATCCCTAACCCCAATGTCAGGTGACAACTGTTTAATTTCGCGAACCTAATAGTATTGAAGTCCCTAGTTCGTCAAAAAGTGACGCGAAAGGGGTACCCTCCGCGTCAACATATTGACGCATGGTCAAGTGTCGTCAAATACTGACGCCATGGGTGTGAGACTGTGTTGACACAAGCATTCTGATAAAGGCCACCAAGGTCTCTGACAAACTACATACGTAACTCTTTTCCTCTTAAACGTGTTTCCCTCTTTACAGTCCTCCAGCACCTCTTTCATAAACTGCAGCATTTCAACTTTAACTATGAAAAATTAAGAAAAACTAATAAGGGAATGTTTTAAGCATAGTTTGCTTGATCTTTTGTCAAATGTTTTAGAAAATAGCTATACAGCTACTGCTTAACATGAATTTATAAAACTATATAAAAAGTATAATGCACTGAAAAAATTATTCATTGAATTTAATCAATTTAAGGTAAGTGGTTGCAATCAATTTATTTAAGCTACACTTAAACAAAAAAGATTAGTAAAGTAAAATAAAATATAAAACTTTTGTTTAAATGTAGCTTAAATAAATTTATTGCAACCACTTACCTTAAAAAAATTGATTAAATTCAATGAATCATTTTTTTTCAGTGTGTTTGTGAATCTGCATTCTTTATAGTTTACCAATAATACATATTTAATGGCAATAATTATATAATAAATTAATATATTAATAAAATAATAAGGCCACCATGCCACCATTAGATTTGTTTATGCATTGATATAATGAGCATATATAATTATTTCTCAGTCTCTTTATTATAATACAACCAAAATATACAGGAAATGTATGTAGTTTTAAAAACAGTATAAGAGATTAAGCTAAAGTGTGAAGTATTTAGGGTAAACTCCCATTCTACTCCCCTTTCTCTTAAATGAAATTAAATCCTATAATCAAATGACTTCAGGACTTCAGTCTCCTTAAAAACTCAATATGTGTTTAGTGCCCAAAGCCACACTTAATACTGATTGATGCCTAAAGAAGACATTTAGTCCTGAATTTTTTTATTTTATTTTATTTTTATTTTATGTACATATTTTCTGTATTTTCTGTTTGTATCTCAATAAAAGCAGTGCAAAATAAATATGAATAGACACTATAACAGCAAAGCTGGTGGTGGTGGCCTAAGACTTTTGCACAGTACTGTATTCATTTAACTATTATATGTGTTACAGTGAAAAAGTAGTCAAGTAGTCAAAATGTAGTCAACATGTTATGGGCCGAATAGCTTGCATGGGCATTTCTGTCTTAATTCTGAGTTGTGGCATGAGTCTAGCCAACCAAAAGCAAAAGGCACCTTTCCTGTCCTGGCTATCTTTACAGAATAAAACTATACAATAACAGCCTCGTGCAAAGCATTCTGGGAAGACGAAATCATCATCAACCTTTTTCTGTTTTTTGCTTCAGATTTTGTTTCCCAGAATGTTTTGCTTGATGCTGTTATTGTATAGTTTTATTCTGTAAAGACAAAGACTTGTTAATGTTTAATGTTCATTTAACTTTTAACAAAATGTTGCCAGTAAAAAACATAAATTTAAATCTACGGTAAGTTACCGGCAACCTAGCTGCAATTTCTACGGAATATTTTTACAGTGCAGAAAAAGAAATTATTTGGCTGAGACCTGGAGTTTTGGTTGGCTGAAGAGTGAAAAAACAATAAAAAAGGTTGTAAAATTCTAAATATTGTTGTCATGACGAAACGATTTAAAATATTTATTCAAATAGCAGACACTTCTCAAAACCTATTTACATCCAACCAGATTTGCAAATAAAAACAAAGTAATTAATCTTAAAGGCAATAATAACTATCTTTAACTTTATTGAAACAAACAGACTTAGAAGATATTTTTATGGGCAGTTAATGCAACGGATGTGCAGTACAAACAAAGTAATAAATGAATGATTATAGAATGAGGAAAAATAAATAAATCATTTAGTCTGATCATACACCAAAGAAAAGACTTAATGGGTGTTTAGAGGCTATTTTGAGTTTAAGTCGATTTTAGCCTCAGTCCTTTCAGTTGTCTTTGTTCTTTAAGCAGTTATTTTTATAAATAAATAAGACTTTTTTTGAGTTAGAGCTTGACGTCGACTCGATTTTAATTTCCAGCCAAAACAGAACATCAGGGCGATGCTTTAGACATCATGCCAATGTTGACGTCAGTTCAATGTTAATTAATGATGTCATCCCAATGTAACGGCTTGATGTCAGTGCGATGTTGGTTTTTGACATCAACCCGGCTAACAGCTTGACGTCACTCCAACGTATAAACCAAGACCAAGTCAAGACCAGACCAGCTCTCGGAAAGATCCATGTAAGCCTAACCATAAAATGTCATAATAAAAAAAAAAGTCAGAAGCATTGCAGTAGGCTTTATGCTCAGCACTACTTCCTGAACTTCAGCCAGCTCCTTGTTTCCTGTCTGCTAATATTGGACAAACTGATTAATCCAGGTGTGCCTGACCTCAGTAGTCACAACAACAATAATCAGACACACCTGGATTAATCAGTTTGTCCAATAATGGCAGACAGGAAACAAGGAGCTGGCTGAAGTTCAGGAAGTAGTCCAGCTGGGCATAAAGCCTATTTAAAGTGACTGATCCAATCACATTATTGATGTTAACAAATAAATCAAACAATTTACCAGCAATTGAATGATATCTCTGCAGTTGTGATCTTAACCTTAAAATAAAATCCTGAGTCCTTTTAGTCCTTTTGAGACCAAGACAAGACCGAATACAGATGTGGTTAAGATCAACACCTTTCAGTACTAGAATACTGTTTGATACAAAGACATCATTCTGAATATTATATTTGCCCTGTGGAAGTTGTGAAAATTCAGCATTGCCTTTCTCAATGCAGCCCTTGGTGATCGTGTCTGCATCGGTTTGTCCCACGTAGTGCCCTCTGTTCCTGACGGGAAACCTGCAGGTCCTGTAAGTTCAGCAATTGCTTTGAGCAATGCACCTCTAGTTTATGTGTGTGTTGTTGGCTTAGAGTTATATCTACTAGGATGATGGAAATCAATTGAACTCTTATACATCTTTCCTCCCTCCCAGTTTGATGAGGTTTCTGAGGTCCATTATGTGTTGCTGGTGATTTGCTCGCCCTGCTTTATCTGGTGAAGTGCTGGATAATATGATTACAGAGCATTTGCTAAGCACCCTGTTCCCCTGTCTCAGCTCTTCACACACACAAGCATTTAATCAGTCCCCAGTGACCAGAGAGAGAGAGAGAGAGAGAGAGAGAGAGAGAGGGTGAATGGATAGATGGTGACACTAAAGGCTTATGACTTTCACACATATTAGCATTTGTTTTGTCTTTCTTTTTCAACCTATATTGCCAAAGAATGAAAGCAAATAACTGTTTATCTCGTTGTTTACACATGACCAAAAACTAAACCTTATGCATCAGCCACAGAATTACTGCGATGCACCATCTTTCACACCCCAAGTATTTACTTTTACATAAAAACTTCTTAAAATTTCTTAATTTTATATATAATTTGTGATATAATGTGTAGGCCATAGTAAACTTGCAGTGTATGTATAGCACACGCTATCAGCTATATAATAAATTCAGAAAAAATCTGTTAGAAGTATGATTAGAGCTTGGGAATTAAAATATTCATTAACCACAGAAATATCTTGATTTTAGCTTATTGTAATGCTTGTTTTGTGTTGTCTATAATTTTGTCTATAGTTTTAAATCATCCTTGTAAACTGATGTTGTTTGAGAAACACTGCTGTAGTCTAATGTGATTATGTCATTCCTTTAGTGCGAAGGAAAGAGTGGCGTACCCTGCGTTGATGCGGTAAATACTGTGAAAGCGCGCCCCCTAGTGGAAAGATCATGAAAATCATCTCCTTAATAACACTGAAATACAGAGTACGATACTAAAATGCATTAAAAATATTTTAATACTTTATATTAATTTCAAATATATATATTTTCGTTAATTTAGATTTAAACAGCAGTATTTCGCTTTTCTCTTATTTAGTTAATTATCAAATTCAACTTGAATATATTACTTGTCACACAACAGCCTAATAGGTACACATGGCAAAGTAGCAAATATTTATGATTTGAAGTCAATTGAAAGCAAAAAGTAAACGTGTAGTTGACAGACTAAAGAAGGATGAAGAAATGAAGTGCGCGTGACCAGAGATTCACCTGCGCGAGGATACTTCAAACAGACCTTACAGCACGTAAACGTTCACATTTAACGTTTACATTTTTTGACTAGAAGCGGTAAAAAGATAATAATATAATATGATATATTTGAAATTCTTTATCATGTAATTTATTATAATGTAACAGTGTTTCTCAGTCCAGAAATAATTTTTTTAAAACACTTTGTTCAACCTCATAAAGTCAGTTGTGCACAAATATGAGCAAATTTTAATCGTTTTGGACAAATTGCAAATGCTTTGATAGAATCATGCAGATGATTATGTATAATTGTCTGCTGCTTGCAACATTTTCAATTTGTTATGTCATTTTCATCAAAATAAATTATACTGGTTTCTGTTGAATATATCAAAACATTTAGAAATTAGTTCATGACACTCATGGCATGCAGAAGGATTGGCCTTTTTGTCATAATATGTTTTCCATTTTTTAGATTTGTAAATAAAACTGATTTGATAAATTGCTGAAGGGGAATGCATATGTGAAGCGTTAGATGACTGTTTGACATTTTGAGTGATTGTTTAGGAAAGATATGATTGTGATGTGCGTGAGAATGTGTAACAGCCTTGGACATCAGGATAAATTTTTGAGATTTTTTTACATTATACAGTGAACCTTTCTAGTTTTGTTATTTTGTATGTGTACTGTAAAATAGGATGTATTCAATACCACAATGTGTAACTTTCATACAGAAAAAATAAAGGTGTAAATGTGAATTCTGTCCAATCTCTTGCAATTAATATTTGACATACACCAATGATTAACTTCATACTGTTGAAATTGAAAAAGTGCTGCCATGTTCATTTACAATCATCATTATCAAAACTGTAGCCATAAAGTTTACATCAGAAAATAGTGACACCTATTTGTGTACTCTTGTTATATTGACAACATGGCTAAACATTTTGACTGTCTTGTTCATTTTGATCAGACTGACATCTTCACTGACATAAACATGTACTTTTCATGAACTAAGTTAAGGCTTTTGCAGGAAATCTATTTTGTACAATTGTTCTGAGAAATGCACTTTTAATTTAGCAAAATTTAAGAATGATTCGAGAAATACCCCAAAACAACTGAAAAAACTGTAATACAGTCTGACAAATTGGCTAATTGTCTCTTAAATGATGTGTGTTGGGTACAAATTTCAGGAAATATTACACATGTGTGGACCTGTATTTTTGCAACTTGAGCATAATTTTCCATGAACGTGTGTGTGTGTGTGTGTGTGTGTGTGCGCATGTGTGATAAGAGATGTCAAGCCAGCAGAAAGTCAGAGGTAATGCAGCAAGGGGGCAGTGGCTCTTGCGTAACTCATCTTGCTCTGGATTGGAGTAACAGTATCAAATCAAGTAAACTCCACCTCTGCCTCCCTCACACACCCTGTGTGAAAAGACAATACACAACACGTGGGTTACATGGGGATCTTTAAAGTGTAAATGGTAACTGGCACTAATAGATATAAATAAACCTCTTTACTTCAGTCAAACATATCCTCTCTCTCTCTCTTTCTTTCTGACCTTCTCTATTTCTTTCGAAAGGGGCATGGATGGGAAAGTAAACAGACAAGTTTTTTTTTAAAGCACCAGTGGGGAAGGACACCACTTTACATCCATTCAATGCAAATTCACTTCTCTCTCTCTATCAATGAGTTACTATTGTCACTTTGATTAACCAGAAGAACTAGGAAAGCCTGGAGAGTGTGAACTTTAACATTTTTGTGTTTTGTATAGTGAGACGTTTACATACAATTTATTTTCTTAATGAAGCATTACCTTTTGCACCCATACATATAATTAGTGACAACTAACAAAACCTTTGACCTTAAATCTTACGCTTCAATTTAAAGAATGATATCATAAAAATATATTTTTAGTATTCAGTGTCAAGTCAAGAAGCTTTATTGTCATTTTAACCATATGCAGTACATATATCAGACTGGCGTTTTATCATGATATTACATGCAGACACTAAACTACATAATACAACATAGAACTGAATACTAAAGAAGTACATTTTAACCTAGCCAAACACTTGCAGTTTCAGTTTTAAGGTGCTTTATTCGCATGACAAATACTTTTTATTTGTAATTCCAATGCATTTGAGCTACTTTCCCTTGTTCTAATATGTACCATTTGGAAACAGATATGTATACATTTGGTACCAATTGCATACCTTTGAGGTACAAATATGCCATCTTTAGGTGCAATGTGTACGTTTTGAAAAGGTGCTGGCCTATAGTGACAGCTTTTGTACCTTTTTTCTGTGTATTATGGCAGGCAAACACATATTGTGCCTTAAATAAAAATAATAATAATTGTGGTAAAAGTTGTCCCAGCTTTGTTTTGAAGCTTTTGTTTTGCTTATGCACTGCAAATCTTTTTAACTGAGTTAGCCAGTTTTTCTGTGTGCCTGTTTGGCAAGGTTGTGTCTTCGGCAACGTGTCTTACAATTTCTTGTCAGTCTCTCTTTCACTTTCACATTTCTTTTTGTATATTTATATTGTATATAGAGCATAAATGATCACACTTTTATCATGGTTGACACCTGACGGAGATAAACACTATCAGAAATGTGATTTGTCAAGTCATGTGTGGTAATGAAGAGTAGACAAAATTTGACCGACCGTGCTGATAACAGAGTCTGTTGGGAATAAAACAAATCTAGGCATTTATGTTTAGGAATCTGATCAATAAACTTTAAGGAGGTGCTGTGTTTTTGTTTGTTAAGTGCATTGGTTAGTTATATATGTAGTCAATGCTTGCATTCTCCTGGAACTGATTATGAAGTTCCTGGTCGGATAGTCTCCTATGGAAGTGCTGATATCATACAGACCTCCTCATAATGATCTCTGGTCTGTTTTTCTGCTTGATAAATATAGGACACAGACTCTATTCTCTCTCTCTCTCTTTCTGTTTTTCTCTGTGTTTTACAGACACACAAATAAATATGAATGCATTTATATGGAAAAAACCTGGAAATGATCTATAGCAGCAATATATCAAAAACATCAAAGACCATTTAGCAGTCAGAATTGTTACTATTCTTAAAATTATATATTATTAAAGTTTTAAATTATGCTTTAATATAAGAAAAGTACTGTCTGGGAATGTTTAATGGGTGTCTTGCTTTAGGATTTGTACAGGTCATACAGCAGGGGGCTTTTTTGTAAAATGTGTGTGTGCGTGCGTGCATGTGTGTGTTATATTAAAAATCGTCTGACCATCACCATGATTTACCAAACAGCTACAGTAACATTGATAATGTATAAGGATATGAGTGTGTCATTCTACAGAAAATCTTAATTCTTACAGATAGTTCACCCCAAAATGAAAATTCTGTCATCATCACCCTTATGTTGTTACAAACCTGTATGAATTTTCTTGGTCTGATAAACACAAAGAAAGATATTTTGAAAACTGTAACAAAACTGATCAGAAGCCCTATTGACTCCCATAGTAGGACAAAATAATACTATGGAAGTCAATGAGGCTGATTGGTTTGGTTACAAACAAACTATTTTTGCATTGCATTTTCTTTCAGTTCAGTTCAATCCTTGCATCTGTCACACCTAGATTCATCCACCAAACGGTGAACCAAACAGGTTTATTGCCGATTCTAGTTTCAGTTTTATTAATAAAGATTCACAATATGCATCTGTTAGCCAAAGAGATTTTCACACAGAGAGACAAACACAGCAATGTTTTTCCAACCCTTGATATCTGTGTTTTGTAATACGGTAAGTTGTTGCAGCCTATTGACAGCTGGTCCTATAGGCTGGTGTAAGTGGTTAGGTTAAATGGTGTGTATAAGTTGTTTTTATGGTACCACTGAGATATTTCACACCCTATTTAACTGTTCATTACAGCAGGTCGATATGCTGGAAAAAAATGCTCCATCTTTGGACAATTATGCAGTCAAATGATAATGACAAAGAGCTTTTAAACTGCAAAGCATAAAAAGGAACAAAGAAGGTTCCTCCGACTAATGATTAGCGACTAAATGAGCTCGCTTAACTTCATAAATTTCTGCCCCATTATGAGACGTATCTTTGTGTGTCTTACTAGAATCTATATAGACCCCTTCAAGGTTTGTAAACATTGAATGACTATCGGGTGCGCGCGCAGCATGGGGTAAAACTGTTCATACCATTTAGGCTTTCTAGTTTAATCTAACAGGGCTGAAAAATTATGACTTACCTTAAATGAAGTGAGCACTACAAACACAAGCCTCTTTGATATTTACATTGTTCCAGTCTGCACGTTAATTGCTTGCAGACGCAGATGTTGTATTTTTTTGTTTTTGAGATTCTGCATGAATCGCGGAAACTTAACGGAAGACCTGGTGCGATTTTCACAGCCCACAACGTAAGTAGGCATTTTTGACGATACCGAATAATACGCAACTCAATCTGCTGTAATGGCTTTTCTGACCATGACATGCGCAGTGGGAACCGCCTGTGACGTGAACCGTGAAGGGGTCTATTACAGGACTTGTGCTATACATTGCTCTCTGTCTGTGTTTTAGGCCACATCCACACAAAGCCAGTGCTTTCCCTATCCAGTAATTTTTTTATCTGATCTTTTTTCCATCTGTAAACATGGAGTTGTCCCAAGAAATGTGTAAGATGTGAACAAATGGCAGAAACAATGTATTAAGCGTAGAGTCGTAGTGAGGATGCATGTGTCATCGCAACACGTTATCGTTCAGCTCTTTGACTCATTCATGACCACAAATGTATGCAAACTGGAATAATGCAGAGAGCTCCTTCCTATCTGTGCTGAAAATTGTGCAAACTTACACATTTTACGTCTATTTTCCATAATCTCTGTGAAAAAAATGGCTAAATATACGGTTTGGCTGTACGCACAAAGACGCAAGCACTGTAGAAAGTGAAAAGTTGGATCAACTTAAAAAATTACTTCAGTTGGTAACACCCAAAAATGTAACTTACATTTTTTAGTTGTTACCAATTTAAAGGGATAGTTCACCCAAAAATGAAAATGATTTAATTAATGACTCACCCTCATGTCGTTCCAAACTCGTTAGACCTCCATTCATCTTCGGGACACAGTTTAAGATGTTTTATATTTAGTCCGAGAGCTTTCTGACCCTGAAAAAAATCTACGTACAGTAGAAAATCTATGTACGGTGTACTGTCCATGTCCAGAAAGGGAATAAAAACATCATCAAAGTAGTCCATGTGACATCAGTGGGTCAGTTAGAATGTGTTGAAGCATCAAAAAAACATTTTGGTCCAAAAATAACAATAATTACGACTTTATTCAGCATTGTCTTCTCTTCCGCGTCTGTTGTGAAGTGCATGCGCGAGACTAAAGTCACATGACTGCAATGACGCGGCTGACGTGTTATCTGGTGCGCCCCAAATGTTTTTTGTGGTTTTCTGGTGCGCCCAGGCTTCGTTTACAGTCTGATGGAGACTAGTGATGGGAAGTTCGGATCATTTTTCTGATTCGGATCTTTGAATCTCGTTCATTAAAATTAACGAATCTTTTTTTGAGTCATTTCGTTCTTTTCGTTCATTTAAAATATGATTACCTATAATTTTACAAATTACCCCAAAATAACCACTTATGCAAACAATTATGACATTTCTAACAAGTTATGAGAAATAAAAATCCTTATTTCATTATTTATTGACACAAGCTCTGAAACCTGCACAAGAGATTGAAATGATTAGCTTACCTCCTAAGTCAGTCCTCGTGTATAAGTCAGGGTAATGCAGCCAAATTATAAGAAACTGAACTTCATATTTATCACATTTGTATGCCTCCTCTCGTGTCTAGATGTTAGTTGTCAACTCGTCACTGTCTTACTGACTCTCTGTGTTCGGCCAGGCTGTGCCGTGTGATATACAGCACAGGACCAGAAAGAGAAATGATTAGTTCATCATTCTCTCGAGTTCGGGACGGGTTCGAGTCTTTTGTTCTTCCTGTCAGTCCCATAGAGGCTATGCTGTCAGTACCGGAAAAAGAAATGATAAGTTCATTCAAGTCTTGAGTTCGGGTTCGGCCGGGTCCGAATCCTTATGTCACGTGATCGCTGGTATATCACATTAAATACAACATTAGATTCGTATTATTGATTGCGTCTGAATGTATCCTATATTGTTTTATATTTAGAAATTAAAATACAAAATATGTGCAAAAACATTATTTGAAAATTAAAAGATCCATCTTATTGAAGAACGAAAGACTCGGACCCGACCGAACTCGAAAAGGTGAACTAATCATTTCTCTTTCCGGTACTGGTAGCATAGCCTCTATGGGACTGACAGGAAGAACAAAAGACTCAAACCTGTCCCGAACTCGAGACTCAAGAGAGTGATGAACTAATAATTTCTGTTTCAGATTCAGAACCCATATGTTGCGCAATGCGCATGCGCGGTCAACACAAAATGAACAAATCACTCTCTGAGACAACTCGGTAGTCCCGAGTCATATTAAAGATTCGTTCAAAATGAACGAATCGTTCATGAACGACACACCACTAGTTTGAGAAAAAAACTTCGCAAACATGTCTGAGGATTAAATGTCATCCTGACTTTAGTCTTGTGCATGCACTTCACAACAGATGCGGAAGAAAAGACAATGTTGAATAAAGTTGTAATTTTTTTTTCTTGGACCAAAATTTATTTTCAATGCTTCAACACATTCTAACTGACCCACTGATGTCACATGGACTACTTTGATGATGTTTTTATTACCTTTCTGGACATGGACTGTATACCGTACGTAGATTTTCAATTAAGGGTCAACAAGCTCTCGGACAAAATATAAAACATCTTAAACTGTGTTCTGAAGATGAACGAAGGTCTTAAGAGTTTGGAACGACATGAGGGTGAGTCATTAATGACATTTTTTTCATTTTTGGGTGTATTTTTTTATGGTTACTCCAACTTTTTACAGCCAGGATGTCGGTTTTAGATTTATCCACTCTGGGACCCGGTTCCCAAAATGCAGATCTATCTGGATGAATGTTACAGGTATGTATCTGGATGATGTGTTAGGAGCAAGCTCTACAAAGGGACACTTCTGACCTCATAGTTATTATTAGTGACCTCATTGTTTAAAGGCCTCTTACTTCACTGCTCGAGTAGACTCCGTCTTTTTCTCTGTGTGTGCTTGGGTCTGTTTTCTTTCTTGTCATTGCTTTGCATAAGATAACTCGAGTTATCTAGTGCATGCTCGGAGAACGGAAACCTCAAAAGGTTCTCACAGCGTTTAAGCAATGTTTAACACTTTCTTGGTTGCTGCGTGTCATATCTAACGTGAGGTTTTGTTGTCACAATTTTATATTTTGTGGCAAATCATTTTGGTGAAGGTCATTTTTTAAATCATAATGTTTAAACTTATCCAAATCAGACATGAAAAGAGTAATACAACGGTATAAAGATATGAAGTGCATCTGACATGTTTTCTTATAAATGAGCATTTTATATCCGGCTCTTAAAGGATTCTGCCAACAAATCGGTATTTCTGAATGGCCTGAAGCCTAGATTAAGCGGATTTGAAGTGAATGTATTTGATGAATGCATAAAACATGCAGAGAGACCATTCGGTTAATATCATAATCTCATTTTTGACGGAGGTGGGGTTTAACGGCTTTTTCATATGCAAATGGTATATAGGATCATATGTATCTAAAGCTATATGCTTATCAGGTTTTTTATTTATATAGTCACAGCATTTGCCAGATGCAGACACTTACAGAAAGTTTTTATTGGGTATGAAATGCATTTTCATCTTTCATTTACATTATTCATTTGACAGATGTTACTATACAGAGCTACTTACAATGCATTGATAGGGAAGCATTTTTATCAGTATGTGTGTTCCCTAGAAATCAAACCCACAACCTTTGCACCACTACAGCAACTAAGCTACATGGTATTCATGCACTCTCAGTAAAAAATATACAAAAAGGTACAAAAGTTATCACTGGGGCGGTACCTTTTCAAAACGTACACTTTTGTGCTTAAAATGTTCATATTGGTACCTCAAAGGTACACATTGGTACATATTAGTCCATCATAGGCTCATATCTGTACCTAAATGGTAGGACATTTTGAAAAGGTATCGTCCCAGTGACCACTTTTGTAACGTTTTCGTTTAATTTAACCCAATGCCTTTGTTTGTCCTTTTTTTTTGACCCAACGCTGGATTGAAAATAACCCAGTATATTTAAGATTGTATATTTGCTTTTATGCAGTAAAATTTAAAAGCTATTCTCTTAGTTGTAACTCAATGTCTTTGTCTGGTACAGTAGTGAAACATTGATCAATTTTGGTTTGTAACTTTCAGTATTATGAGTGTTGTACACACGTTTATCTCCGTAGGTGATTCTGGCTGAATGCATTGAGACCAAATGTATAAAGAATGAGTGATTTGAATGAAATGAATGCCGTGTTTGACTCACACACACCACTCAATACTGCAAATACACTGTATGTACTCAAAGACACACACTGATACTTACAAGTTTAACATTCTTTGGCTGGGATATGCCTGCTCACCTCACCTCTATCCCAGTGACCCGTGGGCCACCTGTGCTTCGACTCACCCAATCACGAGCTCCATACCTGTCTCACATTGAATCCCCCAACGCTGACCTACAAAGAGCAGCCAACTCCTTCCTCTCTCACACCCAAAGGAGCAGCCTGGGTCATTGTGGCAGTCAGTTACACATTTCTAATTGTTTAGAAAGGGAGAGGAACTTCCTCTACATATAGGGCAGTCACAGTACTGCATTTTTGAGCCGCTGAATGAAGCAGCCTTGATGTTGTGCCAATACGCTATTGGATAAACTGCCCATTAACACGTGCATTTCTTTGATCTTAATTGAAAAACACTGTTTGGCATTCAGTAGTTAACGTATCTGTGTTGTATTGATTTTGTCAAGCGGTCTCCTAATGAACGTAGGTTTAGTGAATTGAGAAGACACGTTTAGATCTCAAGATCTCTCCGTTAGCAGACAGAAGGAAGTGGTGACACACAGCATATTCTTCTGGTCTTATGTGTTTTGTTGCAGGGTTGGTCTATCCATCATGGCTTTTAATCCAGTTTCCTGGTTGCTAAGGTGTGCAGATTTTACTGTGGTAACTTTGACCCATGTAGTCTAGGTCCCTGCCACCACCACCTTCCTTAATTGTTCGGAAAATATACAGCGGGGTCCAAAAGTCTAAGTCCACTTTCTGAAAATCAGTTGTTTGTTTCATTAAATCTTGGAAATGAACTGAAAGAGCTAAGATTTTGAAACGTATTTGAAATTGTTTTTTGAAATTGTTTTGTAAAATTAAAAATGTTTTGAAATTATCCTCTCATTCATCTTATGAATAAATTGATACACAAATATTTTAACTTGTCATTTTCACATTTATTTTCACAATTAGTATTGCAAATGTATATCTTTTGTAAAAAAAAATGCAATAAAAGGATTGTGTTTTCATTTTTTGTTGTTTTTTATGTCTATCTGTACTAATATACTATAAACTTTTGTTGCAACCATGCAAAACTGTGAAAGTGGTATAGAAATATACTTGAAAAGAAAATTTAAATTATTGATATTAATTTACTTTTATTTACAAATCACTGTAAAAAATACTTTGCTTCCCTAAAATATTTTTGTTGAATCAACTCGAATCTACAAGTCATCTCAACTTACTATTATTTATCCGGACTAGAGATGAGGTGTTATAACTACAGGTGAGTTGTTATAACCTACAAAATGAAGCTGACTTTTCTCAACTACATTTTACAAGTTGTGACAACTCATCTCTGTTGACATGACTTGTAAATCTGAGTTGATTTAACAAAAAATTTTAAGGCAGCAAAGTATTTTTACAGTGATCACTGTAAAAAATGCAGCATGAATATAAAACAACTTGATTTTGCAAGTTAATTCAATGTAGGCCTACTATTTTAAGTTTTGACCTGTGATTGGTTAATTTATAAAAACTAGCTGAAGTTGTTTAACTTAAGTTTTTAAGTTAAAGTATAATAAACCTATGTTAATTTGACAAAAATGCTGCATTTTTTAGGATTTACATGTTTTCATGTAAGTACACAAGTCAAAACCAGAGGGACGTCTAATTATTATATTGTTTTAAATTAAATTTACTGCATCATGTCATCAAAGGTGTTGTATTGAATTAGACAGAACTGTATTTTAAATGTGATCCGCACTAGACCTCACACCCCTCTGATTCTGCTAGCTGGCGTTGTTTTCAGCACATTAATGGCTGGGCAATAAGCCCTGTCTATGTGTGTGAGTATACACACATTCTCCTGCCTTTACTGCTTGTGTATTGGCCATTTTAATGAGGATCAACTCTTCAATCCACATATTTCAGATGACATGTTCAAAATTCCATGCAGCCATAATGATTTATGTCATATTTGTATATGCATCAGTCCGTGTGTGTGTGTGTTCCTCTGTAGGTACAGCTGATGTAGGTCAAAAACGTGTCAGTCTACTCACATCTACTCATATAACAGTGATCTTCTGGAGGTGTGTGTGTGTGTGTGTGTGTGTGTGTGTGTGTGTGTGTGTGTGTGTGTGTGTGTGTGTGTGTGTGTGTGTGTGTGTGTGTGTGTGTACACTGGTAGTCCCTGGCTCTTTTGGAGGCCAGTTAGAATCCCATGCTGTGCCCTAGTGCTCTAGTAGAGATAGGGAGTGAGGGTGTGAACTGAGACGCACAGATAGGGCCATGGCAGACAGGCAGACAGGAGCCAACCTCTCTGCTCTCACAGATTAGCCTGACTCCAGCTCCACATTCCCCAGCTCGCCTGCATCGTACCAAACCACACACCAATAACGCCAATCTACCAGCCATACATGCTCACAGGTCCTGGAGGTTTTATTCTGTATCATTCATACACACAGCGATGTAAAGAAAGAGAGAGAGAGCAATAAAAAGCAACACACATTTGATTAATGATTGGTTCTATCGGTTCATAATAGCTGTTTGGTCTGATTACACGTCACACAATATCATTTTTGTCAAGGTGGAACACATTAACTGAACAAATTGAAATCAGTGTGATCTTAAAATCTTATAAAAACCATAACATCACTCCAAAACCTCATAATATTTGTGGCAAAACTGCATTATCACCACACAAAGCCATAACAGTCACACACACTATCATAAACTGTGATTAATGGCTGCATTGACTTCATATGATCTGCACTATCATCCAAAAACCACAATAAAATCACCACATTTCGTTTTGATCAAGGCCAATATTTCATATAATCCATGTATTGTTTTGTTAAATAAAATAAAATAACACCAAAACAAAAAACGTCATTAACGTCATAAATCGGATAACAGCATTGATTACGTGTAATCCAAAACTTAAAAGACAAAAACATTTAGATAAGAAATGTTAGATAATATACAAAAAAAATTTTGTCTTAATATAAAACACTTCTTTTTTTATTTCTGTTTTAATGCACGTTTCTTTAAAATTTTATTTAACAGTTGAATAATGCACTTTATGCATTATTAATGCAGTTTTTATTATTTTATTTTAAACATTAAATTTGAAAATAAGTAATCTGTACAAAAACAATTTTTGTAATAGCTTTTTGACAAAAGGCTTTACAACCCATGATTTAGCTGCAAGGTACAAGAATCTGCGATTAAAAGATACCAGAAACACAGATGAAACAAATTCATAATAGAAAATAAATCCTTATACTTTAAGACATTCTTCAGTTAGGCTATATCTGTCAGACAGTTTATAATATTGAATACGCATACATTCCGTTTACCTCGAAATTATGCTTTCCATAAACAAAAGGCTATTTGTAAAAGTAGAGAATTTGAATTTTGATCAAATATGGCCGGAATTTAAGTGTAAATAGACCAAAATAAACTTACATTATTATTATTATTATTATTATTATTATTAATAATGGAATGTTTAAATTGTCCATATCACCTTGTTTTCCTACAAAAACGCACCATCTATAAATGTTCCAGTATTTCACTGAAATGCAAAAATTACAGTTATAATTAACATTTAATAACAGTTATCATATATTACTATATTATAGTATCTGCTACCGCTATCATTAAAAAACTATATGAAAAAAGCAAGAAGGACAAATCTAACAATAAAGAGAATACAGTGGTACAGTAATATTGTACTATGTTTCTTCAAGTTAAAACTTAAGTTCCCATAGAAGTTTTATGTGTAGGTTATTTACATAACCAGAGACTGACCGGGGGACGCGCGCTTTGCTTTGATGGACAGGTAATGAGGCTCGCGCGGAGAGGCCCTCACTACACACCTCATTCATAAGCGCGCGGTATCAGAGACATGCATTAAACCAAGCATTAACCCCCAGAGTTTGGTAGCTGGTGAAAAGCTGAGGTTAGGACAAGGCTAGCACTCAAAAAATATTGCCTCTGAATAGAAACCTACGAATGGATCAACAAGACAATAATAATGCTTAAAGCGCATAATATACAGACAATAACCTTTATTATTGGACAAACTTCACTTGAGTTTGTAATGGTTCTCCATCAACATTGTAAAAAGCATGAAAGTTTTAGATCATGTAAAACTATATCTACAATAAATCAATAATTAAAGTCGGGAAATTCATTATTTTTTATTCAGAGCTAATGACGAATAAGAAACTTTAACAGTGGTGACTAAAAATTAACAATTAGCAGTTAATAAAATGTATTAATTCATAACTTATGTTGGTCTAAAGTTGTCAACATTAGCCCTCCAATGTTTGGCATTCAGAGATTAACTGATTGTTTGAGTTTATCATCTTCGTTATCTTCATTTTGAAATCGTAGGAAACGAATTACTACAAACAGCTCTGTTAACTTATAAATGTTTATTTTGTTGTGTTTTTATTTATTTCGTTTGTATTTTATTTTTTTAATCACTTAAATTGTGGGCTGTTATGTATTCGATTTAGTTATAGGCCAATGCAAAATTATGCTATTTAATCAAGTTGTTTATGCACATTAACGGCGGGTTAATCTGTGTTTTCCCTTAAAATGCGGAGTTACATTTAAGGAAAATACGAAAATCTGCTATAGACCAAAAAATATACAAATAAAATAAAATAAATAAATAAAATACATGTACGACGCCGTGACAAGGCCAGTAAATATTTTTAAATTATTTTATATAACAATTATACATTTAACAAAAGTTTAGTGAGTCCACCCACTGGCCACCCCCCGCCACCAATAACACAAATAAACACACACCTGAAACACTCAGGCATTGCCTGTGGTCGTTCATGCAGAACAGAATTTACAGTTCCTCTCAGCGTCACTAAAGTCGATGCTTTTAGTTGTCTGACAATGGGGTTCAATGGGTTGGTTGTTTAGTATAAATTAAAACACCCTCTTTTTGCTCTTTCAGTGTTTCTTACATTGGCAAATGCAGTTTAAACTCTACAATATTAATTAATAAAATGGGTTAGATTGCAGCTACCAAAAAATAATCTTTGGCCATTTTATTTGCTGTCCATATGCCAGACTCTGAAGCAAAAGGGTCCTTTGATTAAAATAAACTTCTGGGAATGTATTTAACCCGTGTATGCTTGCAGGTTCTCCAGTGATCAAACAGTTGCTGGCTCGATCAATACAGACAGGGTGTGCGTTCAATTGTCCTTTACACGCGCTTGTGGCGCGAGCAATGACTTCACAGGTCTCAACATCACTTATTAATCTCATTATCAGTGCCCTGTCGAAGAGACGGATTGGCGACCACCTTTCTGAAATTTTAAAGAATGGGGCTGAAAATAAACTTACCTTTTACTTTTTTTAAGTTTCTAGTGCAAGTTTAATCCCATTAAAAATTAAGCAGACGTAAATTTAATAACACAGATTATTTTTTGTATTTATTTAAATTAAATTTACATTTATTTGCAATATTATTTCATAAACAACCATTATTTTATTTATTCAGTATTTATTACTGCGTCATTACATCTTTATTTAAGATCGTGATATTAATCGATTTATTTACATGTTAAAAACGTTAATTGCTATTTTTATCCCGAAAAGGGGAGGGTGTGATAACTCAAACAATACCGCTAAGATAACAATATTTCCAACTGAGTATAATGAGAGTGATTACTGTTGTATCATCATACTAAGCTGTCGCTCGTATCTCTTATCTCTCGTCAGCTTTATAGAGAGCACATGCAGATTTATCGGGCCATAAAATTTAGCTTTACGTTCTCGCACATTATTTTACTGCAACATCTTCATTTTACAAGAAAGCACAATCAAAACTCGAGCCACTGATCTAGATTGTAAGTAACATATACAGTGTGGACAGTAGCGTAACGTAAACGTTGAGGTAGATTACGACGTTAATGCCTTGATTTCATTCGAAGCTTATGTGAAAAGTTTTTTTAAGCAATTGAACAAAATATGCTTTTTCTGTTGTATAAATATAAATTCTCCTATATACAATGGGATTATCCAAGTTATCAAATGTTTTTAAAAACTTATATTTTATTGACAAGAAAGCAATGCTATAAAATACAGCAGACTCAGCAAATACAGATCTTACAGGTTGGAGCACACCCCCTCCTCCTCAACACACACGACCTAGCTTATCCCTCTTATTCTTCTCCTCCTCCGTGGGTCCTACCTTTGGAGTGCGTCACGTGGTTCTGCTCTTACAAATAACTCGCAGTAAAGTAGAGAACAAATCAGAGAACAGTTATATTAGGCATTATCTGGCCAAGCAGCTATCTGCAGATACAGACAAGACGCAACGCGGAGCGGACAACTACATTTTTGCGAGTAGCCTAATACAGAATTTTAGACGTTTGAATTCTTACAGATTGAATTTGTTGGAATAAAACCAAGAAAAGAGAAGAGAGGAGGACCATCAACGGCGATATTCACCCGATTGACTTGGAAAAGAAGATCCAGACTTATCACTAACCAACCTTATCTGGTGAGATAATACAACGAGAGCTCTTGGATGAAAATGTGTAAGCCCCTTGCTTACAGCTATCAACGTTTTTATGTGATCTGTGTTTTCATTGATAAAATATTGATGTTACAGAGATTACACTGCGGCTATCTATTGTGTTGCTTGACTTGATCGCCACAGCTATTTAACGGTTTCGGTAGAAAGTTTTCCCATGATATCTTAGACTGCTGCTCATAATAATTTGTCTTTAAACGAAGATAGGAGAATTCATGAATGTCATTTTAGTCTATTAAAATGCAGTCCAAAACTACAAATGTTTATATCTTTAATAATTTGTCCGAATAAGCTATATTTGTAGTTTTTAATATTTGCTTGTTTAAAAATAATTGCATTCCTTCTATTCTTGGAAAAAACGGATTCTTGCGAAAATTTTAATTTATTTTTTATTTTAAATATTTGTTTTTGGACCAAAAAATGCGTCACTTTTTTTTTATAAATAACTGTATTTTTAAAATAAATATTTCACTTAGGTTCCTCGTTCAGGTTTATAATGCTAACAGTAAAAATACATTTATTTTATTGTTTATTTATTGATTTTATTTTTGTTCTGTCATCAGGAGTGTATTCCCTTTTGGCGGCCGCTGATCAAAAAAACATTTGGATTGGAGATTGGACCTTACCGAGATTTTTACTTCAAAACCTTGGCTTTTTTCATTATTGGGTAATTTATTATTTCACTTTTTAATCTAAAAGGATAGCTTAGTCACTGGATACAATATGTATTCGAGTTTGGCTTTATCTTCCAACCCGTCCCCTTACGCACACGACTCCGGGAACTACATTCATCCGTCCGCCAGCTCACCTGTTTATGTGCCCACTACCCGTGTACCTGCCATGCTCCAGACCTTACCCTACCTACAGACGTGTGAGTCCAGCCATCAATCCCACGGCCTCGGCAATCACCATGCCTGGCCACAGACTGGCACGGAAAACGCCACTTTTAACCCGGGCAGCCCTCATCCTCCTCCGGGTTTCTCCTATTCACACAGCCCACCGGTAAGCAGCAGCACCGGTAGAGATGGAACTTACCAGAACACGCTGATGCTCAGTAATGGCGGTCGGGCAGATCAGTATGGAAGTGCCCTGGTGAGATCGGTTGGTGGCTCTTACTCCAGCCCATACGCGGCCTACATGAGCCCAGAGATGGCAACCTCGTGGACGCCAGGGCCCTTTGATGGCGGCATGATCGGTCTTCAGGGACGCCAAGGAGCTCTACCTGGAAGAAGGTCCAGTTTAGGTAAGCTCTGATAAATGGTTAGGTTGCTATTTTTAAAAGTAGCAAAATATTACTGACAATTGGTTTCACTAATTTACGAGTGTTTACAGAACGGATTAATTCATGTGCAAATTTCTTGGTGGAATGTTAAAATACAAAGCACTGAAATATTAATAACATGCGATAAACAGTTGTATATGCAATAGATAAAAATGTAAAAACAAATTTTTTTTAGCTGGAATTACAGTACACATAGACTGTAAGCTATGTAATGTTTAAAGTTACCGTATTTCATTTGGGTCGTTAGCTTGGCAATAGTTTAAAATCCATCTTTCAAATCAACAGACAAAAATGGTTGGAATGGAGGGGATTCGTTTGATGCTCTGATCCCACAATTTATAGCAGGGGTGTTGCGGGTTATTAAACGGTGACTTGATGTTTATGTTAGACACGTATCCTTGTAAAAAGGCACCATATAGCCTACCAATCTGTTTGTGCTTGTCTGTGCTGGCTTTAGCAACTTAGCAATCAAAACAAAAACAGCTGATCTTATTTCACTAATACACATTATTTAATGGGCAATACGCTGAAATCACTTTAATTTAAATGTTAATTTAATTCTCAGCTATTGTCTGTGCACATGTGGATTGATGAAAAGGTTCAAGGCACACCCCATAATTGTGAGAACTATCTCCTGTACTAGCTTGATGTCACCTTGATCAAACTTTTCTAAACAGACCATTATTGTCTGATACACATTTAGCGCCTTTGAAGAGCTTTGGCGGACATGAATTTTGTATAACAGTCGTCAGGCCTCCTTTAATAACATCGCTAGGATTAGACGCGTACGCTTTAAATGCTTTGATATTGCATTTGCCTGTTTTTGATGTTGACCGCAGAGAAACAAGACTAAGACGACAAACTATTATACCTGTTAACCAACATCATGATCAAATTAATAACACCATTAATACGATTCGCGTCGTACTTTAAGTGAATTGTTGGAGGGCGTCACATGTCAGTATCATGATTAATTGGTGACCCCTGGATCTTTAACACTGATAAGAGACCCGTTGACATTCCGCGCGCCTGAGGCCCTCGTGCCTCGCCAGTCGCCCTATAGACACCCCAGTGACCCTGAATATGCTCGTATTAATTCATTCTTCATTCCGTCAAGAGTTTTGTCACATTCCGTACCAATAATGCTCGGGAAACTCAAGGCTTCTTCTTTATTTGCATTTAACAAATGAATTGTTAAATCATACAAACACATTTAAACGTCTAGCTTGATTAATAACTCAAATAATATTTATTTTTGTATTCAGATATGTCTAATTTTTGTTTAATTTAAAAACAATAGTTGAAAAAATACGAATGAAAATATCAGACACTCGTTCTGCATTTAAATTCTGTCATCCTTTGGTGCTGCGGTGTTTGAATTGTTTAGGATACATATGATTTATTTTAAGCATTGCCATGATATAGTATTTAAGAAAACCTTGGGGTAATGAATTAAAAAGTGTATATATATGATGTGTTTGCTTTCAGACATGCTGGATGACTTGTCGTGTGAAGGTCGAGAGTGTGTTAACTGCGGCTCTATATCGACCCCGCTGTGGAGGAGAGACGGCACGGGCCATTACCTGTGCAATGCGTGCGGCCTTTATCACAAAATGAACGGAATCAATCGACCTCTCATCAAACCCCAAAAACGTTTGGTAATTGTCCATTTGTTAACACATTTTATTTTAAATGAAAGCTTAAATGCTTTATGTGCTGGCTTTCATGTGGCGAAACCCTGCAATTGACCTTAATGATTTGCTAAAAACATAAAGTCATTAAATAATTTAATATTTACCAAATGTTTAAGTCCAGTTTTGAATTTGCATTTAATACAATTTTAGGTTATTTAAGTGAAGGAGTCAATAGATGTTTCTGTAACTCAATGTTTGAAGCAAGGTCATTCGTTGGATCCCAAAAAACACACATACTGTATGTGTTTTTGTTGCTTTGAATTAAAGGGTCTGCCAAATGCATAAAAAATTAAATGTAAAATTATTTAAAAATAACACAAATATACTGTAGCGAGCTTATTTCATTAGAAGCATCAGGTTTTGCCATAAAAATATATTAATGCTGAGGGAGAGGTATGGTCTCAGGGTTAAAACTAGAGAAGGTCATCACATAAAGCCTTCACTTCTGTCTTGTTTCCCAGGAGTTATCTCAGTCACACATGCGCTCTTCTCTTTTTCTCTCTCACATGGACACACTCTTGCTCACTCGCTTCTCTCTGCCTCTCTGTTTTCATTTGTGTCATTGCGACCTTGTCCTTGAGTCTGTCTGTTTTTAGCCCAAGCAGCACAAATTCAACAACACCAACCGGTGCTTTCGAACTGAGAAGTTTTCAATCTTATTCTAGAAATTATTTATGATGCAATCCCTCTCTGAACTGATTTCATGGAACAATACCTGGGTTTACACAACCCTCAGTGGTCTTTGCTCATTCATCAAATCCAAATATAAAAACTTTTATGTTTTAACAGCAACATAAGAAAACTATCTTGACTGATATATCTGTTTCATGGCATGAATGTTAAAGGTGCCAAAGAATGCATTGAAATAATATGTTAAATTGTTCTTTGATATTTACATTGAAGGTATGTAACTCTATTAAGTGCAAAATTATCCAGAAACAGTCCATTAACATGCACTCTCTATGTTAAAATTGGATGTTATTACCTTATTTGGAAAGGTCATAAATAATAATATTAAGCTCTGCTCTGATTGGCTGTTTCGCAGCATGATTCGTGTCAGTCAGCTGGTAACTTTCAAAGCAAACAGACCTTATATGTTTGAGCCCTTATCAAAGAATAAGGTTTTGAAGAATAAACAATTGTTTGTAGATTGGAAATGGCCGTTTCCGAGTGGTAACTTTATTTGTGGTTTTTCAGTATGGACCTACAAAATGTAACTGTAAGTTGACGTCAATAGTAGAACTTCAGCCTATAAATGCTAGCATATAGCATTAACTAGCATATAGCGCTGACTTTGTTTTTAGCATTGTAACACCATTGTACTTAATTTAATGTCTAATTTAATGTTGGGGTGTAACGTCACAGTCGGTGTTATGTTGAGATTGGCCTGTGTTTCAGCAGTTTTTGCATGCACAAGGTTTAGATAAGAAGGAGGAAACAATAGTGTTCGAGGCTCATGGCATGTCATTACCATGTACAGAACTCTATTATTCATCTATCCCTAGGTAAATACAGTTTTACATTCTACGGCACCTTTAAAATAGCTCCTCCTACCAATGGCCATCATCATGGAAAAAGCATTCACATCATTTTAGAATAGACCTGCTTTGCATTTTATCTTCTCAGTCTCTTTTTAAGCTGGTCACGGGTTGCAAGCTACACCTTTTCTCGTGAATATCTCCATTTCTGTCATCCCCTTTCTGCCTTTTGCTCCATTTACACCAATAAAATAACCAATAATGAATATGACAGCCTTAAGAATGTCAGATGAATCCATGCCCATATTTCTCTCTCTTTCTGTTGTCTCTGTAGCAGAGCACATCTCGGCGAGCAGGTTTGTGTTGCACTAACTGTCACACCAGTACCACCACACTTTGGAGGAGAAACGCAGAGGGCGAGCCCGTCTGCAACGCATGCGGCCTGTACATGAAGCTGCACGGGGTGAGTGCACGTTTTGGTTTGTGTTATTGTTTGGTGCATGCCTAACAAAAGCTCATTCTGCGAATGTGTATAAATGTTTTAGTTTGCGTGATCTTAGGTCACAGGTATGTGTTACTTCAATAAACTTCAGCCATGTAGGCAGCTTTCATTTTATTACACCCTAATCTTACCCCACCATAATATTGTATAATATTTTACTGCAAAATAAAAAGGCTAATCAATCATAATGCATATGTATCTAACATCTAACTCGGCTTCTCTAAAAAAATACACTAAACATAACTTTTATGTTTGCTTTGTCTTGACTTTAGGTACCAAGGCCATTAGCAATGAAAAAAGAAAGCATTCAGACCAGGAAACGTAAACCAAAGATGCCCAAAACCAAACCATCCTCAGGTAAGAATGGAGAAATGCATTTGAAATCAGAGCTCTTTTTAAGACAAAAAAGGTTACATTTTGGAAAGTGGAGATGAGTGATTCTGATGGAAGTGTGGGAGTGAGCAAGCGAGAGAATGTGTGGAGAGAAATATGGGGTGAGGGAGAGAGTAAAGAGGAGGGGAATGGGAGTGATGGGGAGAGAACGGTGACATCATTCTCTCTTCTTCCAGTAGACGTGCTGCACCGATACAAACATGAATGAAGGTCTAACGTTGTAAACTTTCTAGGGTTGTCAAAAGATTAATCGCAATTAATTGCATGCAAAATAAAAGTTTGTGTTTTATATGTATAATATAAAATAAAAACAATAAAAAATATAAAAATCTAAATATTATATATATATAATTATACATATACATATGTAAAACAAACTTTTATTTTGAATCTGATTATTCGCAACAGCCCTAAAATTTTCATTAGGGAACACAGCCTGTCTGGTTTGATGTTATTTTGTCTGGCTCTGAACTATTCTCTTTGTCTTCAGGGTCAACAGTGTCCGGTTCTACGTCTCCCTCTTCACTGCCCGTGTCAGAGAACGCCTCTACAATAAAACGTGAACCTAACATCGCAGCTTCTCCATATGCTGGTCAAACTGTTGTCTCAGTCACACAGGTATCCACTCCCAAAATCAACACATGATTGGTGGATGACTTCATAAATCACAAATAAATCGTAATTGGATTAGAGGGGGTCTTTAGAAAATGGCATACTCTAAAAAAATGCTGGTTTGTTATGTACTGTATATGGTTTGGGAAAAATAGGGACAAACCCAACTCTGTGTTGTTTCATTGGGCCATAATTGGGCCTTATATGGATGTTTTCTAGGTTAATTTAAAGCAACGGTTGAATTTGTCTATATTTTACACAACCAAAGGGTTTAACCAACCCAGCATTTCTTAAAGTGCCCACAATGTTGTTCAAATGTTGTTGTTTTTCTGTTCTGTTTTCCCATAAAAAAGTTATTTTAGATTGCTTAAATCTGTCTTTGGACCTTTTTGGACATTTTTGGACCTTTTTTTTTAAGTGCTACATGAATCCATTTTGACTGTGTGCTTTTACTGGAGATACTACTGCAAAGAAATGTACAATCTAAAAAATGCTGGGTTATTTTCAACCATTGGGTCCAAAAAGGATGGGCCCTACTGTTTTACAACTTTTTTAAGATGTAAAATAAATCTTTGGTGTCCCCAGAGTACACAGTGATGTTTTTGCTCAAAATAGCATATGGATAATTTATTATACACTCTAAAAATGGCTGGGTTATTTTTGACCCATAATGGGTAAATATTGCACAGAACACTTGCTGGATTAAAAGTTACCCCGTACTGGGTTAAAAAATACCCAGTGCTGAGTTAAAAATGACCCAAATGTTGCGTTGTTGTTATGCAACCATGGGGTATATAAGTGCAGATTAAGGGTGGTATTATCTCCTTCTGACATCACAAGGGGAGCCAAATATTAATGACCTATTTTTTCACATGCTTGCAGAGAATGGTTTACCAAAACTAAGATACTGGGTTGATCTTTTTCACATTTCCTGGTTGATACAAGCACTGGGGACCCAATTATAGCACTTAAACATGGAAAAAGTCTAATTTTTATGATATGTACCCTTTAAGCCAGAAAATGTTTATATTTGACCCAACAATGGATTAAAACAACCTAGCAATTTGGATTGAAACAACCCAGCATATAGGTTAAATTACAACCCAATTGGCTGGGCTTGTCCCTTTTTGACCCAACAGTGGTTTAATAATACACTTTTTTTTAAGTTTAATGATGTTGGTTGCACTGCAATCGATTTAAGGATTTCCCTTATACTGCGAGACTTGATAATAACAAACGTCTCTGTTTCCTTCTTATAAGGCATCGACACAGCTGGACAGCGCGAGCGCAGGGCATGTGGACATCAAATACGAGGACTACACTTACACACCTACATCAATTGCTCCACAGAACTCCTGGTGTGCTCTGTCTCAAGCGTGATGTCATCGGAGACCAGCTTCCCTCCCGGAACCTCCCTAGTGCATTCTGGGGAAAAAAGACTTTTGACAAGATCTACCTAATAGAGCTCAATTAAAAACATATAGACAGACGGAGCTTGGGAATCCAAGAGATTGACTGTCATTCAAGGCACATCACAGCCAGTTCGTGTTGTTTTGTCAAAAACACGGCAGAGACTTATCAAGCAGATCTCGAGTTCCATAAGCAACGTTTGGAAGGACAAAAACATGGCTTTTATGGCTTTTGAACATGTTTCTTGGCTTAGATGTTAATGATTAACTTTTAAGATACATTATTTATGTTAAGATAAGAATGGCAGAGGCACAAACGTGTCTCCCATAATCCTTCTTATCCTTCGGGGAGTTTGTGTCTTTATGGTCATTATGACTTTAAATCACATACTTTCCCTGGATGAGCTTTTATAAGTTGCCTTGTTGTCTTTGCTGATTCCAGACAATGTAAATGCTGTATTGTATTCATGCAATGATCTGAAGTGCAATGACCCTCAGCAATGTACAAGGGAAACTTTTATTTTAATTGTTCAAAATTTTGTGTTTTGTTTTGTCAGAATATGTTAACCTAAATTTATTTGCTGTATTTTGTTGATATATATTGGAATTATATCGTTGTTTTATTGCATCAAATTGCAAAAAAATGTGTCCGTATTTGTTTGCATTTCTATTTTAAGAAAACAACACATTTTAATGGGTAGGCATTTTAATACAGTAAAAAATATATATATATATATAACTATATTAATTATTATTATTATTTCTATTATAAGGTGATTTCTTACTCTATATTGTCTTATTTTTATTAATTTAAGTCATTTTAAACTCTAATCCATATTGCCTGAAAATACTTTGATTCTTTGATCTTAAACTGCTCAAATCTGTCCTTCAGGTTTGTGTCTGCCCACCCCCAAAAAAATAACATTTTATGTCCTGACTTTATAATGCCCAGAGTTTTTAGCTCATATGAAGTTTATATGAATGCTTTGATGTTTATGGCTATGTAATTGTTTCGTGTAACCTGTATCCTCATAGGTGTTGCTGAGTGTTTGTGTGAATGACTTTCCGTGCCTGTGCGTACCTCTCTCCGCACAGTGTTGGCGATCAAAGGTTACCTTCCAGCTTGGCTTTATGGTGCTGAGGTTTTGGGTTGGGCTTGCACATGTTGGCTCTAGGCGGGCACGTCAGCATTCAGCCACCAGCTTTACAGCCTCGTGGCGACAGAGAGACTCCGCCATCCACCTTTATTGCTATTGGCCAAATTAGTTTGTGTTATCTGTTGGTGTCATAGTTTTTGTAGCCCTGGTGATGGTAACCTGGGTCAAGAAACATCAAGTTCATAACCTCAGCCTCATAGGGAACGCTTGACAAGCAATTTTCAACAACTCACTGAGAAACCAATATAAATTGTTAACTTTTCTGCAATAAGAGAGAGGATATTAATAATGTTTGCAATACATAATACATCTCTTCCCCAAGAGTATCTATTTAAGACTATAAAATGATCATTTGCATTTAGGAGACACTTTTATCCAAAGTGCCTTATCAGTATATGTTCCCTATAGGGTTTGAACTCGTGACCTTTTGTGCTGCTAATGAAATGCTCTTCCAACTGAGCTACAGAAACAATATATTTTACTTAACATCATTCATAAAGATGGATATCCCACTTCTCCCTATTTTCTCTCTGTTCGTGTTGAGAATTTCGAAAGCAGGAATATATTTTTCCCAGGGTCACCCTCCTTCGTTTAGTCTGTCTGTCCTGCGGTACAAAACAGGATATTGTAGAGCAGTTTTGACCATGAGGAAAGTAACAGAGGGGGTGACAATTTGTCTTTCTGGGTGACTCAGCTGAAGGATTGTGCTGTGTGAATGTGCATACATGTGTGACTGCAGCCGAAATACTCTGAATCCTTCCTAAGGAATTCTGGGATGCCTCCACGGATTCACAAAGACTGATAAAGACCAAACATGGTATATAAATCCAGGCTTTATTGCGAACTCCTTATAACAGCCATTCAGCCAAAACCAGATCGACCAGAATGAGAATCCATGTGAACGCAGACACACCTATAAATATTATGTCATTGAAATATGAGGCTAATATTACTATTCTTGTAATGATTACAACTGCTCTATAAATCATTTCAAATGACAGCATCCTTTAAGAACAAGATTCTATACTGTAAATTTTGCAATTTCAATTTATTTTGGAGTTTCGGTGCGCTTGTGTGTACATTTTTTAGGGCAGACTGTGTTGGGGATTTCCTCAGAAGTAATCAGATAAAGAAAAGCTTCCAGTGCCTGTATAAACTAGTGAACTGTAGTCTCATATAACTCCACTGTTAGGCCCTAGCCAGACATCAAGCTAAGTGCGGAGGAGTCTGACAGGCTACAGCTGGAAAAAAACGCAGATAATGAGCATCCAGGTAAATCATTGAGGTGAATTAAGCAACATTATTCAAATTTTTCACCTTGTGGTTGCGTCAACACTTCTGCCAGCGTGTTGAGTCCAGAGGCTCTCCGAAACGCGCTATCAGTAAAATGACCTCAGAGTTGCCCTGTGTACTTTAGGCAATAGCATTTGTGAACTATTAAGTCTTTCCTAGTCTTAAAGAGGCAGAGACGTATTAATGCATATGTGCACAGCCTCTGTGTAACCAAGATAAGACACAATAATTAAAAACCCCTTTCACTCGTGTTGTGAGTTACATCGATATGGACCTGATTAGAACAATGCTCATTTGTTTGAATGGGCAAATTATTTGTTATTATTAAAGTTATTTTTTGGTAGTCTCTCTCTCTCTCTCTTTCTCTCTCTCTCTCTCTCTCTCTTTATAGGAATACACCGGCTGACTGCCTTATTGGCCCCCCGCTACTAAAAACAACAACTCCACATTCTCTAAAGACACAAACTCTTACTGGCACTAGTCTGTTTGTGTAAGTAGCTCTTGGGGGTTCTCCACAGGACTCCTATTATATTGTAATTGAGTACTCTGTTCTTAAATTTGACCCCCACCTTTTACATTCTGAGGTTAGGACGCAGAGACAAATGGTGCAATTTAGAAAGGTCAAATGAATCTATTCTTTATGAGCAACATTGTTTGTACAGCATGCTAATTTGATGTTTTAATAATAAGTTTATTATTTCTAATAGTAGATTGTATAAAGTTATCAATGTGTACTTAATAGTATAACAATGTGTTGTCAATTTTAACTGTCAATTTTAGCATGCAAAATTTTTTAATGATGATAGAGGCATGGCTCTATATCTATGCAGTTTCAAATAAAGTACAATGACAACAGTCCAAATGTTAGGACTGCAAAATAAAAAAACAATATGTTAAACAATATGCATTGCATTATATACATTTGAATTGAGTTAAATTGAAACTGTAACAGTGCCAAAAACATCAAAAGTAGTAGAAGTAAAATTAAAATTTATGAAAGATAAACTAATGATAAGGAATGACACTAAATGTCCAATTGCTTTGAATGTGTCCTAAATGACAGGGTGATTAAATGAGTGTGTGTTCCTCTCCCCTTGTGCACTCACAAAAACAAGAGCATGACCTCGCCTATACAAAGGTCAAGGTGCGCACGGGCCAAAGGTTGTGTTACAACCAAAGCCCCATAAAACAAAGTGCATCTTTGCACATAATTGTCACGGTAAATGACACATGCACTCGCAGACAAATCCAGTGGGAGTGCAAGCACAGAGCCTTACATGTCCTACAGCAACACACACACAATGCACGCATATACATCACAAGGCAGGTGTTCAGTGCTGGTGTTTGCACACACACCTAATACTCAGCGTCATTAGACACATATATCACATATACCAACTGTGTATTACAAGATCACAGTCAACAGTGAGTTACTCATTAACAAGTTTTAAATCATAAAAGCACATTGTATTAATGAGTTATTAACGAAAATTTGATGCAGTTGATGATAAATTATGTATTTAATTTTAACATTTAGTATTAATAGTAATACAAAACCTATACTAATTGATAAAAGTGGAGGACAGGGGCAGTACATTTCAGAATACACTTACAATTATAAATCTGTTAATTTGATTTCAATATCCATTTACATGTCCACAAGCATACTGGCAATTGTTTAACCAACTTTAACGACCTTGTCCTGAATTGCTTGAATTAGTAACCCTCATTTTTGTTTCATTTTAAACCATTGTAAACACAAATTTACAATAGTAAAGTAAACATTTTAACTATGATATTTGTAATACAAATGTTAATCAATCCAACAAACACATGGTTACTACACGTATACTACTTTATTTTATTTTAATTAAACCATCGTTTAAAACTGTGCGTGAGTGTGCGTGTGTTCACTTGCTTTTTCCTGTTGTGGGACTTAATCCCATTTAGCATGGGTATTATTAGAGGTGGTCATTACTAAACATAGCTTCACTCTGTAAATTATTCATTCTCTAAGTTTGTCCCTGTGCGGACAAAAAAGAAACGGCAACAAATAACTCGACCGACGAAGAAAATGTCAAAATAAGAATGAAAACAGCATTGTGAACGATGAAACGGAGACGTCTGAGAGCGATGGCTTCCGTGGCCGGCAGCGATATTGTTTCCTTTACTGAGGAAAAAGAGCCGGAAAAAGAAAAAAACAGTTTAAGGGTAAACGTTAAAAGTTAAAAAATATCGATCTATGTCTGCATTCAATGCACTCCCTGCTCCCTACGTCACCAAAATCCCTTAAATCTCTTTGGACGTTATTCATCTTAAATGTAGGCTATTCATAACAAAATGTAATTATACAATTAATTTTGATGACAGGTTAAGGCTTATTAAAAATAATTTAGGAAACTGCTCTCTCGATTTATTCGTTTGTTCGTTTATTTGTTTATTTATATGCCTGTCTGTTTATTTGTTTGTTGACACCATTTCTGTAAACTCCGTTCTTTTAAAAATGCGTTATACTTATAATTGGGGTTTTATCATGCAGTGTTTTTGCAATAAAAATATCTCAATAAAAACCCTCTCTGAACGTTATTTTCGACCCCCCGATATTTATGCATCAAATAAAAGCTTGTTTAACACATTCACATCACTGAATATCAACAGCAGCTCGTTTTCAGCAGATAGGCCTATATACAGGTCGTATATATTTGTATAGTGGCACAGAAGGTTTGCGTGGGAAATATATCTAAAGAGTTATTTATTATACAATCATGGTTTTATTTTAGTCCCAGACTAAAATGTATGTTTGAGCTGATTTAATTTAATTTAACACCTTGTCCTGTTTAATTTTAATATATTGCGTTAACATTGTTTTGTCTTAAGATGCACATAGTGTTTTTTGTATGATATGTTTGTAAAAACTTCTTAAATGACCTAATATTAATAAGGCCTAGTCCTGGATTAACCTAAACCCCGTCCAGGAAACCGCCCTTGTATGTTTAATTCGATTTTTTTGGGCATGGGTTCCCAGCTATTTAAGCATGGCATCACCTTCACTTCAACTTTGAACCCACAAGCTATTGACAGAGATAAGCTTATGTGATATATATGCCAAAAATATATGAATTTGCATATCCAAGACAGAGAGAAAAACCTAGAATGCACATTTGTGAGCATCTTCAAAGCTGCAGATTTCTGTATATGTGCGTGTGTTTGTGCGTGTGTGTGTGTGTGTGTGTGTGTGTGTGTGTGTGTGTGTGTGTGTCTATTCATCTGTCATCAGGGAGGCTTGGTGAGGAGACTCGGTGGAGCCCAAAACTCAGGGGTCAAGTCCAGGTTTTCCCAGCCCCCAGCAACCCGGTCGATCTCCTCCGCTCTGGAGAGATGGACAGAATCAGGGAGAGGCGTGAAGGGATGGGGAGGAGAGGACATGGGCCCGGAGTGATAGATTGACGCAGAAGACGAGAAACAGTGGGACTGTATTATGGACAAAAAACAGTTTACTTTCACATTTCACAGCCAGCGTGTTTGGCTTCTATGCGAGTAAGTTGAATGATCACGTAATTTCCAATCTTGATTTAGTGTGTCACTCCTTAATTTACAGACTGTGAATTTGCTTCAAACGTTATATGTTTCCATTCACTTATAATTTGTCTTTTATGTGTTTATTAACGTAATTGATGTAAGTTGAGACCCCGTGCCACCCTGTGACCCTATTGTATGACCCTTTTGTCTCCCATGCCACTCTGTCTCTCTCTTTCTTTCTGTCTCTCACCCAGGGTGAAGTGTGGAGTGATGGAAACAGGGCGGCTCTCTCTCTCACCCTCACGTCTCCAGAGCGCCCTGCGGTTCAGGCAGGGTGAGAGACGCTGCTGAGCTGTGTGTTATTCTTTATGTCGACCTCCTGCGAGGAGCGGCAGTCAGCACAGCAAGTTACATACACAGTGCCTTTAGCCTGTCAATCAATTCATCTCCAGATAACCACAGGCCCTTTGGTCTCAAACATGTGCACACACAAAATGCATGCTTTAAGATACAGTAGACCCCAAAACATTGGTTTAAATGTGATCCAGTACCCAGTTTAAGTCACTTTTTATGATTTACTGTTTTCTACATAAAATCCTATATAATGTAAAGAACATTTTGTGAAAAATAACCTTCATATCTTTAATATTTAGCATGGTCATATCAAAGAGTGAAATCAATGAGTAAAATCAAAACTTTGATGCTCCTATCCCAAAAATAGATTATAAAACTTATTCTTTTATTTCACAGATTTATTTCTAACCTCACCCAGGTGTGCACGTAATATGAATAAACTATGGCAATATCGCCTCGTCATTTTACACCAATAATCCATGTGTCAATAACCATTTAAGCAATCAATGACCATGCATGCATGTGTCATCCCTATATATAACATTCATCACTAACAGTCTCTCTTTTCACCTACATAATTGCTACATACATAAAAACTACCCAAAATAATTATCGGGGAGAAAAAAACGTTTTGCCATAGTCCAATATCCACAATATTGTGATAATAGTGAAACATACATAGGCGAGTTTTTGCCAAAGCCGATTTTTGCGTAGTCACATTCCATAGAAAGTTTTTCATGAGTGGAATGAACTTTGACCCTGCCCCGGTCAGCTGAACTCTAGCCCATTCATTAATTTATAGACTCTGTGCCATCTGATTGGTGGTGCACTGATGATGTCAGCCCTGAAACAGCAGCACTAAATTATAATCATAGCCGTCGTAAAGACAAGGGCCTGCTGCACATGTGGAATTCTTTTCTCTCTCTCTCTCTCTCTCTCTCTCTCTCTTTTGCCTTCTCTTCTCTTTCATTATCTCCCCCCTCTCCCCACTCCATCGTCTCCGTGCAGGATTTCCTCATTTTCCTGTCTGTCTATCTATTTCTTTTTCTTTTTGTCTGTCTGTTTCTCATGTTCCTTCATTCCGGTAATCTCTCATCTTGTTCTGTTTCTCTCTCTCTCTCTCTCTCTCTCTCCCTCTTTCTGTCTCTCTTGCTCATTGCTTCTGAACATGCACTTTGGATAACCCTGTTCAAAGACCCTTCACTGCACTTTGCAGATAGATGCAGCCTATTTATTTTACTGTAAGATCCAATGTGTGTGTGGGTGGGTGTGATAGAGAGAGAGAGAGAGAGAGAGAGAGAGACGACTGGATTTTCAAAAGAGCCTTCCAGATTTGTAAAAGTGACTCAGGACCTTGAAATATTTTTAATCGTGATTTGTTTGATTATGTGGGGGAGTAAAGAGAGAGCTGGAAGTACTTTAATATCTTAGTACCCCCCTCTCTCTCTCTCTCTCTCGCTATCACCCTCTCTTTCTTTTGTCTCTCTCTCTCTATCTTTGTCTCACACTGTACCCCTCTCCCCACCACCCCAATGCAGACACTATATCACTGTCTTTTTTTACCCAGTCAACCTCTTACAGTTCACCAAATCCCCTGAATCTTCAGCATTCATGAGCCAATCAGAAAGATTGATTCCTCCGACCTTTACGTACCGCAGGGATGTTCGTACGTACCAGTTTGAAAATGTTTAATTAAATTGTGATTTTTGGTAGTTAAATATGAACACATAAAAATATTTAATACTTTCCCTCATTCTTTGTTATATTTGATGGCCATTGGGATTGCACTTACCACATTTAAGATCACAACTAAAATCTTTGCAATTAAAATCGGTCAGAGTTTTCATGGTTGTTTTTATAATTGCACACCTATATGGTTATTCCAGGTCATTTGAACAGGTTACAGTTCTTGCTTCCAATAAATCACACCTGTTGTCATTTATTAGGCCAATAATTTGCTACAGAACCTTGAAAGAAAGTATTTTTCATGATGAAATTCCCAGCGTAATGGGCTTGTTGGGTTTGATAAGCTCTTCTTTGATGGCCTCCTGGCCTGATGATGTGGACACAGAGTCAAAGGCCGACAGGAACATTCTTCTGAAGCAGGAGTTTAACACAAGCTCAGATAACAGAGAAGTATTTACAGCACACTTCACTGTTAGTTTCTCTTTGTTACCTCAGAGCATATAAACGAGTACTGCATGACACAACACAACAGCCCTTTGAAAGATCATCTGCTGTTGGAGTATAAGAAGAGGAAAACTGTAGTTGAGTAAAGAAGAGGTCTGGAGATGATAGAGATTATGGAGTTGAAGTGAGCTGAATTAAGTTGAGCTGAGATGCGTTGAGATGAGATGGTAGGAGTTGACCAGAGACTGTACGGTAGAGTACCATAAAGTGAATGTTTGAGATATGAGATGTTGGGTTGAGCTGAGTTGAGTTGAACTAAGTTGATTTGAGTTTAGCTGAGTTGAGTTGAGTTAAGCTGAGATGAGTAGAGTTGACAAGAGATTGTATAGGTAGAGTACTGTAGAGTAAATTATATAAGAGATGATATGGTAGGTTTAGATGAGCTGAGTTTAGCTGAGTTAAGTTGAGTTGAGATTGGAAGAGTTGTCAAAAGACTGTTGGGAAAAGTACCATAAAGTAAATGATATGAAAGATGAGATGCTAGGTTGAACTGAGCTGAGCTGAGCTGAGTTGAGTTAAGCTGAGTTGAGTTCAGTTGAGCTGAGATGGGAAGAGTAGACAAGAGACTGTAGGGTAGAGTACCGTAAAGTTAATTATATGAGAGATCAGAGGTTTAGCTGAGCTGGGCTGAGTTGAGGTGAGTTGAGTTTAGCTGATTTGGGTTGAGTTCAGTTTAGCTGAGCTGGGTTGATTTGAGCTAGGTTCATTTAGGATGAGTTCAGATTAGAGGTCTTCACAGGTCCACTTAGATCCGAAAACCCGAGGTCCGACCCGAGACTCGATCGCGTTCGGGTCTAAAAGTTTCATGTGTGCCTCGGACACGAGTCGGGTTAATATTAGCGGCATCGTGTCTCGGGTAATTTAAAATTAATGTGTTTTTTCCCGAATGGACCCAAAATAATTAATTAATTAATTCGTTACATGTATATAGCGCTTTTTCTCAGTGCTCAAAGCGCTTTACATATGAATGGGGGAATCTCCTCAACCACCACCAATGTGCAGCATCCACCTGGATGATGCGACGGCAGCCATATTGCAACAGAACGCCCACCACACACCAGCTTATAAGTGGAGAGGAGATAGAGTGATATAGCCAATTAGTATGAGGGATGATTAGTAGGCCAATGGGCAAGTTTTGGCCAGGATGCCGGGGCACACCCCTACTCTTTTTCGAAGGACATCCTGGGATTTTTAATGACCACAGAGAGTCAGGACCTAATTTTCATTGAGACAGACATGTCAGTCAATTTTAAATGTATATATTTTAGCAGTTACCTGGGTGTCTTTTTCAGATAACAAAGTAAAACAAATGGAGCAGCTCACCAAATTGGTTGCGATCAGAGTTAGGTAGTGTAGAGCAGTGCCGGCTCGTGACTGCTCTTCCGAGGGGCGCAAATTCAAAATATGTGTTCGGAGTGTTATGTGTGTTGCTCATTTTTTTCAAAATATGTGTTTGTTGCGTCATGTGAACCATGTGTTTTGTTAAAATAAGTGCCTGCTGCAGCACACGCGTCAAAACCGTTTATGATAAAAGAGACGCTCACGTTCACAAAATACACGCAAGACACTCCCTTAACACTAAACTCTGATTACACATAACATGAGATTATGCGAGTATCTGCAAACGTGAGCGTCTCTTTTATCAAAAATCCTTTTCCGTGTCTGCAGCAGGCACTTATTTTGACAAGACACGTGATGCACATAAGTTAACTTGACCCGCCGATCACATATTTTGAAATTACGAACCACACACATGATGGGCTACATACATGTTGTGACGAACTTCGCATCAAGTGCCCTCGAAAAAAAGTCACCGGCCGCCACTGGTGTAGAGTAAATTATATGAGAGCTGAGTTGAGATTGGATGAGAAAGAGGGAGGGGAGGACAGCAGAGATGAGATGAGAAGAGGATGGGTTTGTGTTGTGAATGTGTGAAGATTAGACTGCAGTCAGTGTGACTGTGTGTGTATCAGTGAGTGACAGGCCTGTCCATCTGAAGTCCCGCTGGGATTCCTCTGGCTGTGTCTCATTGTGCTGGGTCCTGTAAGACAAAGGGTTAAGTAAATGTTTGGGAAAGATAAGGCCACTCACACTGACAGCATGCAGACTTCATGGACCGGTCTCCACTACAGCCAAATTACGCATTCACACACACATTCGCCTCCTCCTCCTTACTTTACCCTGTTTCTCAGTATTCTCTAGTTTGCTCAAGAGTACTTTAAATTCCTGTTTCAATTAACATAATACAGTTGGGTGTCTAAGTGTGTTAGTATGCAGTCTTTGTGTTTTTGTAGAAGAATTGTATATGTACTCATTTATGACAACAGGATGTTTTTCTTGCTTCTCTTATATATTTTTACAATTCATAAAATTAAAAGTTTAGATTGTAAAAAGTGATGGAGAGAAAGAAAAACTGCACAAACCACAGATCTGAGCAATTTGATAAAATACTTGTTCTTTTGAAGTTACACACTACTAAATGGCACAACCACAATGCTTTACATTTATGTGTAACATGCAGCAGTGTTATGTTGTCAGGTAGTGTAAAAACACAAGTACAGAGCAGTGGGAGGAAAACAGTGGAGACTTGCTTAGCATGCCTGTTCCAGCTGCTATCTCCAGCAACAAGACTAAAAGTCTGGCCAGGAAAACACTCGCACACACTCGCTCCTGTTTTCTTTAATGTGCTCTGCTCAGTTTTTCCCTCTCTCAAAACAGGCTATGTCGCACAACTGATAAGAGAGAGAGGAGAGACCGGGTACCTGTGTCTGTGTGAACGTAGCGTCTGCATTTTTCTTTTCTTTTTTTGGAGGGTGTGTATTTAGCGTTGAGCAATGACACTGGTCCTTTTTGTGTAATGCGTAGGTGCGTTACATGTTACACAGTTAGGTGGGTGGATGTAAAACTCTATTAGCATCCGGTCAAATAGTAATAAAACACTTTGTCATGTTGGTTAAGCATTATTTAGGTGTTATATGCTTGTGAACCAAAGGTGGGTACCTGTAGTATTACTTCAGATGTGGTGCCATTGTAATACCATGATTTTCTTTCAGCCATGTTCCATGCTAATATTAAAGGTCACCTACTTCATTGCTAAAAAACAACGTTATTTTGTGTATTTGGTATAATACAATTTGTTTGCGTGGTTTATGGTTAAAAACACATTATTTTCCACATACAGTAAATTTTTGTATCTCCAAATATCCTCAAACGCATTGATTTTGTACAAAACTCGTCGATTTGAAAAGCACTGTGTCCCTGATTGGCCAGCTAATCTGTATGTTGTGATTGTCCTGAATACCTCTGTCAGCCGAAAATGTGATGCTCCTTATCATGTTTGAAAGATTTGGTCACAATGCAATGCTAACAGGAGTTAACTTACAGGCTGTAAGTCTGAAGCAAGATGAATTGTGATAATGTCGGTATTGTCTACGCCACCAATCCCAGGAAGTAAACCGTTGCCTACAATCCGTGTGTTTGTTGTAGTCCTAGAAAATAGATTTACGTTGGAAATAATAACTCGCGTCATCGTTTACTTTGGGGTTTGTTCCTTTTGCATATCGTTAACATGTACACACCAAAGGAAATGTTATATCGTGAATCTGACGATAGTTGCTCTTAATACATAGTAATTACATAGCAACAATTAACCACTATAGTACTATACTTTCACTGTACGGTGGTATTTAAATTTCTTTTTTAGTTCAGATGTATTTCAATAGTGGAATACAAAATTTTGCATTGCTGCAAAGCATCTTAATGAAAAATACATTTTAGACAAACAGTGGAGATATTATACACAGTATAGCAATAAAGTCAAAAGAAGTAATACAAAATAAGAAAATTATAAATTATTATGAATTAATCATATTTTGAATTATTTTATTAAAAAATGTTAATACGCAGTATTTAAAATAAAAAATAAAAATTTAAATTGTCTGTAGGATTGTAATTGGACCATACTAGTGCTATAAAGAAAATACCAGTCTGATCTGATCTCCTATAGGAACTATTTTCGAAGTGGCCAATTTGCATGAATTTGTACAATGTGAATGATACAAACACATAAAATGATTAGAATAAAGCAATAAAGAAGTCCCAAACCTTACGACACTGGGGCAAAGCAAATCATACAAAAAGGTATGATGAAGGAAACGTTTACACAGAAGCGTTGTAGTATAAATGGAAAAGTAGTATAATGTTTAATGTACACATGACAACGCTGTAAAAAGATCTGCATTTATACATATAGGCAAAGATGACTAAAAATGACGTATTATCTGTGCCAGGCCAATAGATGGTGATGTTACTTTGTAATTAAACATATATACGCAGTCTTCTCCAGAGTGATAAATACACAACAATCAAGACAGCAAAAGCATCAAGCAGTTTTGTCAATAAGAAGACGGACAATAAGGTTGTTTTTTTACTATACCCTTACAAAAATTAACCATGGTTTTATTGTTGTAAAAGTGTAGTAACCATGGTTTTTTGGTGTATTGAATACCATCAGTAAAACCAAAAGTTAATTTTCATAAGGGTAAGTGACCCTGGACTATAAAGCGGTAAAATTTTGTAAACGTTGTTGGAGTCGTGTTAATAAACTTAGTATCTTGAGCAGCACAAACACACTCCTGTAGACCACTATTGTTGTTTTAGCTATAAATTGTTTTATCTGACATACGTGCGTTGTTGTGGTTATGCACCTAAGGGCGGTTGCACCAGCTCTGCTAAAGTTACAACGTAAATGGGCACTAAGTAACAACTTATTCACTACTAAATGTTTTTGCGTTGCACCATTAAACTTAGTTTAAACGTAACAATACTTTGTAACTAAATATTTACGGAAGTCTCTGTCCATGAATATCGATTGGAATAAGATGTCAGCCAGATAATATTACATCGATGAGCTCGTAATTAATTATGAAGAGCCGCAAGTTCGTCAACAAGTTTTCAAGAACTGTTTAATTTTCTGTGTATCCATCAATTAAATTAAGATTTAAAATTTCTTCCTGTTTATTTTCTCCTCCATGTGTGGGATAGAGATTTTCAATTAAAAGTGTAATGTTTAGTTCGATAACGTTTGCTTTAACGTCTTTTTTAACTTTCAGTTTAGGCGAGTCAAAAATGAGTTTGAAATTACGTACTGTTCAGACTATTTCCTGTGTACCCATTATAAGGCTTGTGATTGGGTTAAGAAAAATAGACGTCGTTCTATGCGACAATGCACTACTTTACGGAGAGCTTACAACCTACTAGCTACGTTCTGCCTTAAGAACAAATGGTGCAACCGAATAAAGTAAAGAGTTAGTTATAAACTAGCTAGTAGTTACTAAGCCTCTAGTTTGGACTTTACGTCCCAGTTTAAGTAAGAACTTACGAACGATTGGTGCAACCCTACCCTAGCCCAGAACTTAACATTCCAATCTTTGCTTGTTTATTGGTCTGGCTAGTGACTAGGGCTCACACTATCCAAACCAAACTGCATTTGCCCCCAAAGCCTGGTTCGTTTGACTAGTGTGATCGCTCTGTACAGCGCCTGTGCATGGTTTGGTTAATCGCATCCTTGACGGCTTGCAGAGGTGGACTCGAGCGCAGTTCACTTGGGTTTAGGCGCGAAACCCGCAATCTGATAGCAAATCACGCCAGAGCGCGATTCAAAAGGAGAGACCAACTAAGCAATAGGCATGTGAGAGGGCTGTGTGTCATCGCGCACCAAACGACTCAGAATAAAAACCTCAGACTTAACATTATGATGGGTTCCAGTGTCAAGAGAGCGCTTTACTTCCTGCTTTGTTCAAAACAATAGCATCCTAATGACAAAAGCGAGCCCAGGCTCGGATCGATAAAAGTACAGTGTGAGTGCGTGCTCCAGGGGGAGTAGGGAGGGGGGACAATCGTGCTGGGTCACGATTTGATTTGGATAGTATGAGGGTGCCCTAAGTGTGCCCTAAACTGTCCTCTGTACCTTGTAGAAAATAAAAATGTTTCGGTTTCCAAAAGACGAGGGGAGACAGTTAGCATGAATCTCTGCTGTGCGGATTTGGGAGCCAGGCAAGAATTTAAGGATTTGTAGCTAACATTGTATACATTAATTTTACACCGTAATGTTAGCTCAGTGTAATTGTTGATACGCTTTAGCTATGATTGAACTACATTATCTACTTTAGAGGAATTTTAATATTGCATTTTACCAGAAGTTACATTAAGCCACAAAAGCTGTTTGTTTATGTAGTTGCCGTTGAAACCGGCAGTATTTGCACATACCTATAGACGGTTTCAGCAGTAACAACAAGAACAAGCGGCTGTCGTGGTCCGCACGTAACTTCCGGTAAACTCCGCAAAGAATAAATAACAATAAAGTTCTTTGAACTTAGTTTATTTATATAACAAGCAAAAAACCAACACAGATTAACTAGGAAACCAAAACATTTGTTATGTTTGATGAGGCATTTGCTCAAGAGATCAGTCTAGCAACTAGTCAGACGACTAAAAAATAGAAACCGGAAGTAAAGTTCTGATCCAGACGTGTATCGCGTCAGTGCACGTGCGTCCGATGAAACCGTCTATAGTGCATCTACTGTATATAAATAAACATATGCACATGATGTCACTGTTATCACAGATGCACATATACGCAGTTTACGCCAAACCGACAAGGCTTCATTTTCAGAAACTTGAACTTTGAAACCCATCTAAGTTTGCTTTTTTACGGACCCAAAATTTGTTGTTGTGTAAACAAACAGCCAAACCGCATAAAACTTTACCGGTTTTGGTTAAAAACATTGCGTAAATGGCCCCAGGGACCGACCGTACGACTTGATACTAGTTAGCTATCTCATAAAATAGTTACAAATTGCTATGAAATGCTTTAACAAATGAAGAGTTTCGTTGCAAAACGAGATAACCACCGTTTTGTTAATTGTTCAGAAATCTCGTTTTTTGGTTGTGCTTTCCAATTAATTTCAATTCAACTGCAGTTGGTTTGTTTTGATTTAAACCTTCATAACTTAAAAAATACAGCTAAGTAGCACCATAAAACAAAATAATAACATGATAACATAATAATAAACATGTTTTGACAAAAATGTAAAAAAATGGATTTATCTCGTTTTGCAACGAAACTCTTCAAATACTGTACATGTGCAAATTTGTTATTACATGTACATTAGCATTACTAACTGTAGAAATATTATGTCTATACTGCTGTAGTGCTGCCGCAAAAATCAAAACTGTAAAAATCAGCCCTGAAAACTTTCCGTTTACTTTTCACTTTCACACATATTAAAATTATGGCCCACTCTTTACACAAATAGAAGGACATAAATTTACCCACAGATGTCAAACTACACAACGAAGTGTCGCATTGATGTGCCGTTGCCATACACCAACAGCGAACGCTCTCTGTACACAGCTAGACGTTTTGTTTTACTTCTGAATTGGCCTTTAGAATAAACACAGAGGTAAAGTTATTAAGCAAAGATGTCAGATAGTTTACGCAGACTTCCTTTAAGCACGGTCAAGTTTGATTCAACCAACAGCTAATAAGTACGACAAACATTTAGTCAGATTGTCCAATTGACATCCCTTGCAGTTCGGTTAAACGATAATTTGTGCTAACAGTAACAACAGCTGAGCTGTTTTAATAGACTTGTTAGCATGAAAGATCAGTATATCAAATGATGCATCACCTTTGTTACGAATAGCAAACATTTTGCTTAAAAGTGTCAATCATAGCAATGAAGATTTAGGTGGACAGCTGTTTAAATCACAGAAATGGATTCATGAACCTGGAAATCTAAAAATCTAAAAACACTCCCATCCTTCTCTCACCCCCCCCCCCCTCTTCATCACACACAAACACAGACAAAAACACTTTCAGACTTTATATTTCTTTTTCCATTCTCTGTACCCACCGCCCCTCCTCGCCCATTACCATGACCCTTGTGTCTTATACTTTCTCTCCATTCTTTCTCTCTCTGTCTCTCGCCCTCCCTCCTGCTGGTTTTATCAGTGGTCCTGCTCAGTGTCCTACTGTCATGTCTTGATGTGATTTATGTCATGGGCTGTGAAGTTTACTTATCTCATCCCCCTACACACACACACGCATACACTGAAGAGCTGGCTCCCACTTTCTAGAGCTCAGCCAGTCTGACTCCTCCACTGACCAGCACCCGGATCGGGCCAAAATTAGTGAGCAGGATGGGTGTGTGTATGTGTGTTTATCGGGCAGATGGAATATGCGTTTAGGTACATATATGTGCCAAATATGAACTTATTAGGCGCAAAAGTGTACTTTTGGAGAGGGTACGGCCACAGTGACAGCTAGGGACCATTTGTCACCATTTTTTCTATCCTCCTTCCCAAATTTTCATTTCAGGCTACAAGTCACAAATCTTTCCCTCTTGACTTTCTGCTTGCAATGACCAAAATCATTTCGCACCGTATTTGTCATTCCCTTCATCCAGTGACTTACAGCGACTCCAGCTCCATTTATATGTCACTGTTCCATGCGTAATTGTGAAATACTTTCATCCATGTGTCGGCCGCGTATGCTTGCGATATTTGTGAGGTGCATATGTGATTTGTGTACTTGTGTGCGCACATTGGAGAGGTCATCCACATCTCTCGTCTACACGGCTCTTAGTGCGGAGCCTTTGATGTGCTTTTAGAATGGCCGTACAGCTCTCTGCTTTACCTCTTGCTTGACAATTGTTTATTAGTTTTGAAACGGCTTTAGTGGACATCAGGCTCTCAGAGATGGCGAGTTTTTGTAAAGAGGACAACTCACAACCTAAACTCCTCTTATGGAGCAGGAACCTGGACGGAAGCTGGAGACCATTGGAGGATGAAGGGAGATTCAGGGATTGCTGAGATTGAGGTTTAAAGAATATGCTCTTGGAGGACAGATACAGACTGATCTCACTGAAAGTCGTGTTGTAGTGACGAAAAATTTGATTAATTTTTTTGTGTCCATGGCACGAAATTCAGCGTTTTTTGAATGTCTTTTTTGTGTCACTCGCACAAATTTCTAAAAATAGTTTTTCGTGTCATTTTATGTATTGTTTTCTCATTGTTTTTTCCTCTTTTCTTACCATTGTTGTTTGGGGTTGGAATCAGTTTCTGTTACATTTTTAGACATCCTAACTCAAACCCCAAGAATAGTTTTAAAAGCAGAAGAAAAACATGTAGAAACCAATACAAACCCCAAATATAACCCCAGCCTCAAGTGACAATGATTTAAAAATAGAAAACAAATGAGAAAACAATACATAAAATGACACGAAAGAGAAAGTCATGCCACAGAAACAAAAACTATTTATAGAAATTTGTGACACGAAAAAGAAATTCGTGCTCAAGGCACGAAAAAAGCAGAATTTCGTGCCATGCCCATGGACACGAATAAATGGACAAATGAAATTTTTTTGTTATATAACATGACTTTCCATGAGATCATGTTGACAGATGCATTGAACGTTTATAGAGGAGGGTTGGGAAAATTCAGAAGAACAGAACAAAATTTCAGAACAGGATTTTTTGGGCGGAACTGGCCAGGGGTATTTTCCCAAAAGCACTGTCAGCTTACTATGGTCGTTACCATTTAAGTTTATTGGTAACGACAGAACTTGTGACCATAGTTGCTTTTGGGAAACACATCCCAGACCCACAACACATTTTGATGACAGGAAGTGGAATTTACTACATAGTCAGAAAATGGTAAAAATGCTCCCTTGCTGTAACTGATTTGGTACCCTTTAAAAAGTACACATTTGCATCTAAATTGTACCTCAGAGGAACAGTATATGCTGGTACCACAGAGTGCATATTAGTACCTCAAAGGTACATATTTGTACCAAATTGCAGTACTGCCCCAGAGACAGCTTGGTACCACTTTTTGACCATTTGTTCTCACAGTGTAAATATATATATATATATATATATATATATATATATATATATATATATATATATATATATATATATATATATATATATATATATATAAATAAATAATGTAAATAAGAACTAATAATGCAATATATTCTTATATATGATGTTTATACTATTTTTTTTATGCTATTTATGTTGAATATATTTCTCAACTGATTAGATTTCTTTCTTTCAACCTAATGTTTTTCAAAACATTTAACACTACCAAAAACACATTTAAAATTTTGCATAACATTGGTAATCAGTGAATTTCTGTATAAGGTTCAAATATTGAATCTTTTAATTTTATAATGTATTTAAATTTACATTTTCATAACATAAGTGTTATTCCTCTGTCAAACAAAAGTTAAAGGTATTAAATAAAAATTTATTAAATTTGTATTCCCTAATTAACAGATTTTTTGTTTATTTATGTGATCTAATGTTTCTTGAAATGCTTATTCGTTTTTATTACAATTCCTTTTCTCTATGTATACTGCTTCAGTTTATGACCTGCAATTCTTAGTCCCAATCTGAGAGACTTGAAGTTTGAGATGGTCACTAGAGTTGAGGAGCGAGAAAAGAGAGAGGACCACCCCGGTGCTTAAGAGCTCATTGTGTGTGAGATTTATAGCAACGGTTACTGGTTGTGAGAGGTCTTTGAGAGTCCTGTGGAAGTGCTGAGAGAGCTCTGTATAAACGCCTCAAGAGCATTACTAAAGGGACGTATATGCACAGGGATGGCACAACAAAGCATTATGAGAGGATTGGGTAAATGATTTGAGTGTCAGGAGTATGGTGTGGTATACTATTTAGTGTCAAATGTAATTTTACATTCAAAACGAGGCACTGTGGTATATATTCTTCATGTTTTATGTTCCTACATTTCACAACACATTACAACACCATTAGTGTTACATTATAAACAACAGTACATTTATCATATTAAATATTTGTATGCTCACACAGTCTCACTTTCATTTGCATAAAAAGATATGTACATTGACTGAGGTCCACTGTGATGGTTGTGTGGTGGGAATGTTAGGAATGAGGATGCTTTAGCAATCTACACTCACATGTTGAACACATAATGACTGGCCATTTTATTGCCTGTTTTAAAATGGTTTATTTAATGCTCATTAGTTTTGACATATATTATGTAAACATTGCATTTTTGTGTGTGTGTGTGTGTGTGTGTGTGTGTGTGTGTGTGTGTCTGAGCATAAAAAGTTTAAAGGAAGAAAAGCCACTTTTAAACGATTTGTTTATTTTTATTTTTATTTTTTTTATGTGCGTACTTTATTGGAATTTCAGATTTTCCTGTCTTATCTTTAAGGCAAAAACTATGTAAGTTTTCCATTTATGTGTTTATGCATAGCCTACATGTATATCATATACAGCATATTCTAAATAAAGTTGCTTTATTTCCTGTGGTTAAAATAGTGCTTAATACAGTACAACACTATTAATAGTTACTGGAGGAGTAACTTTAAATTGCTATTAATAAAATTATAACTACTAACCTTTCCTTGTCCCGGTTTTCTTACCATCAGGAAATATCAACACACTGCCATCAAAAATGTGCTGTAATTATGCAGCTGGTTGCCAGTAACTTACTATAGAAGATAAAGACTGAAAATGTTTAATGTTTATTTAACTTTGAACAAACTGTTGCAAGTAAATAACATAAATGTAAAATCTACATTAAGTTACAGCTAGTTGCCAGTAATACCCAGTAATACTGTAATTTCTACAGATTTGTTTTACAGTGATACAGTATACATGTTTAATGTACAGTGTAAATAACAGTGTAATGTAATTACACTGACATGTAAACTATTCTAGATCTAAACAAGTTCACTTAAACTCTCTTTTGTGAATATATCAATACAATATGTCACAATTGTGTGTAGGTGCTGTATTGTACAATATATGAAAATGTGACTATACATTTTTTATTTACACTGTAATGGGTGTACAGTATTTTTTTACTGTATTTTTATTGAGATACATGTTGCATCAATGCTAAGCTTCAATTCAAAAATAATTGTAAGATTATGTAATTCAATTATTGACGCGGTTCCACATAATTGATGTAAGTTTTCTTAAAATAAACTCTGCAGATACTTAGAATATTATTTTGGGATAACTTGTTTTAGTTGTGTGGAGCCGGTGTCTGTAATTGAATTACGTAAATCCAAATTTTTTCATTTTAGCGTAGGACAATGTTTATCTTTCACTAATCTCTCATGGACTTCATGATCAGTAACAAACTTTCTGTAGAAATTACATTGCCAGTAACTTACTGTAGATTTTACATTTATGTTATTTACTGGCAACAGTTTGTTCAAAGTTAAATGAAAATGAAACATTTTCAGTCTTTATCTTCTACAGTAAGTTACTGGCAACCAGCTGCATAATTACAGCAATTTTTTACAGTGAGGGTGTTAAATAAATGTATTTAAATAGAAAATTTTAAAACTGAATATATTACCTGAATATAATAAATAATCAATTTATATTTAGTTTCAATATCAATATTTTCTGAAATTTAAGCACACTGTAAAACATATTTTATACGTTAAAACAAATTAAGTTAAACAATTTCAACTTGTTTTTCTAAGTTATGTCAACTTATCAGAAATAAAGATTTAAAAAGGTAGGTTGAATTGACTTAATTAAGTTGTTTAAACCTTTTTAACTTTTTTTACATTGCAGGTTAAGTTTTTAAGAGTTAAGTTTTGAACTCTGTTTGTGTTTGCTTATAATTGACACCAGCATGTACAAGATGTAAAATTGATATTACACTATTTTTTGCTTAGACAAAGCTCTGACCTCTAAAGTTTCTGAAGTCTAAACCCATACATGCAAATGACAGAAAAGAAAATTGTCAAACAAATTAGTTTGGTGCACATTGAATTTCTGGGATTCAAAATCTTATTTAAAGATGCAAACAAAATGTTTTAGCACTTAGAAAAATCTAACGCAAAAACTTTATGATGTGATTGAATTAGACATGGATTCTAGTTCTAAACTACATGCAAATATGCAAACCTATGAACCTATAGAAGCTCAGGTTTCATTGTTTCCAGCGCAACACACAACATTGTTTTTATAACATGCTCATCATGCTGGGACAACATGGATCACCACTTCGCACAAACTAGTGGTGTCCAGTTTAAGGTCAGAGGACATATCAGTAAAATATTTAGTAAAACATTTTTTTTCAATTACCTACAAAAATACTAGATGATTTTCAACTCAGCGTTGGGTCAGAAAGAGACAAACCCAGCTCCTGGGTAAAAGGAACACAAAAATCTTTATTTGACCAAACAATGGGTTAAAACAACCCAGCATACAGTAGATTAAACCACAACCCAATGTGTTGGGTTTGTCCTTATTTGACCCAGTGCTGCAATGTAAAAAGTAAAAATTGGATCTAAAAAAAAAAAATACTTTAATTGGTAACACTTTAACTCATGAATTTATGTTTAATCAACCTAAAATTTCTCACTTTAGGTGACAATTTTGAGATAAAAATAAACTTTTAAAAATTACTTTTTTTACTAAGCATTTTAAATGTTTCACTTAAAGTGAAGTAATTGAAGTAATTTTTAAAGTTATTCCAACTTTCACTTTTTACAGTGTGGGTTGAAAATAATCCAGCATTTTTTAGAAACTATTACACTGTTGATAATATTTTAGTAAATTGCATTGAATATTCTGCTTTGATTGTTTCTCATTTAATTTCTTGACAGTGAAAGATGTTAAGACTTTTGCATGACTTTAATCATTGTTGAATGGCGATTCAACTGCATCTGTGAATTGATCTGATAGATCAGTCTGCCTCAAGATAAACTGTCTTTTATATTGGTTTTAGATTAATAATCCAGACACTGCAATTTCTCCAGAATCGGTTTTCACTTAATTTTTCACATCTCAGTCCCAAGAGTCAAAGAGTTACGGAGAGTTCAATTCATTCATCATGTCTCAAATAAAGAGAGACTCCTTGCAAACAGTCTAATCTGCTCTTCTCATAACTATCACTTTTCCCTCACTGTTTGGGACCCGATACGGTCTCTCTGTCAGCTCGAGTCTTATCGCTATATGTATAAAGGGTAAGAAAACACAGGGATTCTGTTTCTAATAGGCCTGTATGGTGTAATTGGCTAATTGCTTTATTTTTCTCTGAAGGGTTCTGTGTTTTGTCATACAGGCAGGAGGCTATAAACACATATGAGCATCTCTCTTACTGTCGAGGCATCCTGACCTGTGATTGGCTACGGGCTGAAATGGCACCGCCGGCTATTGGCCGCGCTGAGGATGAATGGCCGCGCTGACAGCCAATGGGGCCAGACGAGGGTGAGCCGAGTGAGATATGGACCTTCACATTCTTGAGCACTAATCAAATCATATGAGCTTTCACTGATGGGTGTGCATTATGTTTGTTGATTTTCCTTTATTAGTATGCGTATTAGTGCATGTGTGTGTGTGTGTGTTCGCGTGTGTGTAAAAGAGAGAGAGAGAAGGAAGGAATGATGAATCATATTCATAGACATCTGTATAAATCCTCATTGTGTAAGTACAGAGGGGGGATTTTATGCTGAAAGTAAATCAGCCTGTTTCTGGAGTTCAAATGCAGGAGGAACCCAGACGTGCCTCAGTAAGATGCTTCAAACACACGCACACACATAGACTTTTTTAATTTTGACTTTTTCGTTTTTGAAAATGTGGTTCTCACGAATATGCACACACACATGTATTGTAGTGAGCTAATTAATTTTATATTGAAGAGGTTTTGGGGTCAAAGGTTACACACTGCCCTCTGCTCAGCCTCCCCTCACCACTCCATCTACTGCTCCAACAGGAGTGCCGAATATATCCTGTGATGGATGCAGCCCCCCCCCCCCTCTCTCTCTCTCTCTCTCTCTCTTTCTCTCTCTCCCTGTCTCTCTCTCCATCTCGCTTTCTCTGCTCATCAGACTGTCTCTCGTCATCCCTATTAGTCCAGATGAAGATGGATATGAACAGTCAGTTATTTATGGATGAGGGCGGAGCTCTGGACCCCTCTTAACATTCTTTAATGTCCTGACTGAGACCTTAGCATGTTTCACATTACCTGTTGAAATATTATTTGTCTACAACGAAAATTTTTATTTTTGTACAGCTCTTTTATCTTTGTCTATTTTATTAACGTTTTTATTAAGGTTTAGGATGAAATACAACTTACACAAATGGCAGGGTTTTTAGTAGAAACAGATTATATAAAATGCAAAGCCATTTCTGCACATGACTTTTAGTCAATAGTTAAAGTTTACTCAGAGCCTTTGTACATATTGAATCTAGTGTATGAGTTATGGACTACTTTTTGTTATTTTTATTTTTTTAATTGTTAAATTTTTTGCCCTTTTTCATTACCCTTGTTTTATTGTTTTTATTTTTTTGTTTCATTTTTTGCCCTTTGTAATTACACTTGTTTTATTTATTTATTTTTTTTATTGTTTTTTTTGCACTTGTTCCTTACATTTTAATTTTAAAAAATCAAATGAAGTATCAAATGATGCAAAAGGGAGAGTTTGTAATGTATTATCTTATGTATTATCTATTATTATGTAAACATATGCACAATCTAATCTAGTTTACCTGTCCTGATTTACTCATGTTGTCTTTTTCTTCTTGTGTGAAACAACATCTGCCCTATAAGAGGACAAAGGTGGAAAACGTATTGATTTCTGGATCATTGTGGATTCCTTACAAAACCATGCAAACATTGTTTTTGCCTTTATGTGAGTCTTTTTGACGACTGTGCGTACAAAAGCTCTGTCTGGAGTTTTATTATTCAAAGTTTGACAGATATGTCTGTCTTGTGTGTTGCAGACACGGTGTGGAACACAGGAATCAAGACGGGGGTGTTTTTTTGTCCTCTGTTTAGCCAACTTCCTCTCTGTGCCACAGAACGTCCTGTTCCGTTAAAAAGATTCCCACCAGCTTCCCACCACAACCCCTGAGCCGGAACAAGCGTGCACACGTGCACGAGCACGCGGGTGCCCATGTTGCACGTCTTTAGTTATGGCACAACTCTTTCTCTACACCCTGTAAAGTAACCTAGAGTGTGTCAGTATTTGTTTATGGGGTGTAACTTCTATTAATGTGGCACCTTTAGCGTGTTAGACTCTCAAACTAAAGACCAATGCATTGCAAGCTAGGTAAACATTTATCACGCATACAGGCATTCATACAGCCTATAATACAGCATTTGCCACTTAGACTGAAGGACAAATAGAAACTGTCTGGAACAGTGAGGTCACCTGACCTGAAAGGCAAATACTTGTGCTAAAGAGTATGAATGATTAAAGGATTTTAAATCTTTGGCATGTCCAAACAAACCTTCTTATGATTTAGGACATGGGCTTTTGTTTGAAATACACATACAGTATAGTGAAATATACGCTGGTCAATTGTGAATCTCTGTGTTAAGCTTCTTTTGGGCACTGGAAACCAAAGTACTCCCTTTCCTGACCCCGGTTCTGTGTCTTTCTCAAGTCTGGAGTCTTTGGGTGGGCTTGGACAGTATGAGGTCTTTGACTGACCGACTGCTCCATCATGTTGTTTTCTGGCAACACTACAGACAAATGAACAAGATGCGTTCGTTCCTTTGCTTCTTAGCAGAACCTCATTCGGTTAAACAGAAACAAGCCTGCTTTTCATCTCACCAGCAACATCAGGTCTAAGGAAGTGTGCTGAGTAGTTTTAGGCCAGAAAAGACATTGCAGCTTCCTTTGTGAAATCAATTATTTCTGCATGATGAATGTGTGAATGTACCGGTAAGAGTGTGTTTATATTTCGCTTCTCTGGATTGTGTGTTGTGATAAAACGTGGATACACTTATTTTGATTGTTTGATTGCTTTTAGAAAGTTGGACAGGTGAACTGCTATGGAGGTAAAATCTATAGTGCCCTCTGGTGACTGACTTTTAAACTGCAGTGACTAAATAATAAAGTCTATATGCTTTCTCCCTTTTTAACCACATATATTATCTTTAAAAGCATAAATATTGTAATTTTTTAGTTAAGTATTAAAGCCCTGCACATTCCATTAGTATGCCATGCAGTTAACAGACTACACATTTTGAATGATTTACAATCTGCAGTTTATAGCCAAAGTAACACTGCTATGTTTGAAAGCATAGGTGACCCATTGTTCTTTCATGTGAGGTACAGTTTTATGGGGCCAAGCTTGTTTCTGCTGTGTTAGACATCTTTTGAGTTACATAAACATTTATGCAGCAGTATTTTGTAAAAGGGGATTCACCGTGTCTTGTAAATCTGTCTCATTCTTTGAAGTCTTATCTCTTTCATGACATCGATCGTAGTGCTGGAGTGGAATCCCAGTCCTCTAAAGTCTCTCTCTCTTTCTCTCTCTCTCTCTCTCTCTCTCTCTCTCTCTCTCTCTCTCTCTCTCTCTCTCTCTCTCTCTCTCTCTCTCTCTCTCTCTCTCTCTCTCTCTTGTCTGTTCATAATTTAATATGATTTTTTCTGGGTAATTATTTAAAAGTGTGTATTAATATATATGAATGAATTATTTGACTTTGAATTAACATCTTTCAATTTTCTTTTTCAACAGTTATCTTCCGTTTCCCTCCAGACCTCTGGGTGGCGACACATAATATGGCCGGATATATTTTGACAGTTTTACATCATTTAATACATTAGTTAATTTACAAATGTAGCAATGTTCCTGCAAAAGACGTTGTTTTGCGCAGAGAGGGACACAATAGCATTCAGTGTTTACCACAGAAATGCATAGAAAACAGGTAAGTAAGGAATAATTGTCGAGGGGCCGTTGAAATATTCGGAAAAAAGGTGATAATGCACATATCATTAATGATTATAACCGCGGGTGTGCGTTATTTTAAAATAATTAAAAGAGTGAAGCCAATTATTTCACTTATACCACGGTGGGCAGACATGCTAAGACATTGCACCGGCGGTTATTTTAAGACATTTGACAGGTTAGGTGTGCGTTTATCGAAAATAATGTATACCCAAAGAACATTTCTTAACCAATCAGAATAACGCATTCGACAGCCCGTGGTATAATAATAATGTTGTGTACGTGCTAAGCACACCTTAAAGAACAACATCAAGACGCGTGATGCAGTAACAACAACATATCTTTTACTGAACAGGAGTGCGTTTCCCAAAAGCATCGTTGCTAACCTGTTATCAACTTGGTTGGTTTTGATAATCACACCCCTGGTCAGGTGCTTTCTTAACCAACTGTATAGTGCATTCAACCACAAGGGGGCAGCCCTTCACCTTGAACATTCATTACAAATAACTTAATTGTCATAGGTAGACTACTGTTAATTGAAAATACCCAAAGCCCACAAGAACATAGAAAAACTTCAGTTTCTTCATTTTAGTTCTGTTTAGTCAAATTCAGTGGATTGGATCACTTATAAAGTTAAATAGTGTAGCCTATAGTAACACATTTACATTCTTATTTAAACAAATTAAGAAAATTAACAAACTAATCAAAACAATTTAATGAGTAAAAAATGTATGTTAGAATTAAACCAATAGTAAATTATATTACAGATTGCATATAATTATGATTTTAACTCTGAAATAATTTCAATTACAATATCCTTAGCCAGATTACAATCAATGATATACTTTATTATCATTGTGCTTAAAATATTAAACAACATTTAACTGAAATAAAAAATAGACGTAAAGTGTCCCTTACAAAAAATGACATGTCAATTCATAAAAGTGTAGTGTTTTTTTTTTTTTGGTGTATTGAATACTATAAGCAAAACCATGGTTTTACTACAGTAACCATGGTTTTTTTTTACTGTAGTAAAACCATGATTCATTTTTGTAGGCTAATAGGTAAAATTAATTAGGTTATTATATTAAAGAAAAAATACTTTAAAATCTTTTTGCCTTTCTAGATTATTTATTACTGTGTTTATTAATGTGTTTTTGTCATATTTGTCATATTTAGTTTAACGTATGAAGAGTTTCGTTGCAAAACGAGATAATCCGTTTTTTTAATTGTTCAGAAATCTCGTTTTTTGGTTGTGCATTCCAATTAAAATCAATTCAACTGCTGTTGGTTTTGATTTAAACCTTCATACTTAAAAAATACAGCTAAGTAGCACCATAAAACAAAATAATAACATGATAACATAATAATAAACATGTTTTGACAAAAATGTTAAAAAATGGATTTATCTCGTTTTGCAACGAAACTCTTTATATATGTTTCTACAAATCCAAAAAATATTTAAATGGTGTTAAAAACGTGAGATTACCCCCCAGTGGACCAGAAGTTAACTGCAGCACTGAGCATTCAGAATAGAGATAAGATTTTGTGCTTTGTTTTCATGAACACAGTTTGCACAGATCTGTCACTTTTATCCTCTAGAAATTATGTGTCTTCTTTAAGACTCCCTATAAATCACCAAGCATTTGGCTATTATTTCTTCAAGTGCCCATGAAATCAAATCTGAGGTTTTTGTCTTAAAGTATGCTATGTCAGTGGTTCTCAAATTGGGGCCCGGGGCCCCCAGGGGGGCCGCGAGATGGTGCCAGGGGTGGCCCCAGTTTAATGAGATTTTATAAAATACATGAATTTATCATGAATTCTGTGTAATTGAAACAAAAAAATATAAGGCTCCTAACCAACAGCACTACTTTGAATAATATTATATGTTTTGTTTAATTAAAATGTTACATTTTAGAACAAATTTGACATACATTTTCTTTGGGGGGGGGCCACGAAGAAATGCCCTGTACACAAGGGGGTCGCACTGAAAAAGTTTGAGAACCACTGCGCTATGTTAGCTATAAACTTAAGTGCTCCAAAACATTAAAAAGCACCTATTTTCAGATTCATGATTTTACATTTCCTTTGTTGTGTATAAGTGTGTGTTAGTATATGTTAATGATATGCAAAGGTACAAATCCCAAAGTAAACAATGACTCAAGACGAGTTATCATCTCCAACTGAAATCTCTTTTCTTGGACTACAACGAACGCAAGGACTTACTTCCTCGGCCTGTTGACGTGGACACGACGGTCATTATCATAATTCCACCCACTTCTGACTCACAGCCTGTAAAGTAGTCCGTTTTTATATTTAAAGAATTTACTGCAGACTAAACCATGTTTCAAACACATGTTTTGTGCAGGGCAGAGTAGCGCTTGTTGTTGTTGTTTCTATGATCACAAATGCAGACATGGTTTTATGTTTTAGTAGCCTTACCTTACCAATCTGTTATACGTTCTGCTCAAGCCGCTGATAAAGTTGATCGATCAGCTTGGTCATCTGCATTTTTTGGATCAGATTCAACTCGTATTGATAAGGTAGTAAAGATGATATTAACTGCTGTCAGTATTGCATTGGAAGCTTATCTCAAATATGGTAAGAAGCATCAAATTTCCGACTGAGATTTTCAGGCCAATCACACCGTACAGATTAGCTGGCCAATCGGAGGACACTGCACTTTTCAAAACGATGAGTTTTGTAAAAAATCAACGCATTTAGGGAGGTAGGGCATAAAGGAGCAACAATAATATACGTTATGTGGAAAATAATGAAACACATTATATTACACCAAAAACAGAATAACGTTATTTTTAGCAATGAAATAGGTGCTATTTAACACAATTCACATTGAAGAAAATAAGCATTTAAGACTTAAAAGTCTCTTGCTTCCCCCAATGCGGCTTGAAGATTTTATGACATCATTCTGCACTTCAGCTTCTAATCTGATTCCAGGCTGTGAGGTAAACGAAACGCTATTGGCCACACATTTTAAAACACTTAATTGGGTCTATTTGACAAAACTACTGATTTGTTACAGTTTGATATAATATATAAAATGGCATGTTATTCTATTTGAAAACTTTAAGTGAGCTACACATGACTAACAGTCCCCTATGTCCTTTCATGTGTCTTCAAAGGGGTGGAGATCCACAGTTGTTTAACCTGGTCTGTCTTGTTCTGCGGAATTAGGAAACGAACAATTGTACAGGTATAATTGACTTTGCATGCAGAACAGAGGTTGATCTTAATATATGTAATGTGTATGTAATATGCTGATGTGTTTGCAACCTGTTACTTGACTGCAGGTGGAAATAATTAATTTTTGAGAGAATTTGAGTCATGCATGTGTCATCTATATCTTAAAGATATATGTTTTAACAGCAAATTTAAAATACTCTGAATTTGCTTGCAGGTTAAGTGTAATACATTCTGGCTCTTTCTAGATCAGTTTTTTTTTACTATTTGTGGGTTACATAAGGGCTTTTCACACTAGAAATAGTTAACACTGGGTTATTCTAAACCCTGGGTTAACAGAATCCTGGGTTATCTGTTTCACGTTCCACAGCGTCTATACTTAACCAAGGGGTTAAGAGATAACCCTGGGTATTCATAATCTGACATTTCACACTGTGAGATCCTAAACCCTAGTTCAGGTGTCTCCAACCCTGTGCTACTTCCTGTCTGTAATTATCAAGCAACCCTGAACACCTTAATTAGCTGCTTCAGCTGTGTTTAATTGCATGCATTTGGCACTGCAATGCAGGGTTAACCCCTCAAAAGCAGGACTAACCCTGCTTTCGATTATATATCGAATGTACATACTGGTACCAAATGTATAAATATCTGTACCTAAATGGTACATATAAGGACCTTTTAAAGGGTAGGGGAGAACTGGGGCGAAAGTGACGCGGGACGAAAGTAACAAAGCGATTTTCTCCGAGCCCTGATAACATTTGCATTCCAAGCTATGACAGCATCTTTAGCACGCAACTCTTGACAGAGCTGACAAATATTGTGTTATTTCCTAACCGTTTAGGAAATAACACAACCGTTTTCAACCATGATAAGTAAATTCTTAAAGCGGTAATTTTTTTCTTATAACGCGTTTAGTTTCTCGTTTCATGCATTACAGTACAGATCAATCTACAGATTATTTAGTGCTATAACACATCCTGAAGTTTGACTTCTCGGAGTTTTTCAAAATAAAAGTAAATTAGGTTTAAATGTCAGGAATTCCTGTCGGGACAAAGGTAACATTTGTTACTTTTGTCCCACTGCTTATACTGTTGCATTATGTTGAACATTTCTATTATTCTTATTTGATTTTATTTAGTTCAAACTGTTAATTTTTTAACAATTCAAGTTTGTACTGTCAGGTTGCTTTTGAAACATTTGATAAAACTATAATTTAAAATGTAATTTCGGTAACACTTTACAATAAGGTAGGGATGCACCGATATGGAAATTTTGGCCGATAACCGATAACTCTTTATATTTGGGGGCTGATAACCGATATATATAGGCTGATAAATATTCATATTATTTTCACAATGAAAAACTCGCAGACCGCGGACATCTTGTCTTTGCGGTAGACTAGCATACTCTTCTTAAGCCCGCAACACGTGTCATCTTCGTGCTATGTCACAGAAAGCACCAATCAAAGCTCCAAATGGCCAGCAATGAGCAAGTGAAATGGTTCAACAAACCAAAATAATCCACCATTTATCCGCTTTCATTTATCGGCCTAATTTTGCTATCAGACCGATAATATTAAAAATAAGCAGTTATCGGCCGATAACGATATGTCGCCCGATATATTGTGCATCCCTATAAGGTTCATTAGTTAACATTAGTTAACAACATTAGTTAGCATGAGCTAACAATGAACTGCACTTATACAGCATTTATTCATCTTTGTTAATGTTAATTTCAACAATTAATATACTTTTTAAAAATCTTGTTAACCTTAGTTAATGCACCGTGAACTAACATGAACAAACAATTAAAAGCTTTATTTCTATTAACTAACATTAACAAAGATTAATAAATACTGCAACAAGTGTATTGCTCATGGTTTGTTCATGTTAGTTAATACATTAACTAATGTTAACTAATGAACCTTATTGTAAAGTGTTACCGTAATTTCATTATTTTTTGCAAATATAAATGACAAAATAAGTTTGCAGTTACATATAAACAATGTCATAGTCATGTATATTTACTAAAAACAAGTGTAACACAAAAATCTATCTTGTTGTGTTACTTTTCACCCACCTGTGTGTTACTTTCCTGCTGACAGGGTCAAAAGTAACAATGCACTACTTATGTACAAAGTAAAATTATGAAGTCGTTTTACGTTTGTTCAAAATTTCCCACAGCAAAAATATATCTCTGTCTAAAACATTATCTTTTAAAAACGACTTTTTTCTGAAAAATGTTATTTTCTCCCCTACTTCCCCATTAACAGCTTTGGACCATTTTTTTCTGACAGTGTATATGGCAACTTAATTTAATAATATAGGAGTATCTATAAACTATTATGACTCGATAGTTGGACTTCTTTCCATGTCTATCACAAGTTGCATTTCCATCTAAATCCAATAAAGCATATAAATGCTTCCTGTAGTAGCTTAAAAGAGCAAATCAATGCCAAATAAAGCGGCTTTGTGTGTCTAAAGGTGCTCTATATCCTTCTGAGAATTTTTTTTTGTTTGTGGCCGGGCAGGTTCAGTGGGATTTCAGCAGGACCGGTTTATCCAGGAGAGAACTGGTGTTTGTGTGTTACAGCGAGAAACCGCTCCAACCTGTTCTCCTCGACAGTGGGGAGGAGAAGGAGGGGTGCCGGGGCAGGAGGAGGAGAGGAGCGCAGGGCGTACGAAAACTCTCTTTCGTTCCCTATCTTTTTCCATCCAATGTGCCTCTTTGGGGTCTCAGAAGGACAGCTGTGTCACATACAGACAGACGGCATTGCGTGACTGACAGGTGGTGTGATTGACATCCTGGGACGCTGGGACGTCCGCTGTCAACGAGTTGGCACGGGGTAAGTCAAGCAATAGTTTGGACTGGGAGAGTTACAGTAAGCTGATGGCCACCAGTGACGTTCGTATCAAGCGTGACGGGCTCTATTGATATGGTGTGGGTGTCCCATCATGCTTAAATTGTATCGGTGGGATGTATTGAGCTATTATTATGTAATGCATGATCTTCTGCCTGTGTATATACAGATGAAACACTATCGATCATCATTCAAGCTATTTCAGATAAAGGGTGTGGTGGCATACTTGTTCTTACTTAGTATTTTTGCCGTGATCTGCCCTTATGGTCTATAGTTTTGTGTTACAACTGCAGCAAATCAAACTTTGTTGTTTTGTTTCATTTTTATGGAAATATTGAGAATGTTTATTTCATAATTGCAATTAACAGTTACGTTTTGTCTGAACAATTAAAAATGAACTCTATGGGAGAAATATTTGCCATTATTATGTGCATTGAAATTGTATTGTATGCATAAACTTAAAGCATGTTTAACATTCACTCGCAACTTCCCTCTCATTTCATGTGTCCAGCTTTAAAATTTGATTTCCATGCCCTTGTTAAGAGTTTGGAGTTTAACTGGTAATACCCTGTAGTCTTAAATCAAGACATTAACATGTAATACAGGTCTCAAAAAGCATTCAGCACACAAACAAGGATCAACTGCCAAAAATCAAAAACCGACCAAAATCATAGGCAATAATTGCGCAATATCAGAAGCATACTTTCCCATGTATATTATCATTGTGCCTCAAGCCTGCCGACTAAACAGTTTCTAAGTCTATTACTATCTAGCTGCCCAGCAGTTCACTTACAAGTTTTGTTAAAATTAAAGTAATGTCTCCATTATGAAAGGTTTGAACACAATGTATGACCTCTGACCCCAGATGTCAAGGTCACAATCAGAGGTTAGATTTGATCCACACACTCATACTGTAAATCTTTAAAGTGCATTTAGTATGAATGAAACCCAAAATTGCAAAGTGGCTTCGCAAAGGTTTCCAGAAAGCTGATGTGCGTGTGATGTGTGTGAAAAGTGAATTTTACAGTTCTGACAGACAGGTTCCCTCTTGCTCTCGCCGCTGTAACGTTGGCTAACATATCCCGACTTGCAGAAAGAGTGCGGCGGCAGGCGAAAATCACTCAGATCAAAATGCAAAAAGATTGCATGGGGGGGTAACCGCACCCTCGGCAGCATGCTGTATCTCTTTAGCTGGAAGTCTTGCAGACAGTCTTAAACACTGAATAGATGAAAAGCTAATTATAATGAGGTTTTATAACCAGATGTTCCTGTGTTGCCATTAAATGACCTCATACAGACACTTAAACATTCTTCTCGGAAAGTGCATTAATGGGTATCGGTGGCTAAAGGTTAAAAGTTAAGCAGTTATGCGTTTACAGTAAAATTTCCATCAGTATATTGATTTGCCACTGTAAAAATGCATAGTTGTACTTAAATGTTTAAGTTTAAACAACTTGAATTAATAAGTCATTTTGACTAGTGAGGAGTTGCTTTAAATTACAAAAATAAGTCGAATGGGTTTAAGTTATAACAACTTGATTTATTTATTTATTTAAGGCAACTTCTAACAAGTCAAAAAAGTTACTTATTAATTCAAGTTGTTTAAACTTAAACATTTAAGTACAACAATGCATTTTTACAGTGCAGCCTTAGGCAAGTCAATATCAGTAATAAGTTGTTTAAATTTAAACATTTAAGTGACACAAGGAATTTTTATCCAAATAAAGTAAAATATATCAGCATTTCTATGCATCTCACCTATTAAAGGTGCAGTGTGTAATTAGATAATTAGATTTAGAAGGAACTCTTGACAGAAATGCAAAATAATATACAAAACTATATTATCAGGGGTGTATAAAGACCTTTCATATTAAACCCTTAGGTTTTTATTACCTTAGAATGAGACGTTTTTATCTACATACTGAGGGTCCCCTTACATGGAAGCCGCCATTTTGTGCCGCCATGTTTCTACAGAAGCCCTTAATGGACAAACTTTTTTTACGACGCTGTCTCCGAAGATGACATGTTTGTCTGGTGGTGACTACCGTAGCTTCTCTATGCATTTTAGAAGCGATGGGTGAGCAGTTAAAGTAAAATATATCAGCATTTCTATGCATCTCACCTATTAAAGGTGCAGTGTGTAATTTTTAAAAGGAACTCTTGACAGAAATGCAAAATAATATACAAAAATATATAATCAGGGATGTATAAAAACCTTTCATAATGAACCCTTACGTTTTTATTACCTTAGAATGAGACGTTTTTATCTACATACAGAGGGTCCCCTTACATGGAAGTCGCCATTTTGTGCCGCCATGTTTCTACAGAAGCCCTTAATGGACAAACTTTTTTTACGAAGCTGTCACCGAAGATGACATGTTTGTCTGGTGGTGACTACCGTAGCTTCTCTATGCATTTTAGAAGCGATGGGTGAGCAGTTAACTGAGCCATTGGTTGCAATTTGCAACCTCACCACTAGATGCCACTAAAATTTACACACTGCACCTTTAAAACTAGATCTACACTAGATGTGATTATACTTTTTTAAATGCTTAAAAAAACATTTTTTTTTGGTTCCACACAGAACCTTTAAGTCAAAGGGTCTTTAAAGAACCATTTGTTAATTTTTTGTCAAACAGAAAGGTTCTTTGGAGGTTAAAAGTCCTTTATAAAGCCATTCAGCCATTCGTTCTTCTATGACATCATGAGCACCTTGATTGGGGTTACTTTAGATACACTGCTAAAAATCAAAGGTTCTTATAGGTTTTTTCATAGAAGAACCATTTTTGGTTCCTCAAATGACCTTATAATGAGTTCTTTGTTACCTTTATTAACTTTTTTTCACTACGAAGAACCTTGTGCAACAGAGGGTTCTTTATTAAACCAACAGCTTGACAAAGAAGTACCTTTATTTCTAAGAATGCATAGAGAGATTTTAGGTTGCAGTGCTCTGGTGTACATTTTCAGGTTTTTACAATCACAAAAGCGTGCTGATAACCCATCTCACTAAAGATAGGATGCTACTGCAGGTCATATTTAGAAACTCAACCATATTGTAAGATTATAACCTGATGTTGCTTAGATTTGAGATTACATGGTAGTGGTTTAAAATAAACCTGTTTGTTGTTTTATGCGCCAGCACACAAACACATGCTATGGACATTCTGTCTTTCCTTATTTCTTATTCTCAAACTCTTTCTCTCTCTTTAACACACACATACACACGCGCATGTGCATGTGCATATACACAAATAAAGTTAGGCCTGCGGTGCTCATCTTGCCGAACCAGTTTGTCAGGGAAAGGTTTTATAGCTTTGTTATATATGAACTGAGAAATTCAGGCTCATATTGTAGCAGGTTAAGTAAGAACAATGTAAGCTGACTTCATCTGTTTAATAACAAATGTTTTAATGGTTGAATGTGCATCTCTCTTTCTCGCAAATTACAAAGTAATACATGTGTTTTCTCTCTGTCTTTCACTCTCTTTCTCTAGAAAGAAAAAAAAAGAATCAATTGGCAGGTGTAGAGGAACACCAGCATGGCGGAGAGCTTCTCTGAGCTTCTGCAGAAACTGCAGGATGTTCATGAACATGAGTTGGAAGGTAAGAAGCTTGTGAGACTGAAGTCATTTTTATACAGAGTAGCATATTTAACACCTTGATACATTAAAGAATGTTTGTTTATTCGTTGACAATTGTCTGTCATGATTTGAAAAACAGTAATTGTAAACAAACCAATGTGCATCTCCTTTACAGTAGAAGTCTGTAAAAGGGATGTAGTTTTATTAGAAGCAGACTCCGCCCACAGGAATTATGCGGTAATGCATTTACCACAAGTTCCTCACCTTAGGACAGTAGGCCCACTTACTAAACCAACAAAACCACAAATTTTTTTATGGAAGAATGATACACGCCTTTAACAAAAGACATCCGTGCCACCAGATTGGCTTTTCCTTTTGACTTGCATTGTTATGCGTCACAGTAAACACGAGTTTTGTTTACTAAAGCTGAAGGACGAGTCAAAATTGTTTCGGGTGAGACTTGACAGCATGCCACAGATGCTGTCGACAATGTTTGGAACGTATAACTGAGAAAAAAATAAACATTGTCGTTCACAGAGATTTTATAAAGTTTTTTTTTTGTAGTTGAAAATATTGGTACATCCAGTGTTGGGTAACTTACTCAAAAAAAGTAATTAATTACTAGTTACTAATTACATCTTCAATCATGTAATTAGATTACTTTACAAATTACTCTCTTCAAAAAGTATTTAATTACTTATTACTAATTACTTTCTAAAACCTATTAGTACAAGGATAGGCTTGAAATGGCTCGAAGAAATAATATATAAAAGTACATCAATTATTCTGATCCCACTTTAGGGTCAAATTCTCTCTATTAAATAACTATTAACTACTTTTGCCTCAATATACTCCAACTACTGCTTATTAATACTAAAGAAGTTGTTAATTTTAAGTATTGGTAGGAATGGGGAGGGTTAAGGATGTATAAAAAGATTTTTTTTGCAGAATCAGGCATTAATATGTGCTATTAAGTATTAATAAATAGCCAACATCTCATTCATATTAATGCTAATAATAATCAACCAGTTAATAGTGAGAATTGTAAACTAAAACCATGTTAAATGCACTATTGTATTTTAGTATACATAATTGTTTTACAGTCCATACACAGTATTTAGATACATCAGAAGTAACTGTAATTAGATTACATGAAAAAGAAGAGTAATCCCTTGGGGGCCAGTCACACCAAAAGCGCTTTAAACGCTTGCAAACGCACCACAACGTAAGGCCCGCCTCTCCCCTCATTCGATTGGACAATGGAAAGACGCGAATGACGTCAGGCGCTTCTCTGCTCTCAGCGCTCCTTCAAAAACGCGTTCGCGGCAGGCGGCAAAAAACCGTAAGGCGCTCGGCGTGCATAAACAGCGCGCAAACGTGCCCTGCTCATAGAATATCATTCAAAAAAGGTGCCTGCAACTGCCATAAACGCTTTTGGTGTGACTGGCCCCTTACTTTACTTTTTCAAAGGAAAAGTAATTTAATTATAGGAACTAATTACTTAGTAACTAGTTACACCCAACACTGGGTACATCTAAGGACCTGTCGAAAATGGCACACTTCGGACTTATGGACATCCTCAGAGTCCACACTTGATGACATAATGTAGTGCAGACCTTAGGGACCCTTGACACAAGTCCACAAGGGCGCAGCGGAGAGAAAGAGGCCCTGTCCCAAATGGCACACTTTATGTGGGCTTTCTGTCTCGTTGCCTTAAATTGCGCGTGCTTGCTTAGTCTACGAGTTCGTAGGGTGTCCCATCTGTCCTTTTACCCTCCAAAGTGTGCTCATCAGCGCCCCCTTTGCACCCTTGATGCGATCTTCGGTGAAGCCATCAGTTCCTCTGATGGACAATTTATCTTCCTATTTCCAGCATGATGCCCAAGTCTGTCCAAAAATACGACTCTGCTGCGCCCTCTTGGACTCGCGTTAAGGGTCCCTAAGGTCTGCACTACATGATGTCATCAAAGTGTGGACGCTGAGGAAGTCCACAAGTCCGAAGGGTGCCATTTGGGACAGGGCCAGAGAAGTTTCCCATCAGTGTGAACTCCTCCTTTCCGTTGTCTGATTGCTCTTTTTGGAACTTGTTTACAACTGATGAACTTTAAAAGACACTGTTTAGGAGTTGCAACCACAGGCATAAGTAAATCAAAATCTCACGTGTCTTGTTTGCAATCGGTGCATACGTGCATGTAATGTAAACAACACAAACAACAGCAAACATTTTTCACCTCAGTTGGCATCATACTGCACTTACGACATTTACACCTTTTAAAAGGGCAAATGCAGAAATAACACATCAAGAGTTTTGCATTTTTTATTAAAATAGCCGATAAACAAACACAGATTAATTACCTGATAGAGACTTACTGCTGTAATCATTGCTGCTGTTGTTCCTGTTGATCAATTACTGACTCAGTATCCGATTCTGGATCATATGTGTACGGCTGTATCTGACTGTAAGCCATAGTTGTTAAAAAAAATGTTTTCCATTTCCATCAATGTCACAGCTGTTAGATTAGTATCCAAAGGCTACGCATACTCGTAACCCTTTAGCTCCGCCCACCGTACGCCTTCAAGTGTTTTCCGGCAAAAAAAACGGAATGGCCATTCTGTCTTTTAATAATCAGACAACACGAAAGAAAACGGTATGTGTTATGTGAGCTTTACTATATTTTATAAAATGTCATAAACATTTTATGGCCCCCAGTTTGAGAACCACTGATCTAAGGTACACACTGTACATATTAGGATGTTTTTTAAAGGTACCATCCCAATGATAAAAAGGTACAACTTTTGTACCTTTTTTCTGAGAGTGTACTAAAGATTTAACGCTCTGAGAAAAAATGATGTGGTTTGTCATCTGTGTCTCTCTCTCTTTATTTAAAGGATGGCAGGAGAAAGTGCTAGAAATGACAAATAAAAAGAATATGTAAGTATGACATTTATGCATTTGGCAGACACTTTTTTCAATGCGACTTACATTGTGTTATTTTATCACTATGTGTGTTGCCTTGGAAATTAACCCAAAACTTTCATTATGATCTTGGTTGTCGAGCTCAACAACTAAGCTTAAAGGAATAGTCAATTTTCTTAAAAGAAAAATCCAGACAATTCACTCACCACCATGTCATCCAAAATGCCGATGTCCTTCCCTGCTCAGCCGAGAAGAAATTATGTTTTTTGAGGAAAACATTGCAGGATTTTTCACATTTTAATGGACTTTAATAGACACCAACAATTAACACTTAACTCAACACAAAACAGTTTTTTTCAACGGAGTTTCAAAGGACCACAAACAATTCCAAACCAGGCACAAGGGTCCCATCCAGCACAACGACCGCCACCTTTGACAAGAAAAATAACAAATACACAACTTCTCGTCGAGATCCGGTCGTGATGCGCCAGTGTGACTCCACGCAATACGTCATGACGTCAAGAGGTCACAGAGGACGAACGCGAAACTCCGCCCCAGTGTTTACAAGAGTCTTGAAGGAGGACTGTTCCGACGTTGTTGTATGTCAACTGATACTAATTAATGTCTTTGTGTCAGTTTATTGTTTACAATGGTCCGCAAATGTGCGTTTTATATATGTAACACGTGACCTCCCTACGTCACTACGCATTTACGTTAGGTCGCGCTGGATCGGATCTTGACGAGAAGTTGTGGTTTAAAAGTGTATATTTGTTATTTTTCTTGTCAAAAATGACAATCGTTTCGCTAGACAAGACACTTATGCCTTGTTTGGGATTGTTTATAGTCCTTTGAAACTCCGTTGAAAAAAACTGTTACGTGTCGAGCCAAGCGTCAACTGTTGGTGTCTATCAAAGTCCATCAAAATGAGAAAAATCCTGCAATGTTCTCCCCAAAAAACAAAACCTCCTCTCGACTGAACAAAGAAAGACATCAACATTTTGGATGACATGGTGGTGAGTAAATTATCTGGATTTTTCTTTTAAGAAAATGGAATATTCCTTTAACATTAATATTGTGTTTGTTTGTATGTTGCAGCGATTCAAAGCGCATGGAGGAACTTTACAACAGGAACCAGCAGCTCCGAGAACAGCAACGGATACTGACAGAGAACATCAAACAGCTGGAAAACAGGTGTGTATGTGCATGTGTGTGTAAGTGACTGAGAGAGAGAGAGAGAAAGAGAGAGAGAGAGAGTCTTAAATCTGATTTACCGTTGACCACACTTGATGTGTCTGTTGATTTTCAGGTTGCGAGCCGGATTGTGCGACAGATGTACAGTCACTCAGGATGTGGCTAAAAAAAGACTGCAGGAATATGAAAGCTCACAGCTGCAGAGTTTACAGCATATCTCTATACTGGGTGAGTTATAAATAGACCTAGAAAATACACAAACAGTGCGGTTCAAAAGTCAGGCACAGAACTGAAAATCTGGGATTTAAAAGGAGAACGTTTTTGGATCTTCAAATTGAAAATTGAATGAAATATTTATCATTCTGTATTACATGTCAGTCCCTTAACAAATACAAGTAAATTAGTACAAACCAGTCAGTCACCCCGTGCAGGATTTGAACTTGCACTCAACAACTAGGTCACACAGTTATGTGAATATTAATGATATTTCCTGTTTGTTCACTACTGCAGTGAGTGAGATGAATGCATTAAAGAAAGAAAATGACAAATTGAAAGAGGAGGTGAAGAGCCTGAGGGATCGTACAAAGTAAGTAAAACACGTTTCGTATTTAATATTTATTTGTTTTTTGATTTTCCCAACTGGGTGTAGATTAAGTACAAGGTCCTTTTCAGTCTACTTTACTGTAACTGTGTGTGTGTGCAAATTTCAAACATTAATTTTGCTGAACAAGATTCAGTATCCAGTCACTTCTGCTTGTGGTCAAGGCTTGTTTGCCAAAGTATTTCCATGAAAAAATGTCTAGTTTCTATGTGCCAGCCGTGCATAAAAATACAAATCTGTACTTTTTGCAGTCAGCAGAATGGTCTTTCAGAGGAAAGCATCCCTCCCGAGGTCAAGTTATCACCTGACACAGCAGTGGCCGCTGTGACTCTGCTGACCTCAGGGCTGAAGTCTAGCCAGTCACCAGCAGGGGACGCCACTGTACCTGCAGCCACTGTCAAGCGTGAGATGGAAAACAGTCCAACGGACAGCCTGGGTGAGTTAAAACAGAACTAAAATTCATGAGATATGAGAGAAAGTTTTACCAAAATACCTGGGGTATTTATATTTGGGACATTTTTATATACTAAGAACCATTATAAAGGTTGGACACACCTATACTTTTTTTTTCATTTTACATTACAGTACATTTATGCATTTGGCAGTTGTCCAAATCGTCTTTCAGTGCATTACATGGTATACATTATATCAGGAATTATATCCATGGGTTCGAACCCACAACCTTTTATGCTGCTAACACAATGCTCCACCACTGATCTACAGAAACATTTAGGATAGGACAGGACAGGATGGCATAGGATAGGTACTTTATTGATTGAGGTATAGGACACTCTCAAAAGTTGTACCATTTTGTCACCATGTACCATTTAGGTACAGATATGTACCTTAAAGGTACCAATTTGTACCTTAAATTTTTCCCAACTCTGGGTTCGGGCCAAATTCCGAGCTCAGAGCCCTCCCCAGACAGATACGCATACATTAATATACAAATTACTTTATTTTTATTTAATTTACGTGTAAACTTATAAAAATAACCTTGTTCACATTTTTACTGATGAGACCATCTGAAATAAACTTTGTTCTGTACAGAGAAAGTGTCTGAACACAAACTTATGCAAGGCTGGGCCAGGGCATTTTCATTCGTAAGTAATACTTACATTCGTTTTAATATCTTTCAAATCTTTAAATTAGTTGTTGCCAAATTCATTCCTGTGTCGTTGCTTGTTAAAATGTGTATGTTTCTCTCACCCAGGAGTCCAACAAACCCCCATTGTTTGGATCAGAAAGAAGGTGAGACAGCCCAAAAAAGATGCACTAACATTGTAAAACAGACAAAGGTCTCACACCTTAATTCTTCTTCTCCTGTACCCCTAGAGCTTCAAGTGTGGAGTCACTGGAGCAGAGACATTCGCCTTTATCTCCATCACTTCCAACAGCTCTTGGTCTACTAAAGAGTTTTTCGCCTTCTGAGGAACGTAGCAGCCGTCGACAGATCCACGCCCCTGTCCCATTCCGGCCGCTCCCAATGCAGACAGTCCGTCTCCCCTGGCCGCTTTCGGATTCACCTGACTGGGTAACAGTAGCGGCACCCACCTCTGGTGTTAATAGCGGTATTGCAGTTCATTCAAGCCCAACTCAAATGCAAAGTTCAAATATACTGCGTTTCCCTAAACTGGTCCCTACTATCAACGGCCTCCTGTCTCGCACGCCCATCCCGAGCCCCAGCAGTCTTCGGCCCTGGTCAGAACGGCCTCCGCGCAGAAGTCTCTCAGAGCATGTTGAGAGTCGCGAGAAAAGAGCAACAGGAGGAGAAACTGTTACAGCGGCGCCCCAGTGTAGGGTCACGCCGGCACAGCCGGAAAGGATTTTCGGAGAGAACCTCAGAGAGGATGAGGAGGAAACACCGCTGGATCTGTCCGAGTCGGGACGCTCCAAAAGCAAAGAGAAAACGCACTCACAGAGTGACGCATCTTCGTCTTCGTCTTCCTCACCACCTGCTCCGCTTTCATCATCTTCTCAGTGCCCATCAAGTCCTCAAAGTGACCCGCAGATGACAGACAACAACACACAGGTAACATCTTTTTGTATAAATGTAAAAAAGCCAAACACCTTGTAATCGGTGTTGACTTTGCTTACATGATGGAATATCTCGCAAGTTATTTAAAACGCAAATTGTGTTACTCATAGCCAGACTATATTGGGTCTATAGTTAACTTAGACTGTGAAATGATGGCTATTGCTTGCTAGGTAAATGATAGTGATCTTTTGCCCATATTGCACAGGAGGAAACAGCACAGGACAGATCTAAAGAAAAGGAAGAGGTACAGAAAGATGAGACACCTCCAGCAGCCGAAACATCTACCAACTCAGACACCAAAAAAATTAGCATTTCTCTCCAACCAGGTGAAATCTCTCACATTTGTCTAAGTGTAGTAAAAGTAAAAGTATGCTGTGCTATTTGTATTAAATGTATTAACATTGCTTTGTTGCCTTCCAGTTGTGCTTATGGAGTCACTTAGACCTGGAGGACAGGTAAATGATCCCATATGAATTAAATAGCTTTTTTTAAGTTCTGACATCATTTGTAACTTCTGATGTGTTGTGTTATACAAACACTAGACAGTAAAGTTGGCAGATCTTGAGAGCAGAGCGGCTGAGCAAGACGAAAAGGAGAACAATGATCATGAAACAAGCAGAAAAAGACCAGGACCAGAGAGTAATGGTGAGAGAGCCTTGAGTTTCACACTATAAACTTAGCACAGCAGGTTCTTAAAGGGATAGTTCACCAAAAAATAAAATACTGTCATCATTTACTCACCCTCATGTTTTCTGTTGAATACATAAAAGATGCATATTTTGATAAACAATGGTATGTGTTTGTGGCACAGTTGACACCACCCGTTGATTTCCATAGTAGGAAAAACAAATACTTATTGGGTACTGTCAACTGTGTGCTTTGCTTTACATATTCTTTGCATTTCTTTAAACTTATTTCTCTGGTCTAGGACTTTCCCAGCGGTCACTAAAAGAGAAGAAATTTAGGCTTAGCAGGGGAACTCAAGGAAACCATGCAGAACAAGAGCAAGGATGAAGGTCTGTCTATCTCCCAACCGATCCTCCAGCCCATGCGATTGCTTTGGTCGTTTGTCCATTTCACCCAATACGACCAATAGATGCATTTACTAAATTAGCGCCTCTACCGGCAGCAGGTGAAACTTAATATATCAGGGCAGTGGTTCTTAAACTGGGGGCCGTGAGATGGAGCCAGGGGGGGCCCGATTTTATGACAATTTATAAAATACATTAATTTATTATGTACTTTGTGTAATTAAACAAATAATAATAAGGCTATTAACCAGCGGCACTAATTTGTATAATTTAATGTTTTGTTTAATTCAAATGTTAAGTTTGAGAACAGTTTTTTGTCATAAATTTTCTTTGGGGGGCTGCGAAGGGATGCACAATACACAAGGGGGGCCACACGCTGAAAAAGCTTGAGAACCACTATATTAGGGCAGTGGTTCTCAAACTTTTTCTGCGTGCGGCCCCCCTTGCGTATGGTGCATTCCATCGCAGCCCCCCAAATAAAATTTATGACAAAAAACTGTGATAAAATTGAACATTTTAATAAAACAAAAAATAAACTATACAAAGTAGTTGGTTAGTAGTCTTATTTTTTTATGTTTAATTACACAGAATTTATGATAAATGAATGTTTTTTATAAAATGTCATAAAACTGGGGCCCCCCTGGCACCATCTCGCCGGCCCCCAGTTTTAGAACCACTGTATTAGGGTATGAAATTATATTTTGGGGTATAATTTTGCTATGATGACATGTACTGGGATAAGATTTTCAATTGAAACTGCAAGGATTAATTGTATTTAATTACACATTACACCAGTGGTTCTCAAACTTTTTCAGCGTGTGGCCCCCCTTGTATATGGTGCATTCCTTTGCGGCCCCCCAAATTTTTTTTATAACAATTTTGTTCTAAAACCTAACATTTAATAAGACAAAACATATTAAAGTATACCAAGTAATGCTGTTGGTTAGTAGCCTTATTTTTTTTTATGTTTAATTACACAGAATTCATGATAAATTAATGTGTTTTATGAAATGTCATAAAACTGGGGCCCCCCTGGCACCATCTCGCGGCCCCCCGGGGGGCCCGGCCCCCAGTTTGAGAACCACTGCATTACACTATTCAGGCATTTAGGACAAATAACATACGCATTTATTTATTAAACACAGCATACAAAACAGTCACAACTTTTTTAAAATGCACTTAAAATATTCCAAGTGTACTGAGGTCAAACAATCGATTTGTTTGAAGAAAAGATGCGAATGTGATGCCAATCCGCTGTAAATATCAGATCCGGTGTACACTGATTTAAAAAACTGCGATGATACATCATGATTGTGAAAAGGCATTGGCTCTCGCGTGTCTTGTAACCGATTGCATCATTACGTTAGCTAAGAATGTGAAGCGCTATTGGCTCTTGTGACCGACTACATCATGCTGGTTTATGTTTGAATGAGATCTGACTTTGCGTTTTGATCACTGCGAGTTCTTCATATAAAGTAATCGTATGGCTGCAGTTTGCAAGGTTCGCATCGCAAGTAGTTTGTAATACTTTTATAAATACCTGTGCCTGTACTTTTACTTGCGTGTCGTGTTTTATATGGTTGAGAAGTGGTTGGATAAGGTGAGGGTGGGGTTAGATGCTCTAAAATATTTTTAAAGGCGCTCTAAGCGAATCTGTGTGACGTTACTTTTTGTTGATGTTTTAACTGTTTTCAAACAAACGGAGCGTAGCTAACTCGTCCCCCTCCTTTCCGTGCTTTCATGAATGCGCCCCACCCTCAAATCCTTCTTGTCGTTTATTGGCTGGAACACTTTGTTATGGTTTCTGTTTGTAGGTTTAGCCACTTTGTTTTTATTGCAGTTTGTAGAGCCTGTGCTGTCTACAGAGATCGCGTTTTTTACAGTTTGATTAGCGGACAGGCAGCAAGCAGATAGTGAGGAGATGTTTGCTGTATGTAACAAAAAAATTTTATGGTCTAAAACGCGTGAATTCGCTTAGAGCACCTTCAAATGTTTATACAACCATTTTTACATTAACAAATTCATGAAATAAATGAAAAATTCAAAAACCTTAAAACGTAACGACAGGTTGCATAAGCCACTGCTGCTAGAGGACACTAATCCCTTAATACGTCACTTTACTTCATAATAAGGTGCTTGCACAAACGACCTATGAGGTTTTGGAGGACAGTCTCGTCTATCTTTCTGTGTGTACTTTAAATGCACTGTTTTATTTCTTTACATTTACATTTATTATCTTTCTTTCAACAGGCGATGGATGTAACCAAGTTCAAGTTTTCTGCCGGCTTCTTGCCTTCACAAGTTTTCAAGATCACACTCAAAGTCTTACATTCGATTCAGTTTTTTTATACCAGCGCTACACGAATACGTCTGCCAACATTAATCTCATCGATCACAGATTATATCTAAGAAGTTACTTTCCAACAACTTACTTTTTTGTAATGATTTTGAACCTGAGATCAACTGGAACGCTTCGTCAGCTCTGAATTTCATATTTCATTAAATTGATTTTTCAGCAGTCTTTGACTGATGCAAAACAGGAAGCCAGTAACTAGCTACTAAGGGGCTGTTAACCAGATATTCTTTCAGTTTTGGTTCATACCATAAATCAACGTATACCTGTTATACTTTAGATTTTTTTGCTTTGATTGTTGCTCCCTCTCAGTTTGGACCATTTCCATGTTTGTTTCCATTCTCTCTTCCGTGTGAGAGCTGTCATCTATTTTTGTCACTGTCTAAGCACTATGTCCTCTGTAGATGTGACAAAAAGTTCTGCTTCCCCTTTTTTTTTGAGATGGCAAGCATATATTTTGTAATAGTGAATTTTCCACTTGCAGCAGTAGATGCTCTGAGAAAGGGGGAAGCATAAAACTGTGAAAAAAAATTATACTTAGAATACTTTCTGTTTTTAGTCATATACCACTTTTATGTTAAGATCATATGGTTTTTTTTTTGCATTATTTTTAATGTAAAATTGACATAATTTAGTGGATTTTGATGGTTTGACGTATTTACATAGCACTTTCTGAAACATTATAATGTCTATTGTAATAAATAGAAATGTAAATAATCCATTTTAAATCAATAGCCGTATATGAGTATGACACATCGCAGATTAGAGATCAAAAAATACAAAACTCTCTGTACAGTAATTGGTTTAGGATGTGGGAAGCTACGGGGTTACAGGAAGAAGGTGAATCATTTTACCATGATGTAACTCAGGGTTGCTCCTGTGTCCTTTTAATAATTTGACTTTAAATATTTTCATAACCACAATACAGGAACTCGATCATAGCTTATTTTAAACTGTGCTCCACTTATTTTGCATCACCAAAAAGAGATGATAAAAGTGAAAAAAAAAACAAAGTTTTACACCTCACATTATATTTTACTGTTTTCAAATACAAATGTTGTAAATACTTGATGCAAAAACAGAATAAACTTTTTCCACAAACTGACATTTGTGTGCTAAATGTTGCATGTATTTGTAAATGCAATACATGCACATATTCGCTTGGTTAATTTGCTTATGTGAACTACAACGTGTGCAGTTTCCTCTTTGTGTAAAAAGTATTTGCATATGAATGAAGTTGTTTTGTCTTTGTTTTGTGCTGTAATATTTAAAATTGATGTTTGACCATTTTTTAGTAGAGATGTAAGGTAGGTTTATCTATTCGTATGTCTTCATGTCATTTTATTTCAAAAGAAGAGGGTGTTTAATCTGATAAGGGATTAGAAGATCACACAGAGCGCTTATGTAAGGTTCAAACGGGCCAAACGGTGTGTGTCTATTTCTAATACAAGAGGACATCTGTGTCTCTATCTCTCATAATGTTCTTATTTGGGTCTTCCAATCTGTTCTTGTTTTTGGTTCTTACCATAATAAATGTTCAAGTATATACACTACAGTTTATCAATTCACTATAGTTAATACTTCAGTATACTACAGTATACATGAACAAAATGTAATAATTACTAGAATGTATACTACAATTTACTTTAGTAAATATTGAAGTGTAATAACAAAATGTAGTAAACTGTAAAAATATGCCATGAAGTTGTTTTGCAAGTTTTGACTTTTGATAACTTGACATAATTTATAAAAACAAGTTGAAATTGTTTAATTTAATTTGTTAAGGTAAAGTAACATAAAAATATATGTTGATTTTACCATTTTTAAAGTGTAATTACTATAACATGCTTAAATTTACTGTAGTAAATATTAAAGTGTACTATATTTTTACGGTATTTAATGTAATTAATATTTCAGAATACTATGTTAAATGCCTAAATTTAGTTATACCTACCACAGTATACATTTATTAAAGTGAATTAAATCATTTAAAACAGTTTAACCATTTACAGTAATTAATACTTCAGAATACTACGGTCTACATTTACATGGTATATTAAAATGTACTATAATAATAAATGTTAAAGTATTGGCCTTCTACAGTATTTTCATCAGGGTTCTCAGAAGTGAAGTTGCACAAGGATTTTAACAGCTTTTGCAACCAGTCCTGTATGAAGACTATTGCATTATTCGGACATTCAGCGAAATATTCATGACTGATTTCCTATGACTGGTGGCGTTTCTCTTTGGCTGTGTTTTAATCTTCACTGAACAGCCTATAAACAGACATAACGTTTGCAATTTTGAGGCACGTTAATCATACGCGTGTTTCGCGCGTGCGCCTGTGTGTGTCCATAGTATCCAGTTGCAGTGTAGCCAGTTATGATGATGATATCTATGTAGGCAGCTTGTTTGTTGTTTAAACACAGCCCCTATAACTTCCTCTTGTCGGTAAAGAGCGCAACAGTTTCACTACCAGAGAAGATGATGGAGGAGCCGGTGTGAAGACACATGAAACGTTTGTCCCTGCTCACCCTTTTACCAAGCTTTTGTAAATAAGGAGATTTTAAATCGGGCATTTGAAGTGGTAAGTTCGCTTTATATATATTTTTCCAAAAATATTTTTGGATGAATTAATGATTTAGGTTTTAACTGAATTTAAGCTTAAAAATGCCTTTTCGTATGAAAAAGATTTACTTTACTCGACAAGAAAAAAATGTGGGCATTAAATAATTTTATTTTCAGTCGGCTATCTACTTTATTTTGGTTGTCATACACTTTTCCGTCTGTTGTTTCACTGAAAATACTGTATAAACGTTTTTTAAAAAGTAGTTTTTACTTAATATTTTATGAATTTCTTTTCAATAATTAATACAGCCATCAAGTAATGTTGTTGTAGATTTTAACGTAGATTCGTTTCTATGCCACGGCGCATGCGCTATGTTAAATTTTGTGTTTTATTTAAAGCTGCCACCTGTATTTGAGGAAGCCAGATTACTTTAAAATAATAACAGGTTTTAGGTTTATTTATACTTGGTAGTCTACTTCCGCAATTCACTATAAAGTTTAACAGAACAATACAGGAGATCACATTTTAATATTTTGCTTCCTCTTTAAATGTACTCGATCATCTCTTGTAAAATGACACTAAATCTCTTTATAAGTCATTTTATAGTATTCTTATGTGCATCAGTGGGTTTATCTGTGTAAGGTTTATTTAAGGTAAAGGTGCCTCCTCTGTGGTTTGTGGGACAGTCTGCGGTTGGGATGGGCGGCACCATCCAAAGGCAAATTTAAAAAATCTTTTCAGGATAAAATCAGTAATCTTTTCCTCAGTCTGAAAAAGGAAATGTACTACAGATCAAACCTGCATCAAGCTAGTTGAGAGGGTGAGACTGTACCAAGTCAATGTTTGAGGAACCTGACTTTGATAAAGAGTCAGCGAAAGGCTTTGAAAGCATTTAAAATTAAAAGCAAACCCAAGAAACTGCATGCATGAACAACTTTAAAGAAAAAAACAGAACAAATGAGAATATGCTGAGAAATATTAGTTGGATGTAAGTTCCGTTTTGTACTAAAAATATGTTTTTAAGCAAATCGCTTTTATAGCAGGAGCCAATGTTTCCTTGGGGCAACCCAAAAGGTTCTTGAACTATTGATGCATTTCTTTGAAATAAATTTGTGATGTTGAATAAAGACTCATGACAGAAATGGCCTGTCCATGTTATCTTCTGAAACAAATAGACTTTCCATGCAATAGCGAATGTAGTATTTTAGTTGTGGTTTGTGCATAACACATATGCCTCAAAGTGTGATTAAAGGTGCCAAACTTAATCATCATTCATCACTAAAGGAAATATGCACTTTTTTGCACTATTGCATTACTGACAAAAAGTTGTCCCAAACATAAAATGTCACTTTATGTACCATTTATGTACAGCTATGCATACATGTGGTACCAGTATGCACCCATGAGGAACTATTTAGGTGAACTATTTTTGAAAGGGTACGAGCTAGGAACCATTTTTTACATACTTGCTACCATTTGTGATTAATGTAAGCCTAGTCGCTGCATGATTTTGAGTCGGGCCAACGGCCAGTTTATGTTATGAAGTTCAAAACATATAAATTTGACATATTTCCTATTGATTCGCATTATGTTAAAGGCCGGTCTGTGGGTTCATCTGCTTAGTGTTCATGCATGTGGGGGCGTTAGGGCCATCTCATTTGAATCAGCTTTGAGCATTAGGTCTCCACCAACCACAGTTTCCACTTAGCAGCTTCCGTGTATGCATGTGTGAGCAAGTTAATGTTAAAACCACAGGCAAGTGAGAAACTAAACTAAAGTCTACCGATGTGGAAGTCAGAGAAAGAAACCAGTTAGTGCTATTTTCGCTTAAGTTATCGGTCATCTTCATTCAATCGCGCCTTATAAAATTTGGGTGTTCCGTGTCCTGTGAAATTCTCATCTCGTAAGTAGAAACGCTGAATGTCTTATACTTTGATGACTTTATTATAATGCGTAGTTAGGCTACTGTATGCAACCTCCTACTTAACAGCAACACGTTCTCACGCTCGTATGTACTGTATGCACTGCATACTGTATTTTAGGCACAGACATGGGCATTGTTACGGGACTCAAAGCAGCCCTTGTTTTGCATATTAGTTTCTGTTTCGGAAAAGTAGAATAGATTATCTATATATAAATTAAAATGTTCTCTTAATGTTTTCAGGGTTCACCATGGGCTGTGTGGGGACCAAACCAGAGCAGGATCCTATTGGCAAGGCAATGGGCAATGACGACAGCCGCAGCCAACCTGCACATTATGTTAAAGACCCAACAACAGGGACCAAAGCTGTGAGTAGAGCCTTATCTGCAGTCTTTCCAATGGAAAAAGCGTGCTGCTTGAGTTATTCCGGTACAAAACAAGCAAAATCATCAAGATGTGAACCTTATCACAGCAGATTTGGTGACCTATAGTTCTGCTTTCTAGTTTTATAGTTCGTTTCTACTGAAGGAGCCGATGAAGGATGTTTATCACATTGACTTCAAGTTACATAACATGCATACCTTATTTTTATTCCAACCTCACCTCAGTTTGTTGCCATGGCCTTTATTAACATAGTTATCCTGTGGTTATGTGTATAGCTGTCTGATTTCCATACTGACCGCACAATGAGTATGAAATGTAATCTACTTAGTATCCTGACAACCTCAGTGTTTTCTGCGTAGAAAAGAGAACTGAGAGGTTTGATCTGGTCTCGTGTCTGGTTAAAAATGTTTCTGTTTCAAACATTGCATCTCTTTTTTTTTCGTTTTGCAGAACAGAACCACCTCCAGTCCAGGGGCTGGGACAGACAGTAAGTGACATTACAAACATACAAAATAGTCTTTAGTTCGGTTCACAAAGCACAGAACCAAATAAAAACAATTCCATCGGGTATCGGGTGGGTTATAAAATGCAGGCGTTCCCATTTACTACAGTAAGTGTGTGAACGTAATATTTAGCACTGTGAAACTTCATTTAGATTTATTGGTAACAGTTTAAAATAAAGTTGTATTTGTTAACAATTAGTTAATGCATTAGTTAACAATGAACAATACTTCTACAGCATTTATTAATCTTAGTTCATGTTCAAACGGTTTACATTTATTAATGCACCATGAACTAACATGAATATCTGTATTGACATTAACTAACATTAACAAAGTTAACATTAAATTGTTTGTTCGTGTTAGTTAATGCATTTAATAATGTTCACTAATACAGCCTTATTTACACATAGTGTATTTATGTACTTAGCACTCAACGCTTTTATTCAAAGCGACTTACAGTGTATCTGATCTATACTTTTATTTTTAGCATGTGTGTGTTCACTGAGCTCGAACCCATGACCTTTGCACATCTAACGCAATGCTTTCAGAAAAGGTACTGGGTACAAAGGTGTACCTTTTAAAAAATACACTAAATGGGCCACATAAGTTCCTCAAAGATACATATCTGTACCTAAATGGTACTGTCCCATTGGCGGCTCGTGACTGCTCTTCCGAGGGGCGCAAATTCAAAATAAGTGTTCGGAGTGTTATGTGGGTTAATCGTGTTTTCAAAATATGTCTTTGTTGCATCATGTGAACCATGTGCATCCCATGTTTTGTCAAAATAAGTGCCTGCTGCACACGTGTCAAACCGTTTATGATAAGAGAGATGCTCACGTTCACAAAATACACGCAAGACACTCCCTTAACACTAAACTCTGGTTACGCATAAGATTACCAGACACATATTTTAAAATTATGAACCACACACATGACAGCTACATACATTCACATTGTGCGCCCTCGAAAAAAGAAGTCACCTGTCGGCACTGCCAGTGACATCTTTTGTACCTTTTTTTGACAGTGTACCACTTGAGAAACCGGATCACTGATACATATTAGTGTATATAGGGTGATTTGCACTATTGCGGGACATTTTTTGAACTTTAGACTTCTGTGAAATGTGCTTCCTGTCTGATGATTGCACCACCCTTATATATGACTGAACATTTGAGAGGTCATGTTACTTATTTTATAATGCCAAAGTTTCACTGGCATTCATGTATTTTTGGGGGATTTACGAACACTAGACCTGGATTAATTAGATTAATCAGGACTATAGGTCTTGGCTATATTAGGGCATTTAAGTAGTTTTTACAAACATTACTTACAAAACCAACACTGCTGTGTGCATATTGAGACAAAACAATGACACTGATATATGTTAAGATATGTCAGTGCAAGATGTTTTTAAATTAAGGCAGCTCAAACACGCATTTTAGTCTGGGACTAGGATAAACTCTGTGCAGGAACCGCCCCTATGCGTCCCACATTAGGGCAATTCACCCCTACTGTCCTAACCTTAAAGGATTACTCCAGTTTCTTAAAAAAATCCCAATAATTTACTCACCCCCATGTCTTCTAAAATGTTGATGTCTTTCTTTGTTCAGTCGAGAAGAAATTACGCTTTTTAAAAAAAAAACATTCCAGGATTTTTCTCATTTTGGTAGACTTTATTGGACCCCAACAGTTTACAGTTTAAATGCAGTTTGGAATTGATGTTTCAACCCAGCTTTAAAGGGCTCTGGATGATCCCAGACGAGGCATAGGAGTCTTATCTAATGAAGCGATCGTCATTTTTCGTCAAGAAAAATTGGAAATGTCCACTTTTGGACCACAACTTCTCGTCTTGCACTATTCGTGTGGCGCGCCGGCGCGGCCTCACATAATGCGTCATCATGGCATCTAAAATGTGGAGAAAGAGGACCGCTCTGACGTTGTTGTATGCGGAATGATATTAATTAATGTCCTTATGTTAGTTTATTGTTTAAAATGGTCCGCAAATGTGTGTTTCACATATGTAACCCGTCATCTTTCCAAGTCATGCCGCATTGCGTGTGGTCGCGCCGGCGCGTCGCACGGATGGTGCGGGACGAGAAGGTGTGGTTTAAAAGTGCATATTTTTATTTTTGTTGCCCAAAATGGCAGTCGCTTTGCTAGATAAGACCCTTATGCCTCGGTTTGGATCGTTTAGAGTCATTTGACGCTGCTTTGAAACTGCAATTTTAAACTGCATTTAAACTGTTGGGGTCTATTAAAGTCTATTGGAATTAGAAAAATCCTGGAATTTTCCTCAAAAAACTTTTCTCGAGTGTACAAAGGAAGACATCAACATTTTGGATGACATGGGGGTGAGCTGGGTTGAAAAACCCCACCCTTATTGGGGGCGGGAGGTTTAGATTAGTCCAGGACTAGATTTTAGTCATATTAATGACATTTAAGTCATTTTTACAAACAAACCTTACAAAAACAATACTGGTGGTGTGCATCTAGCAGTGATGTATGTCAGTGAAAGCTGTTTTTAAAATTAAGCAGCTCAAACATGCATTTTAATCTAGGACTAGGATAAGCCCTGTCCGGAAAACTGCCCATAAAGTGTTGGCACTTTGAGTTGCTTTGAATAAAAGCATCTGATAAATGTGAAATAACCCTAAGCTAAGAGAGCCTCATTGCTGGCTGGTAGCAAAGAACGTGTGTGCCTGTTTCTTAACACAAAAAGTGTGACTCAAGTTTGCAGTAAATGCCCTGAAGTTTCATGAATGTGTGATCGCGGCTTTATGTTTAACACTTCATTTGAGAAACTCTCTGTTGTCCTTAGGTGCTGATAACATTGCTATAGCCCTTTACGACTATGAAGCTATGCATGAAGGTGACCTGGGTTTCAAGAAGGGAGACAGACTTAAAATTTTGTTGGAGTAAGTTACTTCTTTATTTATATTTAAGGGTTTTCTATATACAGATTTGATTGATTGATTGATTGATTGATGGATGGATCTTTAGGTCTGGTGAGTGGTGGAAAGCAGCTCTTCTCAGCACTGGTGAAGAGGGGTTTATACCCAGTAACTACGTTGCCAAGGACACCCTGGAAACTGAAGAGTAAGTAAATATTACCCTACTGTTGTTATCAGATAACCACAAATACGTCATACTTCCATAGTTGGTTCATAGGTAGGATGTTGATATTTTTTAAATGTTTAAAATAGACACTATCTCATGTGTATGCATATGTTGCCAGATGGTTTTTTAAAGCAGTCAGTAGGAAGGATGCTGAGAGACAACTGCTGGCATCTGGTAACAAAACGGGATCCTTTATGATCAGAGACAGTGAGACCACAGCGGGTATGTCACATTCAGTATTACCATACACAAAAATCACAGATGAGATCTTTGTAATATCTCAGTAATTTCTCTTAAACATCAATAAAATTAAAAGTAGAGCAAATGGCAAACTCCGCTTAACTGTGCTGTGTCTTAGATATGGTTCACAAAAAAAAAATCTTTTGTTATGCTAAGCACAAATAAAGACATTTAAATAAAGATTGTAACCAAGCAGATGTGAAGCACCATTACCTTGTTTTCCTACTGTGGAAGTCAATGGTGCCCCATATTTGCTTATTTACAAACATTTTATAGAATATCTTCATTTGTGTTCAGCAAAGAAATGTATAAAGGTTTGGAACAACATGAAGGTGAGTACATGATGACAGAGTTTTCATTTTTGGGTGAACTATCCCTTTAAGAAGCCTCAGATTTGACAAGTCTGCAATCAAACGTCAATATTAGTAAAGATTTGAATATAAGCTCAAACATTTCTCATCAAATTCAAGTTTCCATCAAATCCAGATTATTTTAGCTATACATCTACATTTATTTTACAGCTTCATACTCTTAATGAATTTTAACAATTTGTTTCTATTTTTATTTCTTTTACATGGACTTTTAAGTGCTATATTTGGGTCCCCACTGCTTCTATCAACCTAGAAATGTGTAAAAGATCAACCCAGTATCTTAGTTTTGGTAAACCATTCCCTGCAAGCATGTGAAAAAATAGGTGATTGAATCTGGCTCCCCTTATGATGTCAGAAAGAGATAATACCACCACTTAATCTGCATTATCCAACCACGGCACTGCCATTTAGTGCAGAGATCAGCTCATTTGCATTGCATTTAAAAGGATACACCCAAAAACAGCACATTTTTGCTCACACCTACAAAGTGTCAATTTTAACGTGCTATAATAAATTATTTATGTGGTATTTTGAGCTAAACCTTCACATATGTACTCTGGGGACACCAAATATTTATTTTACATCTTTAAAACGTCTTGTAAAATGTCCCCTTTAAAATATTTTATGAAATATCTGAGACTACGTTGATACTTAAATGAAACCCAACTAAGAACTCCATCAAATCTCCTTGAGTAATATAATTTTCCTCTGGTTCACATCGTGTAATGTCAAAGCTCATAGGATGCATGTATATGTTGTATACACTTGACTCTTAAAGTCTTAACTATTTTTATTCTTATGTGGTTTTATGTAACAGTTGTACTTCAGCTGCAGATCTTCTTGATCTTTATCTGCGTTTAACGATAACATCTATAACCCCTCCCATCAGGAAGCTACTCGCTGTCTGTCAGGGACTCAGACCCATCAGGTGACACAGTGAAACATTATAAGATCCGCACGCTCGATAATGGTGGTTTCTACATCTCCCCACGCATCACCTTCAACACCCTTCAGGATCTTGTCAGCCACTACAAGAGTAAGTACGAATCCTATTTATATACGCTGTCACAAAAGCTGTAACTGGGACGATACCCTTTAGAAAGCTCCTAATACGTACCATAGACACAAATGGATATCCAGCAGATCTGTCTTATAATTTGTCTGTCTTTACAGAGCAGAGCGATGGGCTGTGTCAGTCTCTCACCGTTCCTTGTCTGAGTCCCAAACCTCAGAAACCTTGGGAGAAAGATGCTTGGGAGATCCCACGCGAGTCCCTCAAACTAGATAGACGACTGGGAGCTGGCCAGTTCGGAGAGGTCTGGATGGGTAAGATGCACACTGTGTCCCCTTAATATTATGTTTGAACTGTTAAGCATCTCTTGTATGTTAGTATCTGTTTAATCCAAAACTATTTATAAGTCACATCATGTTTTCACACAGAGAAACATCTGATGTGTCACAGAGCAATGATAAATGAAGTATACTTCTAAAACCTGCATGTCTCTTTGTATTCCCAGCAACATACAACAAGCATACAAAAGTAGCAGTGAAGACTATGAAACCTGGCAGTATGTCTGTGGAGGCTTTTCTCATGGAAGCCAATTTAATGAAAAGCCTTCAACACGACAAACTGGTCCGCCTCAATGCCGTGGTAACCAAAGAGGAGCCCATATACATCATTACAGAGTTCATGGAGAAAGGTGCATTTGACTACAATGTGCATATTACAATGATAATGGTTTTAGATATCTTGATTCATGATCTGTACGTGTGTGATGTGTTTCCCAGGTAGTTTACTTGACTTCCTTAAAAGCGATGAAGGAAATCGTGTCCAGTTACCCAAACTGATCGACTTCTCGGCACAGGTGAGAAGGCTCGACTTTAAAAAAAGTGTGGTTTTATCAGTTATCAGAAGACTCATATACATTTCTACACATTTAGTTACATTTTTTCTTTGATGTGAAGGACCGGTTTGTCTTTGTAGACATGGGATTTTAATATTCAAATGTGATAACTGACAAGCAGCAATATTTGTGTATAGAGGTGTGTGTGTGCGTTGAAGTATTTGTCTAGGAGGGTGGAGTCTAGCATTATCACGATATATGATCACGAAGATAATATTTATTTTAATTTATATATATATTTCTATTACATAAACTTTGGTTAAAATAATGCACTATAATGTGATCGCTGTTTGGTTCAAATTTGAACCAAATTGACATTTTTTGGATTTAATACTGTAACGTACATGAAACGTTACTTGTTTATATGGTATTTAGTTATTTTTATTTAGATATTGCCCTTTTTGGTTTTCACCTGTAATACCATGGAGAACCTCATGGGGGCACTAATGGGGAATTTAGCATATATGCCCAGTTACCATAGAGTAAGTTATCTTTGTTTGGGATTCAGCCCATGTGTTTGTGCTCCCTCTCATATATGGCATCTAAAGTCCTTTTGTGGAGAACTCTTTGAGTTTCAGCTCTACTGTGAGTATGAGATGATCATATTATGGATGTGTTTGCAAATGGGTCTATTGATGTTGGTTATTTGTTTTCTTTTAGAAAGGACTTTTTGTTATACATGGAAAAAAAGATAAACCTCGTTGTTTTGAGTGAAGCTTGTTGGTAGCAACTATATTCTGAAGGAATCCTTGTGTCTTCATTTATGGTCTTCACCAGTGGATTAATTCTGTTTTCTGTCAACATTGGAACTGAGTGTTGCTTTTATTGCTGTGGCCTCTTGGCAGCGTTGAGGACAGCGGGCCTATGGACAGAATTCCAGTTTACCTTGTCTTCCAATGAGGAATTGGGGATTTAATAATTGTATCAAATTCAAGTATTGCTCTGGACTTTGAACTTTAACATTGTCATCTAAACTTAAATGTAATGAAGACTCATGATGTTGTTTCTATGTATATATTGTTTTCTTTGAATATGTTTGGGAGCATATGTGGGATAAATAAAATAAGGAGATCATTGATTTTGTGTAAAGGTTATTAAACAGTACAGCTCGATTATCTGTTGAATCCCCTCAGAGTGACATCTATATTGAGAGTGTGTTACAGATTGGCGCCCGAACAGGGACTTCATAAGATATCCCGTTTAAATATAAATTTCGTCTGTACTGTTACCTTTTCACAAATGATTGTCATAAATCATCATCTGCTATGGAGGAGAGATTTGATTTTTCAGATAGAGCTTTCAGACAACATAGAGACCCAGTAGCTAATCTTGTAGATACCTTTAATGAATTATATATAGACTCTGAAGAAGAACAAGAAAGTGAAACCATGTCCAATGAGCAGGTAATTGACCCCATTGCTAACCCAGTTGATTTGCCATTACCTCCTCCACCCCTTGAGTTTCATGAAGATGGGCTACCATCAAATAATGAAAACCAGCGCATGTCTAGCATTGAAGAGCATCTGGCTGATATTGAGCATCGGATCGTTAACCTTGCTACTTCTGAAATGGTGAGTGAAAATTTTCAAAAATTTGAAGAGAGATTCAACTATGGTTTACAAAGAGAATTGGACCGTGTTAAGCAGATGTTTCAATCTAAACTTGAAGATTTGAACCGAAGTTTTGTGGATTGTTTAAAACGAAGAGATAAACAAATAGAACAAAAATTCAAAACTGTTGAATCATTTATCCCAAAACCGTTGCATACTAGTACCACAACTACACACAAAATGTACCAGACCTCACCTGACTCAGTTGCTCAGAAGAGTTTGGGACCAGTACCGTATGCGCCTTTTCCATGTTCAAATCCGCCAATTAAAATTGAATTGCCTACATTTAGCAATCTTGATTCAGAAGATCCAGTTGAATTTATTGATAGGTTTGAAGAATACAATGAGCTGAGACCTTTGTATGATGAAGAGCTGTTAGCATCGTTGGCGGTGAGTTTGAAAGGAACTGCCAAGAGTTGGTGGAGAGCAGAAAAACCAAGTATTAGAGACTGGTCCTCTTTTAAGGAAAAGTTTCTCTTTTCTTTTTTAAATGAAGACCACAAAGAAGTTGCTGCTCAAAAGTTAGCAAATTACCATCAAGGGGTTAATGAGAATATCAGGGACTTTGCTTTTAATTATAGAGCGCTGTGTCTGAAGAACAACTCTCAAATGACTGAGCTAGAGATTGTACAGGCAACTTTACGAAATTGCAATCCTCGACTTGCTTCATTGCTAAGAGGTACAGTAAAGACTGTCGATGATCTGGTTCGACTCGGAACTCAAATAGAGAAGGACTGGGATGAGAACAAGAGGAGATGGAAACAAGGTAAAGATGAGGAGCAGAGAAAGAATGCAGCTGGTGGGAGAGGACAACAAAGTCACCTCATGCTGATGGATCCTACTCCCAGCTCTCATAATTCTAGTGTACTGCAAACTTCAATCATTTTAAACCAATGCTACTTTAATGCTGTAATTGACACCGGAAGCACTTTTTCATTGCTGCAGCACAGAGTTTGGCAGAGGTTGAAAAGGAAGGATGAGCTTCTTACGAAAAGTTCCCAAACGTTCATGCTTGCTAATGGTCAAAGTCAAAGAACACAGGGTAAGATTGTTTGGGAATGTGAAATATATGGAGTGAAACGTGATGTCACATTCTACGTAATGGACAATGAAAACCTGGCTGTGCCTGTCATCCTGGGATTGGATTTTCTGAAAGAAGCTAAAGTAGTCATTGATTTTAATTCTTCATGTGTTTATGTACCTGATGCCAGTTCTAATCACCCCATGTGTTTTAGCGAACCTCAAGAGGTAGCTAATGTCAAGTTCTATGCTGCTCAAAGTATTGGGTGGATCCCTAAAGAAGAAGACCACCAACTTATTGAACAAGCAGTGGAAAATTCTCATGTACCAATACAGGTAAAAAGTCAACTGAAGCATCTTTTGTGTGAATGGCCAACAGTTTGTACTCATAAGATAGGTCGCACAAGTTGCATCAAACATGAAATTAAAACTAATGATGAACTTCCTTTGAGAAAGAAGCCTTACAGAGTTTCAAGAGCCAAAAATGATTTTATTGAAGAACAAATCCAAGAGTTACTTCAACAAAATATAATTAGACCTTCCACTTCACCCTGGGCTTCTCCGGTTGTAGTAGTGGATAAAAAGGATGGTGGTCTTCGATTGTGTGTGGATTATCGAGGGCTTAACTCTAAAACTCATCTTGATGCGTTTCCAATGCCACACATTACTGATATTTTAGATGCTTTGCAAGGAGCCAAGGTATTTAGCACACTGGATTCGAAGAGTGGTTACTGGCAAGTGGAGATGAGTCCTGATAGTGTGGAGAAGACTGCCTTCACAACAGCATCAGGATTATATGAATTTTTGTGTTTACCATTTGGACTCAAAAACTCTGCAGCTTCATTTCAGCGTTTGATGGAGCAAGTTCTCAGAGAACATAAGAACAAGTTCTGTATGGTATACATAGATGACATCATTGTGTACTCACCAGACATTCAAACACACTTACATCATCTCCAACTAATATTCAATAGTCTGCACACTGCTGGTCTTACTCTCAATCTCAAGAAATGCAAATTTATCCATTCATCATTGGACTACTTAGGTCACACCATCACTGCTGAAGGAGTTAAAGTGAATGTTGACAAGGTCGAAGCAGTGAAAATGTTTCCCCCGCCAACTTCTTTAAAGGAATTACAGAGGTTCTTGAGACTTGCAGCATGGTATCACCGGTTCATCTCAGATTTCTCTACTAAGGCAGCACCACTACATGCCCTAAAGAAGAAAGGAGGTAAATGGATGTGGACTGATGAATGCCAGAAAGCATTTGAGTTACTTAAAGATGAACTGACCAAAGCCCCTGTGTTAGGTACACCCAATTTCAATGTTCCTTTTTCAGTGCAAACAGATGCAAGCGATATCGGATTAGGAGCTGTGTTGACACAAGAAGTTGATGGAGAAGAAAAGGTGATTGCATATGCATCCAGATTGCTGAGAGGTGCTGAGAGGTCCTACTCTGTTTCCGAGAAGGAATGTTTAGCGGTAGTCTGGGCGGTAGAAAAATGGCATCATTATCTTGAAGGCAATGCTTTTGAAGTGGTCACAGATCATGCTTCCCTGGTTTGGCTTTTCCAGCACCCAAAACCTTCATCTAGGCTGGAAAGATGGACTATTAGACTTCAAGGATATCACTTCACAGTTCGTTACAGAAGAGGACAGTGTAATGTGGTACCCGATGTTTTGTCAAGAAGACATGTAGATGAGTCAACGGCCATCCTCTTGCACACACCTGCAAAACGACCTTTCAATCCAGTCACTTGTGAGCTACCAGTGGATTTGTCTCAGGTTGCTGATGAACAAAAGAAAGATGCAGAATGTCAAGAGCTCTTTCTGAAAGCTGAAGATCAAAGTTCTAAGGATATTATGAGAACGCAATATGTTGTCAAGAATGATGTTTTGTTTAGGAGTGTACCTGTAGCCAAAGGAGGACAGAGGTTTCAGTTGCTGGTGCCTACTAACTTAAAGGAGGTGTTCTTAAATTATGCTCATGACAATCCACTAAGTGGTCACTTAGGCAAATTCAAAACATTGATGAGATTACTGGAATTTGTGTACTGGCCATCCATACGTACAGATGTCTGGCAATACTGTAAGCAGTGTGAGAAATGCCAGCAACATAAACCTACTAACCTGAAGCCAGCTGGAGCTCTCCAAAGTGTACCCATTGTAGAGCCTGGATATATGATTGGAATGGACATCATGGGTCCATTTCCTAGAAGTTCTCGACAAAATCAGTATCTCTTAGTCATCGTAGATTATTTCTCAAAATGGGTGGAAATTTTCCCTATGAGATCTGCTAAGTCTACCATTATTTCCAGAATTCTTATTGAAGAAATATTTACAAGATGGGGTACCCCAGCTTACATTGTTTCAGATAGAGGCACTCAGTTTACCTCAAACCTCCTGCATCAATTATGCAAACAGTGGCAGGTAACTCAGAAACTTACAACTGCTTACCATCCACAATCAAACCTGACCGAACGCATCAATCGTAATCTTAAAGTTATGATTGCTACATATGTTGAGAACAACCATCATACCTGGGATCAATGGATCTGTGAATTCCGATTTGCTTTGAACACAGCTTGGCATGAAAGCACAGGATTTTCACCTGCAGAAATAGCCCTGGGACGTCAACTAAAAGGACCACTACAAAGAGCTCTGCAGAGTCCGCCAGACCCAGATCATCCAAGCTATGATACCATTGAACGACAAGAACTATTGTTTGAATCTGTACGAGAAAATGTGGATAAAGCACAAGCCAAACAGAAAAAGTATTACGACCTCAAGAGAAGAAACCAAGACTTCCAAGAGGGTGACTTAGTTTGGGTGCGTACTCATCCTCTTTCTAGTGCAGATGATGGTTTTATGGCCAAGATTTCTCCAAAATGGAGAGGACCAGCTAAAATAGTCAAAAGGTTGGGTCCAGTAAATTATAAAGTGGTAATGTTGTCTGATTCTAAACAAGTTGATAGTTATCATACACAAAATCTGAAAATTTGTCATGTGTCAAATTTTGATACCAAAGGGAAGGGTATGTAACGTACATGAAACGTTACTTGTTTATATGGTATTTAGTTATTTTTATTTAGATATTGCCCTTTTTGGTTTTCACCTGTAATACCATGGAGAACCTCATGGGGGCACTAATGGGGAATTTAGCATATATGCCCAGTTACCATAGAGTAAGTTATCTTTGTTTGGGATTCAGCCCATGTGTTTGTGCTCCCTCTCATATATGGCATCTAAAGTCCTTTTGTGGAGAACTCTTTGAGTTTCAGCTCTACTGTGAGTATGAGATGATCATATTATGGATGTGTTTGCAAATGGGTCTATTGATGTTGGTTATTTGTTTTCTTTTAGAAAGGACTTTTTGTTATACATGGAAAAAAAGATAAACCTCGTTGTTTTGAGTGAAGCTTGTTGGTAGCAACTATATTCTGAAGGAATCCTTGTGTCTTCATTTATGGTCTTCACCAGTGGATTAATTCTGTTTTCTGTCAACATTGGAACTGAGTGTTGCTTTTATTGCTGTGGCCTCTTGGCAGCGTTGAGGACAGCGGGCCTATGGACAGAATTCCAGTTTACCTTGTCTTCCAATGAGGAATTGGGGATTTAATAATTGTATCAAATTCAAGTATTGCTCTGGACTTTGAACTTTAACATTGTCATCTAAACTGAAATGTAATGAAGACTCATGATGTTGTTTCTATGTATATATTGTTTTCTTTGAATATGTTTGGGAGCATATGTGGGATAAATAAAATAAGGAGATCATTGATTTTGTGTAAAGGTTATTAAACAGTACAGCTCGATTATCTGTTGAATCCCCTCAGAGTAACATCTATATTGAGAGTGTGTTACAATACATACATTTTATGAGTTTGTGTGTTTTGGAAGTCAAATCTATGACCTTTGCATTGCTAACACAATGTTCTACCAATTGAGCTCAGATGGAAAGTATTGCAAAAAGTGTGACACTGAATTGAAAAGAGGAAGTGAATTTCACCCTTAACTGTGAATCTGACTGATAAGGGCACTTCTCGGCACAGGGCCACTATTATAGTTTATCATAGCGCTGCTGGCTATCAACCTCATGCACTTGTGCTCTGTTAAGCACAATTGATTATTTTCAAAGTTTTAAACTATTTATAGCAAGTAAATAATTTAAATTCACCTCTCTCTCGCTCTCTCCCTTCCTTCCTGACTGTAGACAGCAGAAGGCATGGCTTACATCGAACAGAGGAACTACATTCACAGAGACCTTCGTGCCGCCAACATCCTGGTTAATAAGAGTTTGGTGTGTAAGATTGCTGACTTTGGTCTCGCCCGTATTATAGAAGACAACGAATACACAGCCAGAGAAGGTTAGATTGTGAAAAAGCATAAATGAAGACAAGGATTTCTTTATTTGAATACTAATTTGATTTTGCGTGACCTTAGGTGCCAAGTTCCCCATTAAGTGGACTGCTCCAGAAGCTATAAACTATGGATCCTTCACCATCAAATCAGATGTGTGGTCTTTTGGCATTCTGCTGACTGAAATCATTAGCTATGGTCGCACTCCGTACCCAGGTCAGTGGTCAACACTGTGCAGTGTGAAAATGTTCAAAATGTTTATTTTCAGATATACAATTACCATATAATGCAGTCTGAGTAAGTTAGTCACTTTCTTTAAAGGTGTCTGTCTGGTATGTAAAAACATTTATTGCAGTCTGAGAAATGTTGGGTTGTTTCCTCCCATAGTTAAATATATCAAATATGAATAAACCTCACAGTTGGGTTATAGATAACCTAAAAAAAATCCAAGTTAATTTAACCCATCAGCTGGATATTTGAGCCACGCACTGGTTGAAACAAGAGTGCTGTAAATCAGGAGTTCCCCAAACTTTTCACTTTTCATTCAACCCACCCACCAACCTACCGATTTTTATTTTCTTTGTCATTTAATTAATAAAATGTAAGTTTAATTGCACTCTAAATTCTGCTGGATTATTTTTAACCCAGTTCTGGGTAAATATTGGAGAAGACATGTTGGGTTATTAAAGCAATAAGCCCCAAGAAACAGTGCATTTTATAACAGCTTAGGGGCGTTGTTAGGCACGACGCGAAGCGACCCCCTTAGCTGTTATAAAATGCACTGTAACCCCAGTGCTTCACAGCGGTTATTGCATTTATAAAACGGTTACTTCATATGCATAATGTTAGTGGGATTTTATAAAATAAAACACAAATAATTATATTTGTAATTATATTAGTACAAATATTACTCTTCCGTCAAACAAAGTAGTTCCTTAGAATCAAGTGTGACTGAAACAGAGCGCAGTTCCCAAGCAACACAGACGCAGCAAAGACACAATGGAAAAAATATTTAAGACACCATTCATCTAAAATATACATTAACATTTATATCGTGCAACTGTTGAAGTGATGATTAAATATGCTTGGAAGCATAGTGAACTTAGCCTGGGTGCCAGCCGATCTTAGCCCCGCCCACCACAATTTGAAAAACGGGGAAGATCGGTCTGGGGATTCACCGTTGAGGAGCTACTATGCGAATACCAAAACCGGCCGACGAATCAAATTGTGAGGGCGGGCTTTATACGATGATGGACAGATGATCAACAGTAACGTATCAACCACGTCACCAAAGAGCGCGTGTGTTCAATCTGTTTATAATGAAATGGCTGCCGCTGGTGAATTCAGATGTGTGGATTCTGACATTGAGTCTGTTCTAAAAGATATCGACAGAGCATTGATTTAAAAAGAGGAACAGAGAAACGCGATCAAGGCATTTGTTTATGTTTTCGCCGTCCTTCCTATGGAGGACAAAGTTAAAGAAGCAACTGAAATGGGTATCATGGCGATGCAACTCGGCGTGCACGACGAGATGGATATAATTAGCGGTCGTTGCCAGCTTCTTTTCGGAAGCCTGGAATCGTGGTTGCTGAATAAGTGGAGGGACATGCTAGGCTCCGATATTTTTCAAGCCAACGTAATGGGTAGCTATCGTCGTGGATGAAGTTCACCTAACGTACAAATGGTAAGAGATAGTCGTACCGTATGACTTAGTAAATACTTAATGTTGTGATATAAATGAAATGTTGTAAACATAGTAGGTGTTGATGTACCTTCGCTAACTCAGACTTAGTATAATCACAATGATGTTAGTATCATTGTAGCGAAATTACTAGCAGTTCGGTCAGGCTGCTAAAGACGCCATTTCAACATCACACACTCCGTTGCTCTGATTGGTCGTATGTCTATCCAATTGAGTGCAGAGGCATTTTTCGGTTGAGACCCGCCTCATAATTTTAGCTCAATGGAGCGGTATCAGACTCAAATTATGACTAGAATTGAGTATGACAACGTCAGGCTATAGTGAACTCTTTCCCTATCAGTGTTTTTTTTTAAGTTGCCACCCAGTTTTAGTTTAATGCCTTGCAGAAAAAAAAATCTTCTTTAAATAAACATAAAATATCAAATGAAAGAACAGACCATCCGCTTTCAAACAAAATGAAAAAACAAAAAAGTTTCATCCTACCTTCATTTGTTCTCTTATCACATCTCAAATCTAAAAGTGAAGATAATTAAATTTTTGTGATCAACTTTTGTAAGAGATCAGATTCAGAGCCTGATCAAAACACGCTATTTTTAGTGTTGAGTGAATGCGTCAGAGTTTAAGTTGAGTAAGATCGCCACCCAGTGGATAGCGGAAATATGTTACCAAGGCTTAGAACGCGTTTCAACCAATCAGAATCATGAAGAACCAGAACTGCCGTTTTATAAAAATAAACCTATGCTATTCAACCATGAGTTGAATCAGCCCAGCATTTCATTAAAAGAATAAATTTATTTATGAACCCAACATGTGTTCTGTCCAATTTTACCCAGCATTGGTTTATAAAATAACCCTGCAAAATTTAGAGTGTGCAATATCGAAATATTATATCAAAATCATTATCATTGCTTGTTATTAGTTGGACTAAACCGTGTGTGTGTGTGTGTGTGTGTGTGTGTGTGTGTGTGTGTGTGTGTGTGTGTGTGTGTGTGTGTGTGTGTGTGTGTGTGTGTGTGTGTGTGTGTGTGTGTCATTCACCACTACTGACAAGCAACTTTGTACGACCCATCTTATCCCACTATTCGACCCACAGATTAAAACCCCTGTTCTAAATAGGCTCAAATATGGATGTTTTTTAGGTTACTTTAAACCAACAGTTGGGTTTGTTCATATTTTTTCCGACCATGGGTGGAAACAACCCAATATTTTATGAAGTGCGGTCTGATCTGTTTTTATCAAAATATCAGCATGTCATCATCATCTCTATTACATTTTTTTGGTCATGTACAATTTTGAATCCTTTTTAATTAGTGTGCGTGTTTTTTTATTTATTGTATTGTAAAATATTAGAAAAAAATACATATGGCCATGCCCTTACAAAATATTCTTTTTTTAGGTATGACAAACCCAGAGGTGATCCGTGCTCTGGAGAGAGGTTATCGGATGCAGCGTCTGGATTCCTGCCCTCAAGAGCTCTATGATATTATGTTGGAATGCTGGAAGAATAAGCCAGAGGACAGACCCACGTTTGAATACCTGCAGAGCATACTGGAGGACTTTTATACTGCCACTGAGAGCCAATATCAGCAACAGCCTTAATACAGACACACACATGCACACCTTGAAATGACATGTTATTTATATGCCAGATATAGATCTAAATATACCACTATATATATATCACATTGACTTTATATATGTAGTGATAACAAATGTGAAAAGATTTTATTAAATGACAAGTAAATTAACTGTTTAATATAAACAATGCATCTTTTAAAGGAAAGTTTACCCCAAAAATAAAAATTCTGAGTGAATGATGACGGAATTTTCATTTTTGGGTAAATTATCCTATTAATAGTAGTCTATACCTGTCCTGAAGAACATTTTGCCTTACACTCTGTGTTATCATACACAAATGCTACATTAAGTTTTTTTTTATTAAACATTATAAATTAATATTGTCTTCCTAAAAAAAAATCTTTTCTGATTTTATTTGTAAAGGACGATGAAATGGAAAGTTTGAGCAGAAATGCGTGTTGTAGTTTGAATTATTCATAAGTAAGATATAGAAGATGAATTTTAAAACTTCAACCTACATTAGGTTTCCCATTAATGGGGATGAGGAATGCATGTATTTGTTCAGCAACATCATCAACATTTTCCAAATGCTCATAATAGTACTTGAGACTTTTTAAATCTATCAAAAAGGTTTATTTGAAAGGCATGTCTTTAATACTGTAATTTTATGAATCTGTAAATTTAACCTTGCTCTTTCAGATTTTCTTGTTTAAGCACTTGTTTAAGGACTTCTGAAGCAAACAGTTGATACTTTATATATTCATTCATCTTTAGTTTTGTTGATATTTGGTTGGATTTTTGTGCAATAACAGTAAAGAACATTGTAATTTCCTGCAATATATTTTTCTTTTCTTTTTTTGCTTCTTTAACATTATTTCTAAGATTTAAGATTTTACAATAGATGTTTAAAACTATGTATGGCGTGTTTTTCAAAGAGTTGTCTATAAAACCATCACACTCAAATCACCCTTGGTATTCAGTGTGGTTTTGTTGTAAAATTAGTCCAAAAACAAAAAAATCTGTTAAAGGGAAAATGTGAAAAAGATCAACCCAGTAACTTAGTTTAGGTAAACCATTCTCTGCAAGAATGTAACAATAGGTCATTGAAATGTGGCTCCCCTTGTAATGTCAGAAGGGGATCTTATAATAATACTGCCCCTTAATCTGCACTATCCAACTATCGCAATGCCATTTAGGGCGCACTCACATTATCTAAACCATGCTTAGGCGCGATTGAACCCCAAAGCCTGGTTCGTTTGATTAGTGTGATCACTCTGTACCGCGCCCGGGCACAGATTGGTTAATCCGCCCTGTCCGGCTTGCAGAGGTGGGCTGGAGTGCGGTTCACTTGGGTTCAGGCACGGAAGGTGCAGTGTGATCGCTAATCGCGCCAGAGCCTGTTTCAAAACATCAATTGCACGACCACTAGGGATGGGTACCGACCTCGGTACTTTTATAGGCACCGACCGAATTGCGTCGGTACTACCCAGTATCGATTCACATAAAATCAATCGGTGCTCAATTTCGGTACCTGAGAGAACATGTCAGCGCGCCGTGTGAGTCTGGTACGTAGCGAAAGCGTGTGCGCGCGCGAGAGAGAGATGGTGTGGTAAGTGACACCCCTTTGCAACTTGCTTAATGGCTAACAGAAAGCGATCTAACATGTGGTTAAATTTCACAAAGGATGATGCAGACAATGCTACCTGTAATATTTGTAACAGTAAGTGCAAGGTAAGCAGTGGTAATACATCCAAGCTGAGGAAGCACTTATTTAAACACAGTGTGTATTTAGAAGCACAGCTTATTAAGCTTATATAAAAGCTTATTAAGATGCGTTTTCGTCGATCGGATCACTAGTGGACGAGAGAGACAAATTCTGTTTACACCTGGTATTTAGCAACACCAGTCCGTCTCTTTTTTCCACTTTCGATCGGTCCTGTCCTGATTACTTTGAGTTGTGGTCCGTGGAGACCGCGGGGAAGTCCCTTTGCTTTCGTTTTAACGTAAGCTGGAGTAATGACGGGTTTAAATGCACACAAACTAATACTATGCTTGTGTTTTAAGTAAACATGCTGCACAGTGTTTTGTACATGAATATGTTGGAGCTTTCTCAGATTTTTCAGCACAATTAATGAATTAAGATCACACAACTTTCACGCGCTCGCGAAATGAAACTGCAGAGATCAGCCGCTTTTAGCTTTATCAATGAAAGCCTAAAGACTGTGTGTTCACGCTAAAAGTCAGAAATGACGTAAAACTTTGTCCTCAGTACCTCAAATTAGATAAATAGGAGGAGAGAAGGCAGTCCGTGTGGCTGTTCGAACACATTTAACCACATGCGGACCAAATGCCAATGCTGGCCAGATTGGCAAAAAAGTATCTCTGTGTCCAGTCCTCTTCTACATCCTCAGAGCGAGTGTTCTTTACCGCTCTGTCATGGCTTTTACCTGAGAACGTTGACATGCTGATTTTTTCTAAAAATCAACTGCTAGTATTGTTTTCAACATAAAAGTTTACTTTTATGTTGCTTTTAGGACGTTTATGTTCATTGATCATTTGTCTTACTTATATATTTTATTTATTTATTTTATTTATATGTAAGACATATGCCCTGGATGTTATAGGGATGTTTTTTTTTGTAAAGATTGTGTGTATTATTAAACATTTCGAAATAAATAACAAAATGTTGAAAATGAGAGGTTTGGGCTGAAAGTCACTTAAGTCAGAGTAAAGTATCGAAAAAGGTACCGCTGGGTACCGGTATCGAATTCCAGGTACCGGCATCGGAACCGGTACCGGTAAAAATGTGAAAGGTACCCAACCCTAACGACCACTCACCTTCATCTCCCTCCGTAAAAACCTTCTGATGTGCGCAGCAGGGTTATGTGAATGTCCGAGCTGCACATGCGACAGGTCAACTAATGCAGTGGTTCTCAAACTTTTTCTGCATGCGGCCCCCCTTGTGTATGGTGCAATCCTTCGCGGCCCCCCCAAAGAAAATTTATGACAAAAAACTGTTCTAAGATTTAACATTTGAATTAAACAAAACATATTAAGTTATGCAAAGAGTAGTGCTGTTGGTTAGTAGCCTTATTTTTTAGGTTTAATTACACAGAATTCATGATAAATGAATGTATTTTATAAAATGTCATAAAAATGGGGGCCCCCTGGGGGCCCCGGACCCCAGTTTGAGAACCACTGAACTAAGCAATATAATGACATGTGATTGCCTGTCATTCATTGCGCACCAAAACGACTCCGAATAAAAAACACACTTATCATTACGATGGGTTCCAGTGTTAAAAGAGTGCTTTACTTCCTGCTTTTTTCAAAACAATCGCATCTTAATGACGAAAGCGGGCCCGGGCTCGGATCGATAAAAGTACAGTGTGATTGCGTGCATCTGGGGGAGTAGGGAGGGGGGACAATCACGCTGGGGCAAGGTTTGGTTTGGATGATATGAGGGCGAGATCACGAGATCAGCTCTTTGCATTAAAAAGGACACACCCAAAAACAGCACATTTTTGCTCACACCTACAAAGTGGCAATTTTAACATGTTGTAATAAATTATCTTTATGGTATTTTGAGCTAGAACTTCACATACGAACTCTGGGGACACCTAAGTTTTTTTAAATCTTAAAAAAGTCTTGTGAAATGTCCCCTTTAAATTTCAATGGAAAATCTCTCTCGTTCACTCGTAAGTCCATTTTAACAAAAAAAAATGAAATTGGGTTATTGATGCATTCCTTCCTTGTGAGCATTTTTTTTTTACATAAACCAGTAATAATATCAGTAATGCAAGATCTCTTAAGATGCACCAGCATTGAACGTGATTTTATTTTTTTTTACTTTTTTTATTGTAAGTATAAACAAGAATATTGAAACAGCACTGAACGTGAAATGACAGCAGCGCAATGACCCATTGACATTCTTCCTGTGACGTCTACAATGACACGTGTATTCAAGATGGCGGCGGCGATGCCGATGGTGAGTGTAGATGCTAAAGCATCTTTTGTTTCTGTGTTTCACAGAAGTTTTTAGTCCACAATGGTAAAGATGTTTTTTGTCCAGTTGTGTTTAGTGTGGCTGTATGTGCGTGTGTCATTTGAGGTAGTTTTCTTTTCTCAAAACTGTGAGTGGCGGTTAAAAACAACCGGCTAGCCAAACAGCTAGCATGCAGCTAATAACCGAGTGTTTGGAGTTAATGTTGTGATTTATCGTTTAATGGAATATGTGAAACGGACAGTTGTCTGTATATTATCATTATTATTATCCGTGCCATTGTTTCACCACATCGATGTCTTGATAGTTTGCATCTGCTTTGTCACTCAAGCTATTAGGTTTGCGCTGCTTTAGCATTCAACGCCACTCGTAATCCAAACAGAAACCCTGCTAAAAGTATTAAATATTCAGATACAATTACTGTTATGTTAACAGTATGCCAATATTTGTCGGATTTGCCCGTTGACACTTCTGTGTATTGTGTGTATTGGCACTTGAGGCGTTGATTTGAGTTCCGGGTCCTGTTTGCCTATGAAGTAGTCAGTAGACATTTGCATTGAATCATTTAGCAGACGATATTGTCTAAATTCATTAAAAAAAAAACGACAAAAGCCAATTTTAAAAAGGTGTTAGTATGAGAAGTGCTATATAACGTTACAAATGTGTATACAGACCATAACTGTTGACAGATGTGATCATGATGACAACCCCAAACTTTCTATGTTTTATGCATATTATTTGAAGATTAGTTTTAGATTTGTCGTATTTTACCTGTTTATGTGGTTTATGTGTTAATCCTGTCCTGATTTATTATGACATTTGATATTAATATAATGTTATTTAATAGTAGAAACCTTTGTAATTGAGACAGGGCTCAATTTGTCATATAACCCCTTTAATTTTTAATAACCCTTTACAAACCTCAGTAAAACGTAATATTTGTAATACATCAAGCACACTTGAATGATCAATAAACATAGATTTAGTGACAGAGCATCTTTTCTGTAGTTGACACTCAGTTTCATCATTCGGGGCAAACTGCCACAGTCCACTATTGCTTAATCCTGAACAGTGTACTTTTTAATGTAATCTTATTAGTGTTTGATATCAGATTACTGCTGGATAGCTAATGTAGCTTTTTTTTTTTTAAGGCGATTTGGGCACTACTACTGGTGTCCTTGCTGCCTTCAGCAACACCCTTTTATGTACCAGGTGTTGCACCCATGAATTTCCATCAGAACAGCCCTGTTGAAATAAAGGTAAGCCTTCTGTGTTTTAAATGTTAAAAATGTTTTTTCTTGCTTAAAGGGACACTCCACTTTTTGAAAATATACTAATTTTCCAGCTCCCATAGAGTTAAACATTTGATTTTTACTGTTTTGGAATCCATTCGGCTGATCTCCGGGTCCGGCGCTACCACCTCCAGCACAGCTCAGCACAATCCACTGAATCCGACCAGACCACCAGCATCGCGCTCAAAAATAACCAAAGAGTTTTGATATTTTTCCCATTTAAAACTTGACTCTTCTGTAGTTACACTGCGTACTAAGACTGACAGAAAATTAAAAGTTGCTATTTTCTAGGCAAAAATATCGAAACTCGTTGGTTATTTTTGAGCGATGCTTATGGTCTAATCAGATTCAATGGATTATGCTAAACTATGCTAAAAGACAGACCCGGAGATCAGCTGAATGGATTCTAAAAAGGTAAAAATCAAATGTTTAACTCTAGGGGAGCTGGAAAATGAGCATATTTTCAAAAAAGTGTGGAGTGTCTCTTTACACGTTCTGTTAACTAATTAATTTATATATTTTTGCAAATCTATTAAGAATCAACTGAAGAGTTTCGTTGCAAAACGAGATAAATCCATTTTTTAACATTTTTGTCAAAACATGTTTATTATTATGTTATCATGTTATTATTTTGTTTTATGGTGTTACTTAGCTGTATTTTTTAAGTTATGAAGGTTTAAATCAAAACAAACCAACTGCAGTTGAATTGATATTAATTGGAATGCACAACCAAAAAAACGCGATTTCTGAAAAATGAAAAAAAAAACGGAGTTATCTCGTTTTGCAACGAAACTCTTCAACTTTTTTCTTGTGTATTCACACATTGTTTTTCAAAGATACATCTGTCTTCCTACCTTATCAGTCTAGATAGAGACTTTGTTTGACTCTGAATCACTCACATCAGTCATTACACAAATATAGGGGCATTTCTAGATTTTTCTGCTGGTATTTCTCAGTTTTACTCATTTAAAATTTTCACCAGGCTGTGAAATTGACAAGCTCCAGAACCCAGCTGCCCTATGAATACTATTCACTTCCCTTCTGTAAGCCTGACAACATCATCTACAAAGCAGAAAATCTTGGTGAGTTCAAGCACTGTCATATATATATATATATATATATATATATATATATATATATATATATATATATATATATATATATATATATATATATATATATATATATATATATATATATATATATATATATATATATATATATATATTGTGATGTTTGACTGTGTAAGGCTTAAGAATAGTTCACCCAAACATGATTCTTTTAGAACTATGTATAAGACTTTGTTTCTTCAGTAGGTTGACTCCAATAGGTTAATTTAGAGCCCCTTTCACACCGTGCATTGATCCCAGAAAATTGACACAAAAATGCCAGAGTGCCTTTTGTGTGAATGCAAACACGTCTTGGAATTTCTCCCAGGAAAGGGAACTGGCAACATTGCCATAACTTTCCTCCATATGTCCTGTGTGAACAAAAGGCAGGAACAGTGTCGTAAGGGGTGCGTCATAGTGACACACCCCAATGTTGTGGTCACAACAACTAAAGCCCTATTCACACTGGATTAGTATTCAATACTGACTTCTAGTGATTTGTAATAATTGTGAAGGTTGTCTGTGATCTTAATCCCATGCCACGGCCATGTCTGTAATTTTTAAAGTAAAAATTCCCCTGTAAATGAGCTACCATATATCGCTGAACACAGAGGTCCTGTGATAATATTAATACTGTGCGAATCGCCATCTTTGTAATTTGGCCAGGTTTTTGGCAGGGTCTACAGTAGCCCTAAATGGACAAAATGTTCTACAAACCGTGTTTTGTCCCTACGTTGTCTCAGACAACGACATGCTTTTCCTGTGGTAGCTAATGTATGCGTTTCGAAATTGAAAGGTGAGCTGTGGACTGAACTATTGCTTGCAATTTGCAATCTCACCACTAGATGCTGCTTAAAACCATAATAGCAGTGCATTAAATCTTATAGGTTCTTGCATGTCTCGTGACTAGTTGTCTTGTGTGTTTCGTCACACACAAAAAGTAAAGTAAATGTCAAGAGGATTTGGGTGTACTATTCCTTTAAAGGAACAGTATGTAAGAAATGTATATCAATTAATCATAAAATGGCCCTGATATGTCACTAGACATTAAGAAATAATTTTCATTTCAAATACTTATATCACTGACAACAGTGTTCTGGCCAGGATATTGGCATTTAAAAAGTGGAGTTGCAGCGCTCAACTAATGTTTATGTTGTCATGTTGTGTAGGGATGCATATCAGTTAATCGCGATTGATCTGTGGCAGAATAGAGGTTTTTGTTTGCTACATATATGTGTGTGAACTGTGTATGGTGATTATGTATATATAGATATGCACACATGCATGTATAATTTTAAGAAAAAAATATATTTATATATTAAGTATTTATATTTATATATAATATAAATTATACATAAATATACAAATGTATATACACATGTAAACATTGCTTAAATATATACATGCATGTGTGTGCATTTAACTATACAAAGTTATTATATACAGTACACACACATATATGATGTAAACAAAAACTTTTATTCTGCTATAGATTAATCGCGATTAATTGATATGCATCCCTAATTGGCCACTAGTTGTGTGATTGCAGTACCAGTTTTGGCCACAATCCTACATACTGTTCCTTTAAGCTTAAAGAATTTGACTTATGACATGCTTCTCACTGTAATAATGACCAGGTGAGGTTTTGCGAGGAGACCGTATCGTCAACACGCTCTACACGGTTCTTATGAACATGGACAAGAAGTGTGAGGTGTTGTGTAAAAAGCCAGAAGATCCTGTCAAACTCAGCAAAGATGAGAGCAAGCTGCTGGCTGAGCGCATCCAGGAAGAATACTACGTTCATCTGTGAGTCCCTAATCTGCTCATAAACGCTCATTTTGTAGCAACATGAACTCAAATTTTTACATCTCTTAGATATCATTAAACACCCAACCTCTCTTGGTTTATTACGATTACAATAATTGTAAATTATATTGTATTGATTGATCTCTGAAATAAACTAACACATAGTTTTAAGTTATGCACCGGCCGGTTGTCAGCGGCGTATTTATGTATCATACCAAGTGCATCTATATGAACAGCATTGCAGATAATCTCCCTGTGGCTACTCGGCTGGAGCTTTACCCAAGCAAAGAGGAAGGAATGGATGAGGAACAGAAGAAGGACTCGACGAGAGACATTCAGTTCGAGCACGGCTACAGAATAGGCTTCACTGAAAACAACAAGGTGATGAATGCCATCTCTTCCTATCAACATTATTTTATGTCTAGTGATGTAGACAATTCGTTTTTATTAGTTCTCAATTATTTATTTATTCAGATAACACAGTTGTGCATGTAGTCTTTACAGGAAGCTGCTATAATTTATGTAATATGGGTTATCTCAGAAAAATATTATTGATGTCTTTATTTTGAATTGATTTGTTGACATGCTGTTTTGTCCCACCCTTGCAGTTCTATTTACACAACCATCTGTCATTCATCCTGTACTACCACAAAGAAAAAGTGGAGGAGGGTGAAGCACACAATTACCGGGTTGTACGTTTTGAAGTGATGCCAAAAAGTGTAAAATTAGACGGTATGTCACTACAATCTTACATATAGCTAAAAATAGATTGTATGGGTCAAAATGATCTATTTTTTAATGCCAAAACATCATTAGAATATTAAGTTGATACATTTTTATGTATGTATGTTATGTATGCATATATATCATAAGTAATATGTGTTGCAAAGGACTTAATTCGGTCAACTTCATAGCCGATTTTCTCAATATTTTTTTGTACCCTTAGATTCCAGATTTTCAAATAGTTGCATCTCGGCCAAATATTGTCTATCCTTACAAACCATACATCAATAGAAAGCTTATTTATTCTTTCAGATGATGTATAAATCTCAATTTAAAAAAGACCCTTATGACTAGTTTTATGGTTCAGGGTGACGTATATAAAATAGCTAATATTATATTAATGCAATTTTCCCACAGTTGATTAAACATCTTTTGGTTAATGTGACTACAGCAACGGCTATTTATTAGTTTTCATTTCAGTTTTATTAATATTTTAAATTAGTTTTATTTTTAGTTTGTTCATTTTGCACTTTTTAATTTATATTAGTTGATTTTAAATAGAGCCCGAATGATAAAGGGTTTTGAAGGCTGATACCGATACAAATGTTTGTTGGTTTTAAAATCCGATATTCCGATATATCGGCCATTTTTTTTCCAGAAACGCGGAACAAAACTAACAGATTTTCCTGACATTATTTATTTGTAGCTATTTATTAGTTTTAACTAAAATAATATGATAATGCATTTTAAAAAGAAACTTGTTTCTTTTATTGTCTCGTGACCAACTCACCATGAACTCCCTTAACCGTTGTTCTCTTTGCCCAACTCTGGCTAGATCAGCAGGTTGCAGGATGTGTGACCAGTGTTGCCAACAGGGAGGTTGTAGAGTGCCCTCTGGTGGACAAACTATACAACTGCAACACTCATGACATGGTTGAAGGCTGTTTCGTCCGTTTTATTTTTTAATATTCATTTATCGGCCATTATGAATGCCGATACCGATAGTTTGGAGAATGCCTAATATCGGCCTGCCGATATATCGGTCGGGCTCTAATTTTAAACTTATATTGCTATTTGAGTTAATTTTATTTGTTTTAGTTTTTCCAGTTAATATTTTAGTGCCTCAACTTAAACTTTTTTCAGTTTATTGATATGGCAACATTTGTAATTTACTTTTTTTTAAACTAATATTTAGGCCTAAATATTTATATTTAATATATTAAATATATTAAATAATATAAATATTTATATTTAGAACAGAACTGTTTTAAATAGTTTAAGTTAACAATAATAACCCTGCTAAGCTGTTTATAAATATTGACTAAAACGTGTTATTATGTACTTGATGTGCATAATTTCAATGTTTATTCAATATTAATTTACATTTTAAAACAAAATATTTAAAAAGGCAAATTTCTTTGTGTCTCTGTAAATTGTGATGCCCTACAATTCACGCTCTGCGTTTGATCATCTTTTAGGGCACCATCGTGATTTAGACACCATTTATGACTTTGCCCTTTAAAACGCATCATATGCTTTGTTTTCTGTTTACGTCATTCTGTTTTACTTTTGTCTTTTTAGACATAAAAGCAGATGGAAGCGGTACATGCACCTTACCAGAAACCGTCGCCCCTGTCCCTCAGGAGATCGACCCAACTAAAGAAAACAGCATCCTTTTCACATACTCTGTACGCTGGGAGGTAAGATACACACACAGGCCCATTGTCATTGTCTTTCTGTGGTTCATCTGTTTGTGTTTGGCTTCATAAACACCTGCACTCTTCTGCAATGCAGGAAAGTGAGATAAAATGGGCGTCTCGCTGGGACACATATCTTACCATGAGCGACGTGCAGATCCATTGGTTCTCCATCGTCAACTCTGTAGTTGTGGTGTTCTTTCTGTCAGGTGTGAATGTTTTTTTATATACAGGCTCACGATTAAAAAGCTTTTTAGTTGCAGTAGTGTCATGTTTTGTGTGGTCTTAAGAAATCGTATGTCCACAGGTATCTTAAGTATGATCATCATCAGAACTCTGAGGAAGGACATTGCCAACTACAACAGAGAAGATGACATCGTAAGATGCTGCATGCTGATTGGTCTTCTCTCTTTTGATATTCAGAAATCTGAAATATGATGTTTTCTCTGTGTCTTTCTTCCCTTAATAGGAGGACACAATGGAAGAATCTGGTTGGAAGAACGTCCACGGTGATGTGTTCCGCCCACCTCAGTATCCCATGATTCTTAGCTCTCTGCTGGGCTCTGGTATCCAGTTGTTCTGTATGATTCTCATTGTGATTTTTGTAAGTATTTCACTTGTTTAAGGTTATCATATGGGATGCATAATCAGACACTGCTACATCATCAAACTATGTGCTATGTTTTGTAGTTGTGGCTATGCTGGGTATGTTGTCTCCATCCAGTCGAGGAGCTCTGATGACGACAGCCTGCTTTCTTTTCATGTTCATGGGGTAAATACACAACAAGATCACCTTGCAAATTAGATTTTTTTTCAAACACGGCCACGTTTCAACTTTGTGCGTTTTTTCGAGCAGTTTGTTTGGAGGATACTTCGCTGGTCGACTCTACCGCACTCTTAAAGGCCACAAATGGAGGAAAGGAGCTTTTTGTGTGAGTTAAAATCTGAATATTTTAAGTTGTTAAAGTAACCAAATTTAATAGTATTTTAAAACACGCACATTTGTCCTTATAGACTACGACGCTGTACCCGGCTGTTGTTTTTGGCATCTGTTTTGTGTTGAACTGTTTTATCTGGGGAGAACATTCGTCTGGTGCTGTAAGTATCTCTTTACTCACTGCAGTACAGGAAGTCACATGCACAAGTCATAGATGTTATTAACACATTCAAGAATAAAGAACGTTTCTCATGCTAACTGATGTATCATTTACACTTTCAGGTTCCTTTCACTACAATGCTGGCTCTGTTGTGCATGTGGTTTGGTATTTCTATGCCACTCGTGTACCTGGGATACTATTTTGGTTTCCGGAAACAGCCTTATGACAATCCGGTTCGTACCAATCAGATCCCCCGGCAGGTCCCTGAGCAGCGCTGGTACATGAACAAGTTTGTCGGGTACGTGGCGCCCTTTATGTGGTCTGGATCTCATTGATTCAATTGTCCGACTCTGTTAATTAATGCGACTTAATTGTTCTTCCCTTTAGCATCCTAATGGCTGGAATTCTGCCGTTTGGCGCCATGTTCATCGAGCTCTTTTTCATCTTTAGTGTAAGTGTGCACTTCTGCCACATAACAAGTATACAGTGCAAGGTCACTGTAGAGATGATTTGTGTTGTTTAAATCAGTATGCTGTGAAGCCCCGCTAATAGTGAAATCTCATTGGTTGAAATTCTTGCTTTATACGTATTAACTCTTTCCCCGCCATTGACGAGTCATTTCGTCAATTAATAGAAACCATTTGCGTGAAAATAAAATGTGTTCTTGATGAGTTTAGAGTAATCTATAATACCGATTATCCACTAGATGGCGCACTTACCTAATTTATAAAAAAAACTGACGCAAAACATTATGTATTAATTTACACTGCGTTTATGTTTTGATAATTGTTATGAATCTGATCTCTGAACAAAATTCCTTCACAAAAATTCAATTATTTCAACTTGCCTTTTCCCTAAAATATTTTTTTAAGAAAAATACCTATATTTTAGAGTTTATAAGCAGAGAAAAAAATTATAGATAGGATTTAAAGTTTTTTCCCTGTTTGTTTGTTTATTGTTTGTTTGAAAGCAGAGGGTCTATTCTTTCATTTGATATATTTGTATGTTTATATATTTTTAGAAGAAAATTTTCCTGGAAGTTTTTTTTAAACTTTTGTAAAAATCACAAAAAGGCTGGCTGGGAATGAGTTAAACACTTGACGTGTTCGGATTGTCTGTTTTTTGCAGCATTACGCATCAGATTTTGCTACGGTGATGACAGCTAAATTGCATTTACTTTAAACTTACCGTGTGGCATCTGGTTAAAACATGTAAATGTTTATGTAGTTGTGGTTATTGAAAAGGCTGTCTTGAGTCAATACTTATTCAAGCTTATTGTGGTATGTTATTTTCTTTTGTAGGCTATTTGGGAAAACCAGTTTTACTACCTGTTTGGCTTCCTCTTCCTCGTCTTCATCATTCTTGTGGTTTCCTGTTCTCAGATCAGCATTGTCATGGTGTATTTCCAGTTATGTGCAGAGGTAGGTGTGTCCATATGCTTAAAGGAACCATAAGCCGTGTAATGCTGTATGTACATAACAGCTATAGACCGTTTTGGAGAAGACGTCACAGTTACGTCACTGTGAGCTGTGGTTGCAGAAAAACAGTGGAAATGAATTAGACACGAGTAAATCGATCAAGATAACTCACTAGAAAATGTCTTGTGCTGTCGAGTGTCAGAATAGAAGTGCCAAAAAAAGATAACTTTCATTTTTATAGTATACCAACGTCGATGACACCATTTGAAGATAACGTAGGTGTTAATGGTTGCAATAAGCCCTTAAACGGACAGACTGAAGTGATGAAATCATCTGGAAATCTATTAATAATTAGAATAGAAAATAATTAGAGAAGATGCCCGGTGTTCTGTCGAAGTCTGTTCCCTAAATGTGTTTCTTATAGTGTTTTCATTACGTTACATTTATAATTTATTTAGAATAAAAGAAGGCATTGCATGTTGCTTGCTTATTTTGTTTAAAAGCAAGATGCCAGTCTGCTTGTCTTAATAACAAGGAGCTATCTCTCTCTGTACACACACACACAATAATGTAAATAATGTACTAATTATTCCAGGAACTTATGATTGTCAGTTCCTGTACCACATGATCGGCCGCAAACCAAAAGTATTGTTTTCTTCTAGACAAGTAATCATATAGTTCAATATTCAGTATTTTTTATAAATGATTCATTGTTTTTGAAACTCAGGTGCACTTTATTTAAAAAAAAAAAAAGTCTAGATATTTGGAAGATGTAAAGCATACACATGTATGTTTTTTGTGTTAGTCAATTTTTATTATTATTACTTTAACAGCTCAGGGATGTTCAAGGAACATGTTTGTGCACTTTCTGAAGATTTCAGTTCTGTTTTGGAATAAAGGGTTGGAAAGGAATGTTTTTTTTATTATCCAATTCATCGATTTATAAAAAAAATAATTGACAGATTAATCGATTATTAAAACGATCATTAGTTGCAGCCCTACCTTTTACCACAATTTTGTTGTTGGGATATAATTTTGTATATGCTAAATAATTGTCTGTGTAATTTGTTTGATGGACACATTGATCCATCAAAGGGCTTTATATCCTTTGACACAATATCCAAACAAACATTTCTTCGCCCTTACAGGAAGATAAAGAAGGATAATCAAGATGTTTTAAAGATGAAACACTTAGTTATTTTCAAAATGTTATTACTGTTTAGTTTTGCCTGTAGATGTTGTTTAAACAATTGTCAATCATTGTGGCTTCTCCCCCTGTAGGACTATCGGTGGTGGTGGAGGACGTTTCTGGTATCTGGAGGCTCTGCCTTTTATGTGCTAATCTATGCTGTTTTCTATTTTGTCAACAAGGTAATCTTTTTCTTTTTTTTAGCTTATTACTTGTATACCTTTTAACTTATTTTATCAGCTGTAGTGGCTTCAATTTAAACTGAATGGGTACAAATGTAACCAATGCCTGTGAAAACCTAGCTAGAGTGTTTTTTTGTCATTCACTGTTTTCTACATAAAATCATCCTCCATAATGTAAATACCATTCTGTGAAAATACAACCTTGATATCTTTAATATTGACTGAGTAAGGTCATATCAATGATTGAAACCAATGTTAAATTACTGAATTATAATCATTAGATTATAAGACTTTAGCCTGGATTTTACAGACAGTATTACACTTATTTCTGCGTTTTGTTTACTTAACATTTGCATAAATCTCTCCATTATTTCTTTCCTCAGCTGGACATTGTGGAGTTTATTCCTTCTCTGCTGTATTTCGGCTACATCACCCTGATGGTTTTGTCTTTCTGGCTGCTAACCGGGACGATCGGTTTTTACGCCGCATACGTGTTCATACGGAAAATTTACGCCGCGGTCAAAATCGACTGAAATATCTCCCTTTGGTTTTTGTTTACGCTTTATTTTTTGGTTTTGTGAAGCAAGCACTGATGTGTGTGTTTATGGCTGACGTGTAAGGCGCAGCAGCGCCTCCCTGTGGATAAGAGGAACGAACAGAGATACCTTTTCTGTCCTGCTGTCTCTGTCTCTGCAGAGATCCTGGGAAACATCACGAACAGTTCAACTTTTAATGCCTGTATATCTTTTTGCGCGCACACACACAACATGGGCCAAAGTGTGTCTATTGACTTTTTCCTTGTTTTTGGGTGGGGATGTTGGACTTTTTGGGCTTTTGAAGAGATTATGGGTTAGTTGCATATAATATCATTTTACGAATAACTATGTCCTCTTTTAATATAACGTTTAATTTGAATCTGTTGTCTTGGATTTGATTGCCTCTGTTGTCTTGAGAGAGTGTGTGTGTGTAAAAGTGTATGCGTGTGACAAGCCTGCTGGAAGTGTGGTCATTCTGTGACGTATTACTTGTTGGCATGGATTGAAATAATCAGATGTAAAACATGACAAAGCGAGTGCATTAAAAACAAGTACACTTTCATGTTTCCTTAAGTTTGCATGGTCCACACCTGGTGACTGTTATAATGATGCAGTTTCATTTTATCTTGCCATTTACCTTTTCAAACATTAAATTGGTTACTTGATTTTAACACATGCAAGTCAATAATTCAGTTTACATCTTCATTTCACAAACGTTTACAGGCTTTTCACCACTTCACAAATACAGACTGCAGATTAGTGAACTCACTCAAGGGTTAAATTCAAGGCTGTCAGTTTTTTTGCATTGGATATCAGGTAGCAGTGTATTTGTCAGGAATTGAAGTCGGTGTTAAGGAAATATGCATTGACTAACATCAATGACAAATACATCAGTGCTCAAATTGCAGATTTTCAAATAGATTCAGTTTTGTGTGAGGTACATAGACTAAAATGTTACATTTGTATGGTTTTTATTTATCTCTACCAGGCACATGTCAAGCACACATTTGGCATTGTTTGTAATATACAAATAAACCAATATCTCATACCTCAACGTTTCCTCCTCATAGGCATTGGCCAGCAGTACAAACCACCATCCCTTTGAATGTTTTTAACATTGATTCTTTACAGGTGACTGAATAAATGCAAGGACTACAGAATATATTTTCTACAGATACTTTATCTTACTTGTTTGGGGTTTGTTAGACTAAATTGTGTATTTGTTTATGGTGTAAATACACTGCTTTGTATCGTTTCGTTTTAGGTTATCATCAAGTCCCGATTATGTCTTTATTTTTAGGCAAAAGCATGTTTTTCTTTTTCTATTTTTCCCTTCTACAAGAATGTCCATTTCTAATGTATAAAACAATAAAAGTGCCAATATGTCAAAATTTGAAACGAAGTTTCTTCTGAATATTCTGGAGTGGATTATGTATCGGCATGCAGAGGTGTCATGCCCATTCAAACTGAGGGGGTACTTGCATGCAACCGCAAAATCAAAGAAGCGTCCATGAATCTGTTACGTCTTTTAATCTGTTTAATATGCAAAATATTATTAATTCTGTGCTGCATCCTTGTCACTTTTCAGAGATTTTTGCAATTTTTATAGTGTTTTGTCACATTTCTTTATTCTGGCGGCAGGCGCTGCAGTCACCGCAGTCGCAGACGTACTTTATTCTGGCGGCAGGCGCTGCAGTCACCGCAGTCGCAGACGTCATTGGCGTCTTAGCGCGCTCACGGCTCTTTGCTATTGCTGCTGCATTTTGCTATCTGAGGAATTAAAACGTGTAAGAAACGCACACATCATTTCCAAACCCCAGTACGGTAATGTGCAGTTAACCTCCTCTGTGTAGAAAATGTATAGTTTAAAATGTGTCCGTCTCAACGTTATATTAGTAGAGATTTCTAGATTCATCTTGGTACAACGCCAAACTTCGCCAGAGTTCACGGGGGGGCAGAATCACACATGCTCACATATGAGGTAAAATTGAATGCAAAAACTATTTTATCTAAAAATATTATTTTGAATCATTATTGAACATTAAACTCAATCGTAATTTTCGTTGATTATACTTTATGGATTTATAATTACATAAATTTTATAGGATAATGGCTTAATATGCAGTTGTTGTGCAAAATAATGACACAATTAAATAAGTCATTAAACAAAACGTAAATAAACACGTGCCGTTTCAGATGTTATGATGCCAATATGTAATTATTCCGATTGACTAGTATTTTATATGAAAGTTAGTCAACACTTTTATTTTGGAGGTTTTCGCATGAAGGCGATCAAAATGTTATAAATGTAACGTTAAGTGCCATGGAAAATACTGTAAGCTCTATAATATTTCGTTTGATGTCTTTTCTTAAATAAATTGTTGGATCTACATAATTTAATTATGTACACCAGTTCAACATGATTACATTTTTCTTAAAATGAAATTAAAAACTGGCGCAGCCCTTTTTGAGTGGGGGGTTGGTGAAAAGGTGATATACACCTTTAAATTAATATACCTCTGGCCTTTTTTTTGGTCTAGAAGCCTAATTTTGGTTTTAATTTTGGTAATTTTTGGTTTTAAAGAAGACACTTAACGTTTTTTAGGGAAGTGTCTAGAGGTGAAAATATATATATTTTTTAAAGCAGTTTACATTTATTTGTAATATATAAAAATGCAATATAGTATAATTTTTAATACATAAAATTGTCAAAAAACTGAGGTTTGTGCTGGTTTGCTTTGAGGTTTGCTGCATACTTGTGTCACAAATGAATAAATTACAGTAACTGCATTATTATTACTGCTAAAAGGTTTTGAAATATGAAAACTACATTCTTAGACCTTTCTAACAATATATAGTTTGTCGTGATAGATTAACATTTACATAGAAAATATTGAAATAAATGTAGGTGTCCCGCTCACAGGACAGGGCCAATTAACGGGTTAATTTGAATTAATGTAAAAGGACAAGTTCGGTATTTTACACTTAAAGCCCTGTTTTCAGATTGTTTATGATGAACGGTTTTGACTGAAATTTCGACATATGCGGCTGCCCCGAGAATTTTCGGGTGTTTGTTGTTTCACCCCACACCTCTATAATGGGTTATACAAGTTTACAACGAATGCTAAAACACCTGTTGGAAAGCATCTTTTGCAGCGATTTTTGTGTGAGCATATCAGTGAACACCCCTGACCACTCAGTGAGTTTCACGTCTTTGTACACGAAAGTTTAAGGCATTTTAGGAAGGATTGTTCCAGTGCACCTATACACACGTTGTAGAGATGGGAGGTGAAACAACAAATACCCGAAAATTCTCAGGCCAGCAGCAAATGTCCAAATTTCAGTCAAAACCGTTCTATTTCATCATAAACAATCTGGAAATAGGGCTTTAAGTGTAAAATACTGAACTTGTCCTTTAATTTCATTTTAAGAAAACCTAATTTAATTATGTGCAACCTAAAAAAAATTGGTGCATGACGCCCCTATCGGCATGTCTCATACACCAGTTTTCTCTAATTTGGCTCTTCTGCGCTTTCTCACAGACGTCACGGCCTGTTCTCGGAATACGAGACAACTGTAAAACCTCAAATTCCTCCAGATTTAAGCCATTTTTACACATGGTACATTATGTATTTGTTGGTTTGGAGTTTTTGGCCTAAAACAACTCTTTAAGATCTGAAAGTATAGGTTTGAGATATGGGTGCTGTAATTAAGACTGTCTGTTGCTCTGTGTTTTATTACTTGGATTTGTGCCTGTCTTGTCATTTCATTTATGCGCTGTGGTGTGGTTTCCTGTTCTGGCTGTATGGTATGTGAATGGCAGTTTTTTCAGACATAACCGGCCCGTCCTTCTCACACCCTCTCTTATCGAAGTGTCCGCTGCTTAGGAAATCAAACATTTGAAAAAAAAGACACTAGGAATATAAAACCGTGGGTTTCTCTTTTAATCATTTTAACATAACACATAACAAGTCAAATGGTACAATTGTACTGTACAATAAGTAAATAGGTTTGTTGTAATGTCATCTCTTTGGATCAACCAATATACAAATCTGTCAACTTTACAATGCTGTAACTGACTGCAGGTGAACTGTAAGTACAAGCGGACTGTTTGTCATCTTTATTTTTGTACAGTTCATCCCGTCAATGATCATTTGTGTTTTAAAAAATAGTGTAAGAATGAATCTTTCCATTTTCACCCTTTCCTCCAGAAGTCGTGGTAATAAGCAAGTACTAAAAATAAAAGGACTATGTTGCTAAACAAGTTACATAGAAAGCTTGGAATGCAGTACTTACATTAAGCTAAAATATATAAAACTACAAGTGGATTTTGTCCTACGCAAACAGTACCCATTTACTCACTATAAGCAGAAAGAGCATTACTTATTTAATAGTTTATCTTAAAAAATAATCAGATTTATTTTAGGTTGGTTACCTTTTAAAATTTCCCTTAATGTTTTTGTTTGCAACCAACTTATTTGGGCAAGTGCATCCTTTGCAGATACAAAAGAGGAAAATATTACTTTAACTTGGTTAATCTGTCCTCGCCGTGTGACGTAAAAATACCCTGATAACTTGCCAGAAAAAATGTAAATGAGATTCTGAGCTCAACCAATCCAGGCAGTTATTATGTTAAACTTCATTTAAACCAAAAGTGCTTTTTGGGGGCAGGGAGTGATTTCTAATAAACCAGTTTAGCCTGCCAGCATGTTGATCAAAACACCATCGTAGCTGGAGATGGACGAGGTTTAGCTGTTTTTTTTTTTGTGGCAGTGGGTTTCTGTTTCACAGTTTATAAGAAAAGTGAGAACTATTCCCAGGCATTTCTTTATGAGCATGTGTCACTTTAAATGATCTAAATGACTTCCTCAAATGTATGAAAAGACAAAGCGGGGTAAGGGCTAATGCAGCTAATATTAGTGAAAAAAAATACTGTTACTCTTTTGGAAAAGGAGGAAAAAACAATTACATGAAGATGATGAATAAACTCTACACGTCAAACTAATGGCACATACACGATCAAATACAAAATTAAAAACATACAAACATACAAGGCTGAAAAATACTCTTTAAAAGGTTTAAAAGTGCTAGAATTCAGATCAGCTCACAGAAAACCCGGGGAGGACAAACTCAAAATTTGCCAAAGCCATTTCGTTTAGACATGTCTCGTATGTCTTTAAAATAAATACAAATAAATGCTTTAATAGGCGAACTGATAAAGTTCTAGCCAAATTTTATTGAAATGATGTGAAATATTTATATTTCCAAAAATAATATATGAATACAAATTCAAGTCACTTAAAGTGATTTTAATTCAATTTATCTGGGCATGGGAAATAATGGGAATATAAATCACTATATCCATAAACATTCCCAATGCCTTAAAACACTCAATGTATAGCCCAATATTAGAATAGGATGTAGGGATAACTTAATGCGATACTTACGCATGTAAATCATCTTTCAGACGAGCACATTTAGAGTAATTTTAGTAAATGTCCTTACTCTTCCAAGCTTATAATGTGTGAAAACAGGGATCAGGAAACAACTTCTGACTTTAAACCCCCAAAACGTGCATTCATCCTTCACTGAGGTAATCCACAAGGCTCCAAGGGGTTAAAAAATATCTTTTGTGGGCAATCGATTTTGATATGAAAAAAATATTTAAAACTTTATAAACTAGCTTTTGATAACAACACCATCTTGGACTCAAGCGATTCAGGAGATTTAGCGTAGTGAGCCATACGTTACGCAGTGAATACTCTCCTGAATCGCGTGAGTCCAAGATGGCGTCGTTTTCTACCTCTATAAAGGGTATGCACGTGACATCACCTTCGGCGAAAGTGACTGCGGTTACGCCCACAGAGTGGCAAAAAGTCTGAGCGACAGCATTAGCATAAAGTGAAAAACGCGTCTAAAATGGGAAAAGTAGTTGTGTGATCAACTGTGCTAACATATTCAACAAAAATTTGAAGCAGTCTTTTTCCAGACTGTAAAAAACACTAAAAGGTGAAGTAAATCAGTAGCAGTAGCCATATGTCAGGTATGTAAAATTTTGGGATAAAAAATACACCAATAAATACTCTTATTCTGTGTAATTGCAAAGTTTTGTCAGTGAGTCTTCAGTAAAAAGCTTTTCCATTGAGTTTAGTATCACTTCGCAGTGGGAGGGATTATAGGCTTGTCGTTATATTTGCGCTGCCTACTGCTGTGACATCATATAAGTGAGAGAGAGCGTCATTGTACATTCTCATACATTCATTTATTTCTCAGTCCGCAACAAAATTAAAATGAGCCACCACAAATAGATGTTTGCACAACGCGTTTAACACCCGTGGCTTCAGTCGACGGCACTCCGCGGAGCCTCATTGAAGTTGCATTTAAGCATAATGCTGACGTGCTCGTCGCGAATGTGCCGCCACAAACTGCAAGTCTGGAAAAAAACTGGTATGGTGTCACTGATTCTCAACCTGTGGATGTTATTCATCACTAAAAGGGAGTTTGGGAACTTACAGCAAAGCACAGATGACAACATGTTTGCTCGAGACTAGGTAAAGCTAATCTTTTACATTATAGCGATGACGCTGGTAGTGACGATTCTCTCAGACCAATCAGTGATCTACAGTATTTTCGCGTCACGTTTGGTATCAGCTCGGGTCGCTTGGAACCCCAACCGAGGTGGTACGAAAAATCGGGTACTACGTACTGCACCCAATGGAAAAGCTCCAAAAAGTAAGCTGACCCGACCCAAACTAAACCAAACCGTGTGGTACTATGCAATGGAAAAGCGCCAATATATGTCAGGAAAAGCAATGTCTGGCCATATGCCATTGTCCACAGACTACTGGTTGTTTGGATAGTTGTCAGGGTCACCGTTAAGGCCAACTATATTAAATTCAAGCTGATAATAGTCAGTTTTACTGGCGTTTTCGCAGCAGCCGCTATGAAAACCAGCCATTTTGTTAAATGTTAGGGCGTGGTCACGTGGAAAAGTGACGTTGTTGCATACCCTGTATTGAAGCTTGGAAGAGCAAGGACACTACCAAAATAAATCTTTCTTCTGAAAGTATTATTAAAGAAATCAAACTTACTATATAAACAAGGTCATTTCGAGTATTCCTTATAGTTTAGGGTTAGGCAAAAAGAAGTTTCTTCTCCCCAGGGTTTTGGTATGAAAAAAAAAACAAATAAATGAGGTGATGCGTTGTGTTGTTTTGAGGTCCTGTTTCAACAAACAGAAATAATATAATGACAAAACGACTAGGCAATATCCCAATCAAACGTCCCACGTTTTGAATGTCAAAGAGCAGGCTGGTGACTTCTTTATTCTGGAAACTGTCTCTTTCATAAAAATGTTCATTTGAATCAAAGCAGCTGAAGAACAGAGAGAAAACGGACGAACGGTTCACGGGTACTACTGTGCATGATTTCCGCTAAAAGATCATTTGAAGTTTGAAACATTTCCAGAGTGCTCTACAGTTGCTGGCAACCATAGCACAAAAGCAGCATAACATTGTTTTGTCTTCCTTAGCTTTGTCACCTTAAATTTGTTTTAACCTTTCTATTTTCTTCTGCTTGTTATAAATTCACATTCACTATAGACAGAAATACTCATCACTGAATAGATTCAACAAAAGGGATAATTTGGAGCAAAATGAGTTCAGGCACGGCTTCACTGCGTATACATTGATCATTTATCGCTTTCCCCTCTACAATTCATCTTCGCATGGCCATTGGTAATAATGAATGATTATTTGGTAAACACTTGTGCAGTCCACTTGCTGAAAATGGCAACTTATGGATATATATCTGTAATATACTCCTGTTTTTTGTAATATTAACATCACTATACCTCATTCTAAAACATTGCAATCATGATCGGGTCCGGGTTTCGGAGCAAATGATCATAGCGAAGGCCGAAACTGTACCACTATACACACCAACAGACAGCTATCAGTCACGTCTGATTGAGAATACTGTAGATAAACAATACAAACTGAAACCTGGATCACATTATCTTCTAAAAATAAGATTAAAGTCTAGTCCATTCTAATGGATTATGCCACTATTAGTCCTATTATATTCAGGTAAAATTTCACCTTGTTCATTTCCGTCGACTCGCACAGAAAACAAGGTTTGGAGAAAGCTATAGGGAAAAGCTAATACTTCATCCATTTTTATCGATATTACGCAAGATACATAACCATGTAAACCTGCTCGACCATCAGCAATTTTAATACGACTATCTAAAATACAAAAAAGCCATTATGATATATTTTTGATGTGGTACTTCGTACACTGCAAAAAATATTCTTGTTTTTATCTTTTTTTTTCATTCACATATACCAGGGTTATCGTTACAATGTATCTCTCTAAAATAAAACCTGCCTAAGTTACAATAATATATATTTTTTGCTTTTCAAATATACTGTATGTTGTGATCGGGTGGGCAGGATGTGGAAGTGAGATACTGTTGCCATGGAGACTTAGTGCTAGAAGGAGTAGAAACCACATTGAAAGACACGATGTGGAGTATTTAAAGTTACTTAAAAAGATTTTCAGACTTGATATGTCTCTTTCAGGAAATGTGAAGGTTGTGGATAAAAGGAGGTGATTTCAGTGGGTCACCATGGTTACCCAAATAAGTCAAGTGCCTTCTGCTGTAAACAAAGTGCTTCTTTTGAGAAAAACTGTAAACCTGTAGAATATGTTTTTAGTTCTGTCAGTGGTCACTTTGTACCAAATGATCAAATCATGCAGTTTTCTGCCATTTTCAGACTCTATGTTTTTTCTCTCAGATAAGCTCGAATAACAAAAATCATTAAAAAAATGCTAAACTGGAAGAACGCTTAATTTTCAGATGATTTTTCATCTAATGAGATACAATGTAGTATTTAATTTGAAACGGCTTCGCAAATGTCAAGTCCTTTAAAGTTTATTGACTTAGCTTAAGAGCTTAAACCAGCCTTGCAAACTTGCCGGTGTTGGTTAGTTTAAGCTGGTCTTACCTGGTTAAACTAATAAGAGACCACCTAAAACCAGAAAACCTCTGCGCTGGTTTAAGCTGGGTGTTTTCAGCAGGGTAGCCTGTCAAGTGATTTGAACTTTTGCGCCATTTTGCCAAAGCAAACAAAATTCGGACTATTTTACTCCGTAATTCCTTCACTAATTCTTCCACACCTGGCAACGAAGACGGTTTTAGTTTAAGGGCAAACAACTATCGCCTGTTTTACACTAAGTAGAGACAATATAGCAAGTCAGAAAAAGAAATTCATATATCACTTCAAACTAGTTTTTCAGAGTCTCAAAGACAGATCATCTTTTCTACATTAATCTTTTTCATATTTTACTAGTATTATTACTTTATAAAGTATGCAGTACCATGCCGTAAGGCCTAAGGATGCTGCTCTCTAACTACCAAATTGTAGGGGAGGGGATGTTGGGAGAGGTTCAAAACGGGGTATTTAAAAATTCATAGCCTAAATAAAAGCTCCATATTTCCTATGCATTTTCCTCCAGGCTCATTCAAAAGCTGTTGTGCGCTTTTTTAAGGCTTCTATGCGTTCAAGTGTTCTTGACCCTGATCCGCTTGATGGGCTAGGTTGAGGTGAGAAACCTCATTGAAAGGCCTGGTGAAAGCGAGGCAAAGTGGTCGCACTAAGGCTGGAGCTGAACACTGGTGGGAGCGGGTGCAGAGGCCCAAGACCGAGACCCCCACCGGAGCCTGGTTGCTCCTGAGGTTGAGGTTGCAACGAGGTAAGAGGCACCGCAGCTGTTAACGTGGCAGCATGTGATTCGGCAGCATGCGAAGATGCTGACGACGACGAGGAAGAAGAAACAGTTGAGGAAGTGGAGTATCCCATGACCAGTCCTCCTGAACTCATGGGGGCGCTGTAGGGTGGCAGATTGAGTGGAAGAAAGCCCAGGAGATGAGAGAAGTCCATGTTAGCAGCACACAAAGACTCAATGACTGCGGGGCTCTTGGACATGAGGGGGTCCCCGCAAAGGTCATCCGACAATCCCGCCGGAGGTTCCAAGCCCTCCTTATTGGATGAAGCCGCAGAGTGGGGGTCGGCTGAGGGAGGCGGAGCAACTGGGAGCCCACTCTGTAGATCCATCAAAAAACTGTCCATCTCCACCTTCAATTGCTTCTCCAGCAGGTATGAGGTAGATCCGAGCTGGTACTTGGGCGGCTGCTGCGGGTGCTGTTGTTGCTGGTTCGGCAAGCTGGAAGGCTGCTGCTGGTGCGAGGGTGGAGGTGAGGAGTGGTGGTGATGGTGGGGGTGATGATGATGGTGGTGATGATGTGGGTGATGGTGATGCAGTGATGAAGGAGGTTCCATATGGCAGCCCATCCCCATGGCACTGGATAAAGACCCAGGAACAAGTGAATGATGGTGACCCACAGCCGGGTTGGACATGGCCTGGAGATGATGAGGGTTGTACATACCCATTGGAAATGGGGTGGCACCTGGGAAAGGCTTTGCCATCATCGAGTCCTTGGTAGGTCCCATAGTACACATCATAGGACTTAATTCCTCTTTCACAGCACATGTCGGAGAACCAGTTCCAAGCAGACCCAACATATCCGGCGGTTCCGTCTTGATCTTCAGCAGCTCCTGCGAGTGGCTCTTCTTGACGTGCCGCGTCAGATGGTCCTTCCGCCCAAAACGCTGTGCACAGTACTGGCACAGGAAGTCTTTTCGGCCCGTGTGTACCACCATGTGTCGCCGAACATCTTTTCGCGTGTAGAAGCGTCGATCGCAGTGGTCACATGGATGTTTCTTTTCCTTGGTGCCACCTGAAGACTTGCCAGAGTGGCTCTTTAGGTGCTCCAGGAGTGCAGGCGTGCTCTCATAGCTTTGCAAGCAAACTTTACAGGTGAGGTCACCAGCGGTGGCTGAGTGCATGGCCATGTGGCGTTTGTAACCTAGCTTTGTGTTATAGTGTTTGCCACACTCTTCACACTTAAAGGCCTCTTTGTTGGGGTCGTGAGTCTGGAGATGGTTTTTAAGGTGATCTTTACGGTGGAACATCTTCTCACAAAATGAGCACTGGTGAGTCTTCTGCGGGGAGTGTGTGGCCATATGCCTACAAACGAGACAATGAGAGAATTTAAACTTTATGTAACTGGTTTAAGCCAACAGCGGTGGAGTTTTTTGTGATTTCCTACATAATGTAAAAAATATTCTGTGAAAATATAACCTTGATATCTTTAATACTGACTGAGTGAGGTCAGAAGAAGCAGGTCTTGTGTGTGACCTAACCTACCTAAAGAGCTTATATTTGGAGCTGAAGGCCTTGAGACAGTGAGGCTGAGAACAATGGAAAGGTTTTTCTCCCGTGTGACAGAAAGCGTGGAGCCGAAGCTTATCCTGCGAACTGAAGAGGGTACCACACACCAAACACTCGTTCCCACTGCCTCTCCCTTCCTTCTCTCTCTCGGTCTCTAACTCTCTTTCCGTCCTCCCTGCAGTGGGACCTCCGAACACTTTGGTGGCAGCTCGACGATTTTCGTCCTCCAGCGTCAGTGTGGCAATGTGATGTGAGGCATCGGCTGCGGCTGCTGCCATGGCAGCCCTAGGGAGGCGTTGCCATTGAAACGCGGCCGTGGCTGCCCTGCCTTTTAGGCTCCGGTACGATATCGCAGCGGCGTTTGAGGGTCCTGGATCGTCCACTATCTGCAACCAACAAAATGACACGACAAGTTGTGATAACCACATCATTGATTCTTTTCTTTGCTTGTTGGTACACACAGGGAGACAGCCAAACACAGTGCTTACCCTTATTTATGCCGACAACGTGTCTCCCAAAAGAAATTTAAGTGCTTTTCTGTCTTTCTCTTTTACCTTTATGCTTTCATCCGGTCCCACCTGCCATGACTGGAGCCAAGTAGGTTGCAATAGTGCTTATCATTTTCTTCGTCCTGCCGTAAAAAAAAAAAAAAAACAGAAAGTGATGAGTTGGAAGACTCTGAAACTTTGACTTTGTCTATTTTTAAAGCTTAATGTTTTGCATATTAATATTTGAGGGACACAGACAAACATGTTAGATAGATAATGTAAGGGATAGGTCACAGTTCAAAGAAACACTTCTGATTTTTTGATTCTCTCAAAATGTACACCTCTCCACCTAAACGGTTCATAGTAGTACCTCATAGGTACATTAAGAGCTTATTAGTACCTCATACAGATACAGTATTTACATATTGGTACCCATTGGTACATATTAGGAACTTTTAAGAGGGTACTGCCCCAGTGACAGCTGGGGTACATATTATGACCACATTTTTCTAACAGTTTTCCCTGAGGGCATGCATTTTATGAATCACCAAGGACCACGAGTTCAGCTAAAAATATTTACTGTTTTAAATCTTGGATAACCTGAAGGTGAAAAAAATTAAATAGAAAATTCCATTATTTGGGAAACTTTCCCTTTTACTATAAGTACTAGTAATTCTTACAATAAACATTAATGCATTATGTTTAAGGGTATCACGATATCGATTTTAAATCAATCGAAATTAAGTCACAACCTCAAACTTCGAATTAAAAATGGAATCGTGGATGCTGCCACGCCCCCATGTCACGTCCGGTTGGCTTGCCAAGTGGGAAAAAAGCATGTGTTGAGTTCTGCGAGTCAACCTCCTCTAACTTCGCCAGCTAAAAGATATGATAGCAGATGCAGGAGACACCACGCGAGCTGCTCTTTACATGGGAAACAAAAAACAGAAGAGCGGCATCTGTGCCAGAACCGGTCGTTTCTCTGAACTGAGATCTGTTGTTTAAGTTTCACTACAACTTATTTCAGTTGTTTAAGAGTTATGAAAACAGCATTTAAACATGACTTATTGGGGTATAGTCTCACAATCTCATCCGATGGTAATAAAAGCGCGTTTTTAAGGTGCAAAGTACTGACAGGAATGTTCATCTGACAGGAAGTTTCGTTTTATCAGGTATGTGCGTGTACCATATTTTTCCACTGGCAGCACAACTATGGCAGGGCATCTCCGAGTTCAAGGCCAGATATTATATTTCATAAAAGTCTACTCTAAAAATGGCATAGCAACCTGTTCTTTAAAAAAAAGAAGTAAAAATTGAAAATCGAATCAAATGGTGACCTTAGAATCGAAAATGTAATTAAATCGAGGATTTGGAGAATCGTGACACTCCTAAATATGTTCAAAATGTTTGTTCTTTATGCCTAGCAGTTTAAATAATGTTCATGTATAGAAAAACCTTAAAGGAATAGCTTATTTAAATATGTAAATTATATCCCATAATACTCGCAAGACATATATGCCAAAAATGTACACGCAAAACCCAGATTTGATCAACGTATCAGAATTTACTGTGCTCATTCGCATACATTAATCCTTTGCCATCAAGTTATCAATCACTAATGTGACCCTGGACCTCAAAACCAGTCATTAGGTTCATTTTTTTTGAAATTGAGATTTATACATCACCTAAAAGCAGAATAAATAAGCTTTCCATCAATGTATGGTTTGTTTATAGACAAAATGTGGTCGAAAAACTGGAATCCGAGGGTACCAAAAATTTAAATATTAAGAAAATCTGCTTTAAAGTGCTCCAAATTAAGTCCTTAGCAACACAATGACAAATAAATAAATCTTTATATATTAATAGATTGAATTGATATGATAGGACATTTAAAAAATATCTTAAATAAATAAATATATTTACAAAATGGAACATGATCTTTAGGTAATATCCTAATGATTTTTGACGTTTAAAAAAACAATATTTTTTTTACCCATACGGTATATTGTTGGCTATGTCTACAAATGAAGAGTTTGGCTCCAAAACGAGATAACTCGATTTTTCAAAAATCAATTTTTTTTATTTGTGTATTCCAATTAATATCAATCAAACTGCAGTTAAAAACTGAGTTATCTCGTTTTGGAAACAAACTCTTTAAATATACCTGTGCGACTTTTTCTGGTCCAGGGTCACAAATAAGCTCAAAATATTAATCATTTTCCATTGGCTTCAGAAGACATATATTAACCCACTGGAGTTTATTGGTTCATTTTATTGATGGATGATTGTGCATTTCGGAGCTTTGCCATGTTAACCCTCATATAAAAACATAATATAAAATTACATAGATATAAAATGATTCATGTTCAGCTGAAGAAATGGAGTCATATAAATCTGGGATGGGTAAATTATGAGAGAATTTTCATATTTGGCTAAACCATAGTCTTATTTCTTTAATGTAAACTGTTACTTCAAAAGGCTCAACCACACGTAAAGAACTGTCACTAATATCTCTGTCAGACTGAACAATGAAATATTATAAGTTCCTTTCATCAGTCTTGAATTGCCTCTGGATATACACTGTAACCGCTCCAACACGTTTAGTTTGTCACTATGTTAGCTAGAGGGCAGTAACGTACAAAACTGTTGCTAAACCGAGCAGTTGTTGGCATTGCGCAGGCAAACAACCATGACAGAAAATGATGCCGGTGTCACTGTCATTCTTATATCACACTTGTTTATTGGTGTAATTCAGGTTTACAAAGTAAACTTTGTGTGTCCCTGCATGTTCTGTATCTATAACGCATGTGTGTACATGAACTCCAGTGTTTCTGGCTCCTGTAATCCAAAAACAAATACAAATGCAATGCTGCCTTTAGGTATATAATTAGCCTTTAAATAACACATCTTTTACACACATGTAATCATAATTCATAATATCTCTGTTGACTCTGTTTATCAGCGTTATCTCAAACGAGCAGGAAACTAACAACAAATATATCAAGGAATGTTTGGGATAGTTCACACCTCACTATGCACACCTTCCTGTCAAAAAAGTGCATTGTGTTTTTAGGACTGCGGTGAACACAACCTTACTTTTAAAAGTGTATCTCCAGACAGCCACAGACTGTGTTGCGTCTGGCTATTTTTGCATGCAAGATAGCTTCCTGTGTGAACAGCCCCTTAAAAATGACTCAAAAGTTTAACTTTTGAAAATGCGCCTATAGACCCCTGCATTCTGTTCCTTTCGGCTGGGCTCCGTCCAGCTGTTCCTGAACACAATAACACCTCAGATGTAAACGCCCCCCAAAAACGGCTAATTGGTGTCCAATTATACAAAGCTTTCATGAGACTAACTAGATATTCAGACAACCCACTAGGAACAGTTTACCAGCAAATGAAAATTCTCTCATAGTTTACACGCCACCATGACATCACATATGTATATGACTTCCTTTCTTCATCCGATTACAAACAAATCATTTTATGTTAAATTACTGCCATTTTGTCTTCTTATATGCAAGCTAAATAAACAAATCTAAAAAAAAACACAAACATTCATGTCTTCTGAAGTGAAACTATACGATTAAAATGATTAACATTTATTTAGCAAATGAGGAAAGGTAAACAAAAAATCCTTAATACAATCAAATGTAGTAGTGCATCAATAACGGCAAATTCTCACACGTCTTGTGACTTTTGTCATATTTGTGTTTCGTCACAACACACAAGAACCAATAAGATTTCACATAATCATGTATCCTTCCTGTGTATATTTAGGCGTGTTCGACTTCACGCGGCGCTTCGCAGACCGATCGGTTTTAAGCAGTGCATGCAGGTTAAAATTTTTGCCCAACTTAAGCTGGAGCTGACAGCATGTGCCTGTGACGTAAGGCATTAAAGTACCACGAGAGCGATTCGAGAACGATTCGCTTCTTCTCCTGCTGCACAGAGTTCTGATGATGACACAGCTCTTCGTGATTGGTCGTGGTTTCATGGTTAATCCAACCTTTAGTTCCACTAATAAATATTATAAATGTATGTTTTTATAACAGGGAAAACTCCTTAATATAACCATAATATGTTATATTGTGTCATGTAAAAAAATTAAAATGAAAAGATGCGAAAGACGAAACTTAATTGGTAATTTAATAATCCAGGCTTATGTTTCTCGTTATTTTCGGCCATACAATATAAACAGCAACTAAAATATTTTATATAAAGGGCATTCTGTTTTGCAACTTTTATTAAAAGATTTGTTTTTTGAAAAATTCACCATCTAATTCACTTAATTCACAAAAAACCTACGGCAAGCAGCATGTGTTCGACTTTGACTTGACGAAATCTTGCTAATCGGTCTGCGCAGCAACACATGAACTTGAACATTGAACCTTATATCTAAGAAGTGCGGTTTACCCTCCTACTCCATTGGTGGCACTGAGAGACTGGTTTGCCAAACGCCACCAAAGACCACAAGAAGAAGATCGCGCTAAGGCTGTTTCTCAATCTGCATTCTTCAGTGATCATGCGTCCTTGTGTTCTCGCTCTACGTCATCATTAACTGTCGAAGTTCAATTCCAATTCTCAAGAACGCAAGTACAGAGGACGCATGAAAATACCTGGATGTGTTCTTGATATCGTGCACTTTACGCCCCAGAAGTCATTGCGGCAAAACAATGGCGGAGGTCAGGTAACCAACAGGAAGATTGCACACAACTCAATTCTCACAAGTGCGTTCTGTGTTCTTGTGACTTTCTGAATTTGTTCTTCCAATGTCACCTGGCAAGACCTAGTCTCGCGTGGTGTTTTTTGCTGCTTTTTCTGGACAAAGCCCGCCCACGGCTGTTTGACCAACATGTCAAACAACCAATCACAGTTTGTTTCGTCTAGCGTCACGTTTCGGACTCCCCACAATAACGAGCCAGCTGGCAACAAGTCAGTTATTGAAATAACCAGCCGCAACCGAATAGCATCTAAATAAACAACATTACTCGCCATAGAACCATTGTGCACTTCATCAACAGCAACACCAATGAGACGCTCCCGTTAAACGTCTGTTTCAAGCATATCTCTTCGCTTTGTAACACCTACAAGCAATTCAGGAGAACCAAACTTTTTGACTCCACTAACTGCCTCAAGCAAAACTCTTGGACGGTTTTTAGAGAGTCTATGCTGCGAACTTTGCATATTTTTGAGAATCCAATGTTTAGCTGATCATGATAACTGCTCATTATTATCCACGTGAACACGACTGATTCTCTTCCTCAATGGAACGTCAGAGCTTTGTTTGCTTTGTTTTCCAGGGACCGAAACTAATCGCGACACTCGCGTCTCCTGGAAATCCGGTTTATTTCAACCAATCAAAAACGACCTTGACATTCTCACAGGGTTTCCAGAAAAGTGTACGAAAAACATCAGACGTTTAGCCAACAGTCTGTGGGCGTGACGTCTGAGGCTGAGACTACGCAAGACCAATCTCCAAGAGAACGCAAGTCCGTTCTTTGCGTTCTTGGAATTGAGAAACAACCTAAGCTATTCGAAGCTTTAAATCAATTGAACAAATTGCTTTGAAAATTTATTCAGTATTTCGAAGAAACACCACACGCTGGCGACACCTGCTAGCTAAAATAGTGTATAAGCAACAAGATGTGTCCAAACATTTTACACTTTTACAAAATAATAGCAAGATTTGTCTAAAAATATGAATGTAACTTAATTAAGACATAATTAAAAGTGTATACTGTGTTTTTTGTTTTTTTTAGGGCAAACAAATCATTAAAAACTAACTTCCTTTTCAATTATGCACATGTTTGTCATTTAATCCGTTTATAATCAAAAAAATTGACAAAATGGTAGTGTTATCAGTCAGAAGTATGAATGTTTTTTGAACTTGCATAATAAAACTGACCCGAGTTCACCTAACTATATAGACACTGGTCATTTGTGATCAACTCCCCCTAGTGGTGAATCATTACATTTTCGAAACGTTTCAAAACAGTTATGAAGTAATAAAGCCTTGTTTGCTAAAATCAGGTGACTTGGCTAGTTTGAAACACACTCCGAACCACTGATTCAAAACAAAAGATTCGTAAAGGTTTCGAAGCCTCGTGAAGCAGTGCTTCGAAAGCGACCATCTTTAGCGCTCATGTTTAGCAGAAGCTCTGCATTAACGCTATAAAGTGGTAAATAACGTTCAATTTCTTGCAAAAACCAATCAATTTGCTTTACAAGAAGTCACTGTGTCACCAGAAATCTTGGGGATTACTTTTGTATTGGAAATATCTCTCAAAGTGGCGGAAACCGTTGACTTGCATTATATGAATCATTGAACACTAGGCTTTCTGCAAAATATTGTCTGTACTGAAGAAAAAATGTCACAAACATATCGGATGGCCTGAGGATGAGTAAATAAACAGCAAATTTTCATTTTTGGGTGAACTATTCCTTTAAGTGTGCGTGTATTCTGCGAGGTTTAATTGTGTGTGCGTGAATATCCATATGTATGTGGATAAGAGGAAGTGACAGCTGTGCTGTGCTGCAGCAGTCGTCACGCAGCGGGTGGGGTTCACTCGGGGGGTGACAATACTCTATTCAGCTGCTCCAGGGAGCCTTACTCTATTGTGATGTTTGTTCACTGCACACATTTCACATGCACACATACATCACATCCGTCACGCCGCGAACCAGCGCGCTTTACACGCTCTATCTGCACAAACATACACAAACGCTCCCAAAACAAATTGCTTCCAAATTTGACTCCGCATTTAACCCCATTCTAAACAACAACAATAGCTTCCAAAGGATTCCCAATAAAAGGAAAGTTCACCCAAAAATTACAATTCTGTGATAAGGTCAACATTTATGTAATCGCCCCCACCACCGGTGAAACACAAAAGATGAATTTTTTGGAGAATCTTCATGCACCTCTTTTCCATGTATTGGTGAATTACAGTAACCAGTAGGACCGCACAGCATTGTAAAAATGCAATATGCGATAACTTGCTAAATAATTTGATATACAGTACTATCCAAACGTCTTTTTGTTGTTTTTGTAATGGTATAGTGACCACATATAATTATTTCTTACTCTCTTGATTAGAATACGACCAGAAAATACAGGTAAATTGCGGTATGCATACTGTAATATGCACAATCATGATATTTCAATAATTTTAATATATCTTGTTGCCCTAGTAAGAAGGCCTGCCATGCTCAAATAAAAAAATAAAAATCCATATGGGAGTATCACAGCTCACATTTTAAGTGGTACCTCAAACAAAGCTATTGTACGTGGCTTCAGAAGACTCCAAATATAGTGCACGTGTCATAGTGCCTACTACTATAATGATGTTTTTTTTGTTTATGGAGCTCAAACTGTCATCACATCAAGAAAGGATGACAGAAAAAAATATTTTCTTATAACAATTCTTTTAAAAGGTGACCATTTTAACTTGACTTATCCTAAATTTGCATATTCCACCTGTATTTTTACATCAGTGTTGACAGATGTCGAACAGCCTGACTGACCGGTTAGTGGAGGTGATGGGTTTATTTTTGCCTTGAGGAGTCCACACAACGTACACTCACTGAATGCTCCACATGAGGAAGACCTGGCCATGCATATTGTCTGTGTCTGATGTTTTGTTTTGAGATTAAAGGGTTTTCACATTCCTCCGGCCTGGAGGTCAAAGGTCTTTGTGTACACCATGATGCCTCTTGTGCGTGGGTTTAACCCTTTGTGTCTGAATATAGAAAGCTACAGAATAACTTTAACTAAAATAAATATATATATAGTGATCAATTGCAGTACTTATAGGTAAAAAATATTCTATTTTTTGAATGATAGATCCAAAGTCAAAAAGCATTACTTTGTGCCCCGCACTCCCCTATATAGTAGAGAATTGTTTTTATCTGTAAGATAATTGTAAAGCTATAAAGCTTACAGTACAAAGTATGACATGTGCTGTAGCGCTATATATTTTTTTTTATTTACTCAGGTATAGTATTAACCGGTTTGTAAACAATATACTCAGTTAACTGAGCAAACTTTAACTTTGAAATAAAGTTGCATGAACTTCAGAGCATTATTTAAAAAATATATAATTATTGTAATGTTATACACAGCTAAATAAATTTGGGCTGCCTGCTCTTGTCACTGACTGACATTAAAAATGCTAATGTTTGCAAAAAGTAAACCTATCCAATCACAGAGCCCATCAAAAGGTCGATGAGTGCATTTCTTCTCAACTTCACCAGGTGGGAGGAGCTTACGACCAAGAAAAAATATGATTTGATCTACACATATCAAAAAATCCTGTCTTATCAAAATAAATCAAAATTTATTCACATTCACTGCTTACTAAACTCAAAATATGACATTTGACACATATGTCAGTTTGCATTTTGAATAAAATCAAATGCGCAAATACATTCGGAAACTGCAATTTAACCCTTTAGTTAAGCGTAAGAGATGCACACCAGTTGTCCAATTGACAAATAACACACATGGGTGATTCTCAGGAAATCCAGAGTTAGAAGGTGTCCAGCATACATTTTTTTAAAAAGCCCCTGAAGCCAATTTTTGCACATATAAGATTAAGGTCTGAACTTACTATAACCTATTTTTAGAAGATTAAAAAAAATACTTCCTATAGAATTATTTAAATTTTTAAGATTAACATTATAAAAATTATCATTACCGCAACATGATATTACATTAAATATATGCATTTACAAACTCATGTTTCGGTAATGAGAACTAAAAAGTTGCCTTGGTACTATGACAAACAAAATTTAAACTTTTATCTGAAGAGAAAAAATAAAAACTGCTTACCTGGTAGCCATATTAAGTGTCACAGTCAATTATGTCCCTTAAAACAATTTTTATTTTTTAAATGTTAGTTCCTTGAGGGCTTAAACATTGATTAAAAATTGTTGCGGAGGATGAGAACATTTTTCTTGGACACATTTATATTCCTTATTATTGTCTCTACGTTTACCAATGATCAGCAAATACCACATGTTTCTTTACTGTAAATGTTTATAGTATAACATGCACTAAAGCTTTTTTTTTTTTTTGATTATAAATATTTCCATTTCAAAGAACCAAAATCCAGTCATGGACACATTGTAGTAATAAAAATTTCCCCTTAAATGTGGAAAAAAAATTGGTTTGTATGATGTCATTTGTGAAATCATGTGCAAAATAGTACATGAAGAGATGTTTGTAACTGTGTGCTTCTCTTTTTGATACTCTTACTTTGCATGTACTTTTTTTATCAAAATGTTTAATGACACCTCATAAGTCTAATTTCGCGAGAATCACCCACATTCAACCAATAAAAAAGCCTCATCTGAAGTTTACAAGAAAATTGGGTTCCTGAGTAAACTGCAAATGTGCATGCATGCAGGCAGGATATGTAAATTCAGACCCTGGTGTAAAGATTATCTTAGCATGTGTCATGTTTTATTAACACCCCTCGTAACGTCTTGTGTAGGAAAAAAAGAAGTCCAGTGACCAAAAATAACCTGTGAATTGACCGTACTGAGCTAAAGTGACAACAGCCGTGCTCGAGAGATGATAGAAAGTGAGAAGAGACGAACTAGATTACGAGAGCGGGCTGGTTAAGCAAAGCAACAGATGGCATGAAGAGTCAAGAATTTGATAGAGGGAGGAGCTTCTGGTCAGTGATGGTTACACAGGCTCCCCAGTATGACTACTAGTCATGCTTTACTGGCCACATTGACCAAGGATGACAGGCGAGGAAGAGCGAGTCGCTGCAACAGGAGATTCGAGATATGAGACCTGCGGGGGATCAAGAGAGTATCTTATCTTCACGTTCAGGAGCTTAAACACAAACAAAGGCAACTTTTAACCTGGGGGTTGCAGAGTTACCACAATACACAGCCTTGTGAGAGACATTTCGGACCGCGTTTACAAATCAACAGTACTACTGTTTTTAACACTCAAAGCTATTCGATAGTCTGTTTGCACTCTTTCGACCCCGAACACACACACACACACACACACACACACACACACACATTGGGTCGTGTGGCGTTTGGAGTGACGGACGGGTTTCACTTCCTCTTACAGTGTCCGTTTGGAGCGCACAGAGTGCGGAAGGCCACCCACGCCCCAACCACCTTCAAACCTACCACTATCACACCCCTCCACTGACACACAGGCGAAGCAAACCCCTGCCAAACCCTCAAATCCCTGACAGTTACAAAGCCCTGGCTCTGGCTACCAACACGGGATGTGGCCACAATCTGCACCTCCCTCCACATTAAACACATCCACCAGCCTAGACAAAAAGAAAGGGAAACTTAGCTAAACTTAGCCCACTGTGGTTGACCGTTAGAGCAAGGCTGCTCACCTCACCTTCCCTATGTTCGGTCCATCATTACAACAGATTTGATTGGCGGGTTATTTAATCATACAGAGAGGTGTTAAAAGTGTGCAATACCAACCGACTGTGATTTTTTAATAGAGTGGCTCTCAAGCTGCGTTTCCATTACCTTTCAAAATTTGGCCAGTTTGAAAATAGCAATGAAAATGCGGCCAATGGCAATTTCTTCATAAATTCGCATGATCATTCTTGAAATATTGTGTGGTATGTTTCATTGAAGAGCAAGACAGAAGATGCGTGATCGACTTCATATTAGGGCTGCACGATTAATCGAAAAAGAATCACGATCTCGATTCATACATAAATGCGATCTTCAGTCTAAATGACGGCAATTCACTTGCATATACAGTATTTCCCTGTATTCAGATGCTGCTTTCACGTGTTCAGTATTTACATTACAATTCAGGATGTTATAATATCAGTCAAACTTGCTAACACACACTCATACAGGGTAAAACCAAACTCTATTCATTCACCAATCTGACCCGATCTTTTCTCTTCTCTCTCATCTCATTGCGGCGTTCCGCTGTCACTCGCGTGACGTATAACAAGGCGGCAGACCTAAACACAGTCGTTTACTTGGTGGATTTGGAGCGGCAATTTTCACAAAGAGAGAGGATTGTGGAAAATCATGGTGGCGACGGAAAAAGTGACGATGCAACAACATTGATTTCGAAGGAAGGCAAGGAAATTAGTTACCTCCGTACGCTTCTAAATCGGAAGGCTGCAGCCTCCGGAGGTCGCATCTGCAGGCTGCATATGTCATCAAGCCTGATTCATTCGAGTTAACGGAGCATTACATTCGCAAGTCATAAACATACTACAACAATTTATATTTAACTAAAAATAGTAGTCAACTTTATAACGTTAATTGTTAATATTCTGAAATTATAATGCGCAGCTTGGAAATGCGACCTTCAGAGGCTGCAGCCTTCAGATTGAGAAACGGACTCTGTGTCACCCCCACAAGTTTCCCGTTGTAACATGTCTGCATTTCTCTCTGAAGCCTTAAAATGTTGATCGTTTAGTCTTTTAAAGGTTTAGTGTTTTTAACGTTTTAAGGTTGGCCAAATCGATAGTACAAAAAGCACAGGTGCTATTTAACAGCTAATATATTTTAAATTACTTATTTTAAGGGGTCTAAAATAAGGAAAAGAGACGCTATTATAACTGAAAGTCCTGTAGCACATTTTTTTTAAGTTAACTGCATAATAAATGTTTTTGTAAAAAAAAAGAATCGGGTGAGAGATTCGGGATCTAAATTCCCATGAAGAAAAATCGTGATTCACATTTTAGCATGAATCGTGCAGCCCTACTTCATATGGCGTCAAAAGAACCGTCAACTGCATGACATCAAAATACCGTGAGGGTGATTCAGTAGTAAACTGCTTTGGAAGTATTTTGATGTCATTCGCATGCCGATCTGCGCGGTGCCGTATGAAGTCAAACACACCCGTCGTCATGGTTTTTGGAATGACTTATCGCTACGGGTGTCACGATTTTGATTTTAAATCGAAATTTATCAAAATTAAGTCACAACCTCGAACTTCTAATTAAAAAATGGAATTGTCAATGCTGCCACGCCCCCATGTCATGTCCGGTCGGCTTGCCAAGCGGGGGAAAAAAAGACGTGTTGAGTGCTGCGAGTCAACCTCCTCTAACTTAGCTAGCTACAGCCAGTTAACCCATTTGCACCTGATGGGTAGCATTGGTAGATGTAATGTTCCGCGCACAGCATCAGGCGCAAATGGGTTAAAAGATAGCATTGCAGATGCAGGAGACACCACGCGAGCTGCTCTTTACATGGGAAACAAAAAACAGCAAGCGCCTCCCGCCTTCAGCTGAACTCAATCAGAGCACGCGCACGTGCACAGCAGAGCGGCGTCTGTGCCAGGACCGTCATTTCTCCGAACTGAGATCTGTTTACGTTTCACCACTTTTTCAGTTGCTAAAGAGTTATGAAAACAGCATTTAAACATGACTTATTGGGGTAGTCTCACAATCTCGTCTGATGGTAATAAAAGTGCGTTTTTAAGGAGTGAAGTACTGATGTTCATCTGACAGGAAGATTACTTTTATCAGGTATGTGCGTGTACCATATTTTTCCACTGGCAGCACGACTAACATGGCAGGTCATCTCTGGATTCAAGGTCAGATATTATATTTCATAAAAGTCTAGTCTAAAAATGGCATAGAATTTTTTGTGTTTAAAAAAAAAGTAAAAATCGAGAATTAAAACGAATCGCTCCCTTAGAATCGAAAATCTAACTGAATCGAGGATTTGGAGAATCGTGACACCCCTACTTATCGCAAGACAAAAAAGTTTTTGTCGCATAACATCGGTTAATGGATCCACTGTAAATTCGCAATAGTCGACATTTAGAAAATAACGTTTTGTGCAAATCTTTAATGGAAACACTATTGAAAGGAATGGTTCACCTCAAATAATATAGTGCGTAATTACTTGCCATCTCCAGAATGGAAAAAAAAACACAAGCCTGAGAAATGATAATGACCTCGTTCAGTCATGAAACTCTAGGGGCTTTGATCCGACAGTCGATCAGCTTGCACATCAGAGTGACTCAAACTTTTCCGATGATTCAAAACAAGCGAAAATAAATTATTTTACCTCTACATTTAAATAGTTTTGGTGGCGTCCTGTATGCAGTATGCTATCAGAGCTGTAACGCTATCACCCACCTCCATCCCCAGCTCCACCTGCCTCCAGCAGTATCATTCGCATGCAGTAAAAAGTCTTCATACTTGCTCTCATACTAGCCAAGACTACATTAACATGTCATGACCATTAGCATGCTTAAATGAATTCAGAGAGCTATCTTGACTGAAACTACAAGAAATGCATGCAAATGGGGAAATAGATGACGCATATAATGTGATTTGCATATAGAAACCATTTACTGTTCAAAAATGACTAGAAATTGGTTAACATATGACTAACTAGCCAAATTACTAACCACTGCATGTCGTTCTTCTCTTAGATAGATATAACCCCTGCACTTTATAGCTCTTACGGTTACCATATTATGTTTTTAAGCATGGCAGGAATGTTTCATCGGCTAACCATCATCCAGGACTTAAAAGCATCCACTTTATAAATCAGAACAAACAATACAATAAAAAATTCACGTCACGCTGAAAACACTAGGAAACCGTTCCAATTGTTTTATAACAAATGAAACCTTAGAGCACAGATGCTACAAAGTAAACATCTTAATCTTGCCATCTGCACCACCTTTCTTTCATTAGTTCTTTCTTAAGACATCTGGCCGGCACACGGCTCTCACTTAACAATGTCTAAAAGAGAGAAAGGGGAGGAAAGAAGACTAATTAGAAAATTAACAAGCATTGCAAACAAAAGCCAATAAAATCGGACTCCCTCCATGCTCAAATCTGTGGCCAAAACAATGAGGAAAGCAGGCGATGTCAAACTCAAGGTGTGATTTGCTTTTAGATTTTGGCTATGAGAAGCTCCAAGCTTTATATAAGATAAAGGGCATGTGTGTAGTTAAAGGTGACACTGAGAGACGCCTTCCTGATTACCTCAGGGATTTCCCTTCTATGAATCAAAGTGGAAAATGTAACCAAGACATTGAGACAGCAACGGTGTTCATATAAATGAACTGATCCAAATTCGGCAATTAAATGCATGGTGGAGATAATAAATAAGAGGTTTGAGTCTGTAAAAAACAGATACAGCTGATCCAAATGAGTTTACATTGTGAGTTAATGTAGATGTGAATGGTGTGTGTGCATGCTGAGGTGAGTCAGGGGAAACCCCTTCTGGCAGGGAGTCCTGGTGGTGACAGAGAGCAAGGGGCATCCTGCCAACCGGCACCATGCCAACTCTAGCTCTCTCTCTCACTCTCTCTCTCTCTCCCCTTTCTCTGCTGCATCCTTTTCCCCAACCATTTCACTCTATAAAATCAACATTTAACGTCTGTTTTACATTAATATGTTAGTCTTTGACTGACATATACATTTAATGTTTTACTTGTGTGCTTCCAGAAATTCCTTAAACTTGATACAGACATGAATGCAAGATGGGGGTTACAAGTGCAATACTAGACTGATATCCTCTCGCCACGAATCTATACTTTGACAAGAATACTTTAGAGAGAAATGAGAACATTCAGATCGAGGTGAAACACTGTAGCATTGGATCAACACACTTAAGTTATTTTGGTTTTAGACTTAAAGCTGATATAAAAGAGACAATTGAGATCACAATTTCAAATAACGTCCGTATTTTCTGGACTATATGTCACACTTTTTTTAAAGTTTGGCAAGTCCTGAAACTTATAGTCAGGTGCAACTTATACGTCAAAATTATTTCGTATGAACCAAGAGAAACAATTACCGTCTACAGCCGTGAGAGTCCGCTATATGCTGCTCATGTATTTATGTAATTCAATGGATTCAGTGATGTCGAATGACTTCGGGACCTTTTTGAACTTGATTTGGCTTGTCGTGTTCAATTAGCCTATTCAGCCTCCCAGGTATGTTCTGTATGCTATTGTGTATCGTGTAAATAAATGTTTATGTTACTTTAACATGTACGGACACCTATTCAGCCTGCTGTTCTGAGCTATTGTTATTAACTTGTCTTTCCAGATTAAAGGGACATTCCACTTTTTTTGAAAATATTCTAATTTCTAGCTCCCCTAGAGTTAAAACTTTGATTTTTACCGTTTTGTAATCCATTCAGCTGATCTCCGGGTCTGGTGGTACCACTTTTAGCATAGCTTAGCATAATCCATTGAATCTGATTAGACCATTAGCATCGGGGGGAAAAAATAACCAAAGAGTTTCAATATTTTTTCTATTTAAAACTTGACTCTTCTGTAGTTACATCATGTACTAAGACCAACAGATAATTCAAAAGTTGCGATTTTCTAGGCAGATATGGTTGGGAACTATACTCTCATTCTGGCGTAATAATCAAGGACTTTGCTGCCGTAACATGGCTGCAGCAGGGGTAGTGATATTTCGCAATGCCCAAAAATAGTGCCTTGCCATTGAAAGTAATCAAGGGGACTGTTTTCGGGCAGTGCGTAATATCACTACGTATATCAATATGCAGCGTTTAATTTTCTGTCGGCCTTAGTAGACAATGTAACTTCAGAAGAGTCAAGTTTTAAATAGGAAAAGTATCAAAACTAATCAGATTTAATGGATTGTGCTAAGCTATTTTAAAAGTGCTAGCGCCAGACCCGGAGATCAGCAGAATGGATTTCAAAATGGTAAGAATCAAATGTTTAACTCTAGGGGAGCTGGATAATGAGCATATTTTCAAAAAAAGTAGAATGTCCCTTTAAATGTCTGTTCTTCGGCTTGGATTTTGTGAAATCATTTTCTAAATAAAGGCCATATAAAGTCCAGTGCGACTTATATATGTTTTTCCTCTTCAAAACGCATTTTTCACTGATGCAACTTATACTCCGGAGCGACTTATAGTCCGGAAAATACAGTATATGAAACATTACTTTTCTATTATAATAAGAATTCAATATAATACTGTATTGCCTAACAATTTTTTGTATTTCCTGTACAATTTCAATTTTACACTACCGAACTACTGTAGAAAAGCATTAAAATCTGTAAAATGGTGACCAATTACAGCACCTAAAAACACATTTTACCTTAAACATTTACACTGAAAATGAATCATTTAATTTACTACATTTTTTAAGGTAAGTGGTTGCAATCAATTTATTTAAGCTACATTTAACCAAAAGTTTTTATTTTTTGTTTCTAATTTTTTTTGTTTAAATGTAGCTTAAATAAATTGATTGCAACCACTTACCTTAAAAAAATGAGTAAATTGAATGATGATTGAATGAATTTTTTTTTCATAGAAGTGCATTGTAAAAAGGATATCATATCAACATTTATTTTTTTGTTACTTTAACTTAACAAATTAAGTTTGACAATTTCAACTTGTTTTTCTAAGTTATGTCAACTTATCACAAGTCTAAACTAAAAAAAAAAACTAGGCTGAATTGACTTCCATAATTAAGTTGTTTACACTTTATTCTGCATTTTTTTTACAGTGTGTAAATAAAATATTAATGTGTAAATAGGGATTTTTAAAAAGTTGATATCCACATTATTTTATTGTGTGTTGTTGTTTCTTTTCTGTGTTAAGAATCGCTGATACTAAAGGCACCTTGGATACAGATTATAAACTTTAAACATTGTTAAGTAATTGCAGCAAGCTTACTAAACATGGTGCGTTTATTCATAAACTATCACCACTCGAATAATGTATGTTTTATTGTAACAAGTAAAAACTATCAATAAAACACAATTTGAAACACTTTCAGTCCTCCGTTAAATCTCTATTAATCAAATAATGTTTAGATATTCCTGTAATGAAAAACTCTCTGTCTCTCTCACTCTCTCTCTCTCTCCACCCCATTGGTCCTCTTTACCATTCATACGCTGTCAGCAACAAAACAATCTCTAAGTTGGGCTTCATCAGCAAACTTTAAAACAACAGTCATTGTCACATCCACCCTTTTGTATTCTGATCATCGTTGACACTTTTCGACCGACCCCGCCGTCCGTCAAATTTGCTTATTTTTGTGTACAGCAGTATGAAGTTCAGCTCTCGTTCCTCTGCACCAATCTGTATTTAGAAGATGTGCAGTAGGTGGAGAGGAGGAGGGGAGAACGAAAGAAGTAAAAATAACATTCCTGCATAAACAGGGTCTGAAAATGGTCGCCGGGCAGAACGCATTCCTCGCATTTCTTTTGAAACGTGATCAGGTTCAGCATTCCGCTGCCGGACGTTCCCTCCGAGAAATGACAGCCGTGTGTGTGTTTGTGTTAACGTGGGACAGCGAAATAGACAAAAACATCTCAGTTAGGCAGAAGAAAGTAGTTTTTACACTAGAACATTTGTGCGTTTGGCAGATTATTTTATCCAAAGAGACTTACTGTGCATTCAATCTATACATGTTTACCAATTGGTGCGTTCCCTTGGAACGTCTGCTGTGCTAAATGCAATGCTTTAACAATTGGGCTACACCTTTTCAAAAGCACAAATATTTCAACAACATTGTGTTAAACAGCTGCCACTAGTATTCATAGTGAAATTTAGGGTTCAGACCAAAAGTTAATTCTGAACAGGTAACTGCATTGGCAGGTGGACGAAGGAGTTGAACTTGAGCATTCAAACTCAATGTGAAAACATCACAAGGTCCAAGCCGCAAGGTTGGGGGCTTCACCGGAGGCATCTGCACATATTTGATGACTTGTCAGTGAAGAACAAGCATGAATTGTCATGCAGAGGGGCGGAGTCTCGTGCAGCATTCTTGAATCTCACTTGCCATCAGCTTCTCTAATGACAGATAGTAATCAACTGTGCATTACCGCCCCCCTCCACGTTCACACACAAAGACGTGCGCATTGATGTAGGTAACAAAGCTTTGGTGCATGAGTTCGCTGTACCAATGTGCAATGAAAATCCAGTGTGTGGATAAAAAGAATGAAAAAAGGGTCGTATAGAGAATGAGAGAGATATGTGTGTGTGTGTGTGTGTCAAGGGGGAGGACTCCCCGTAGGCCGCGAGGTGAAAGACGCTGCAGCAGAGCAGTTATTCATTAAGACGCGGCTCTCTCTTCCTCTATTCTCTTCTTCCCTGGAGCTAAAAACACTTGTTCTCACTTCAATGGCTGTCTAACCCGGGGTGGTCTTCCAGCCCACTACCTACAGCCACCAATCAACACCACAAATGCACGATTGCGTGTTTGTGTGCGTGTCTGTGTGCAGATAAATTAGCTTCCATGTAAAACTGTTGATACTCAAAACTAATGGATAAAAGTAGTAACAGAACAATAATTGGTTTTATATTTTTTACAAATATTCACACTTTTTTAAACAAAAACAAAAATCACGATCTTGATTTAAGCACCAACACGATCTTATCCCTAACTTAGAACAAATCTTCTGTCTATTAAACCTTTGACAGAAATCTTGGAAATCTCCAAAAACTGGAACATTGAAAAAAACCCTGTTTTCAGATTGTTTATGATGAAATAGAACGGTTTTGACTGAAATTTCGACATATGCGGCTGCCCAGAGAATTTTCGGGTGTTTGTGTTTCACCTCCCACCTTTACAATGGGTTTATAGGTGCACCGGAACAATCCCTCCCAAAATGCACCAAACCTCCGTCCACAAAGACGTGAAACCCACCGAGTGGTCGGGGTGTTTGATATCAGCTCACACAAAAATCGCCGCAAAAGACGCCCTCCAACAGGTGTTTTAGCATTCGTTGTTAACTTGTGGACCTATTTTTCCAAACGCCTCACACCCGTACATTCTTCTGACGAGAGCTTGAATAATAGACACTCCAGCCCAGGTGGTGGTGCTAATCCAATTGCAAGAATAGAAACAAAGTTCCCGGCGTGGAGTAATACCGTACCTCACAGCACATCTAATACAAATCAATCGTAAAACTACGATAAAACCTGTTGGAATGCGTATTTTGCAGCGATTTTTGTGTGAGCATACCAGCGAACACCCCTGACCACTCGGTGAGATTCACGTCTTTGTAAACGAAAGTTTAATGCATTTTAGGAAGGAGCCGCATATGTCGAAATTTCAGTCAAAACCGTTCTATTTTATCATACACAATCTGAAAACAGGGCTTTAAGTGTAAAATACCAAACTTGTTCTTTAAAGAACACCTATTGTCCGATTCACGTTTTTACATTTCCTTTGGTGTGTAAGTGTGTACAAACCCCAAAGTAAACAATGACACGAGTTATCGTTTCCCACGTAAATCTCTTTTCTTGGACTACAACAAACACGCGGATTGTAGGCAACAGTTTACTTCCTGGGATTGGTGATGTAGACAAGACCGACATTATCATAATTCCTCCCGCTTTAGACTCACAGCCTGTAAGTTTACTTCTTTCAAATCTTTCAAACATGGTAAGGAGCGTCACATTTCCAGCTGACGTCAGAGGTATTCAGAACAATCACAACGTACAGATTAGCTGGCCAATCAGGGACACAGCGCTTTTCAAATCCATCTGTTTCAGGATATGTGGAAAATAATGTGTTTTTAACTTTAAACAACGCAAACATATTGTATTATACAAAATTCACAAAATACGTTGTTTTTTAAATTAAAATCTGAGTTATCTTGTTTTGGAACCAAACTGTTACAATTAAATATAATACTAATGCATGCTATTTATTGTTGTATTTTCTTAAAAAATATTTTTTTATTAAATAGTTTTGCGTATTGGTTATTAGATGATAATAATCTGTATCTGTTATTAAAATGTTGACCTTCAGTCGAAAGACAGGACAAAGTTACTGATGCAAAAAGTGTGCATGCACTAGAAAGAGTGTAAAGGGCACAGAGGGTGAGAATATCTTCCTGTTAGCCTGTGTGCGTGTGTGTGTTTTTATGTGTGTGTGGCTTGCTTGCTATGTACAGAAAGGGTTTGGGTTTCAGATGAATGGTGAAATAGTTAACAGACTGCTGCCTCAGTCCGTCCTGCTTAATTCAACATGAACCCATACACAAGCAAACATGAACAAATCTGCTGCACATGCGTGATAAACACAAATGCGCCTCTGCATTTTTTATGCATTTACAAAATAATAGTCTAGATTATATATTAGTGGCTTCACAACTTTTTACCAATAATAAGAATTGGTATACTTACTAATTGTTTTTTTATTTTATTTTTTATAGATTCTATTTTATTTGATCTTTTACCAAAGGTGTTTTATATTGTGGCTTCTTTAATGTACCCAATGCACTATAAATTAATACTTTAAATGTGGCTTATTGAAGAGAGTTGTGCTATTACTTTTCCAATAATTCTGACACAGACCTCACTGATATCATATCTTTTTGCCTTAAACAACCTAGCAACCAAATAGCAATGCGCTAATGTACTGCGCATGAAATTCTTACAACATCGTAAAAGTCTTAAGCAATATATGAAATCCTATACAGTCTCTATCATATTTTCTTTACACCGACTGACAGCTCTTTCTGTGACAGAACATCCGACTCTGTTCTGGCTGTCTGATCATCTTAACCGATGTCCACGTGTTGATATTTTGGTTACATATTTTCTCAATCCCAAGAGAGGGCGCTTGTTGCGCACTGTACTAAAAATGTCGCCAGCTGAGACTGACAGATATACACAACTTGAAATGAAGAGGAGATACACAATATCAACACAACATCTAGCACATTAACATCCCTGGGTTCTTCTAGATGAGGAACTGTAACTTAGGATCTGTCATTTATGATAGCTTTGTGTAATAAAGGAACAAGAACAAAGTTAAAAGGAGTGAAGATTCTGTCATTATTTACTTAACCTATAAGTTGTTACAAACCTGTACAGATTTCTTTGTTCTGCTGAACACAATGCTAGATATTTGTAATCAAGCAGGAAGATAAAATCCATAGTAGAAAAAAATAATGGTGCTTAAAAAGAGTTTTTTAAAAAGATAACATTGCTCAAAATATCTACCTTTGAGTTCAACAAAACAAAGAAATGTTTACAGGTTTGTAACAACTTAAGTTGAGTAAATGATGACAAAAGGATAATTTTCACTATCGCTTTTTTCATGACGATGAAATTCCAAAAACACACCCACCCATCATTAAATGAATCCAAATGACTATAAATGGTTAATATAAGAAGCTTTCCATCTCTTAAGAGGCGTCTACACTAATGCATTTAAACACGTCTGAAAACGCCAGGCAGACGATGACTGTAGGCGCTTATCGTGTTTTCTTCAGCTGTGCGCTTTGGTTGCAATGATAATTCTGCTTTGTTTATCGACTGACGTCTTCAAATTTGGTGGCACATCATTGGTTGGTTGGTTGATGTGATATTTGTCCTGCTCCTCATACACTGTGATTGGACGGCTGAGTGAAAAGTGACATTGACCAGCTGAGCGTTTCATCCAAAGTTAAAAAAATGTTAGCTCTCGGCGCTCAGCGCGTAAAAACAAAACCCGACGGCTGCTGGCGTTTTAAAAAGGGTGGCGCTTCCATTGGAAACCATTGAAAACATTCGCTGTCCGCCGGCGTAAACGCCTTGGTGTGGTTTGTGCCAATGGTCTGTGTTACCCAGTTACCCAGCCGCCTCCTCAAAGTTGGCAAGAGACGAAAGCTACATGTACATGTTACCAAAAAGTTGAAAATATAGTGCAAATTAATAAAAAATAAAATCATTTAGTTGTTATTGCAGATTATGCAGATTAATTTAATACAGATTATGCAGCACTGTGCAGCTGATGTATGTAAAATTCTGCTAGAGCGCAAATACTGATGTACTCTCTAAACTCTATCGCGATACTTTGATGTCATACGCTGATAAATCTCTGCATCGCTGCTGAAGTTAAACACTACAGCGTAATGTAGGAGTGCGAGATTAACCTCCAGAACAAAAGTAAAACTGTAACAAGACGTTCTCTGCTTGAGGTAAAGACACAACATCTAATGACAATAGTGTCTGCATTAATCTGCCTTCATGTGCTTCTCAGATACAGCGTCATGAGTTTAGTTCAATTCAGATGTTTCCAGCATTTTATGATTTGATTTGTTCATATTTGCCTGTTCAGTCCTGCATTACTAAAGTAAAAGTTTAATTTTGAGTTTGTTTGCACCCCCCAACATTTTTTAGTACCAGTCGCCACTTGTGTTACCGCTGTTTCATGAGTCATATGATGATAGTGATGTAAGATGATTGACAGGATGATGGCATGTAAAAATACAAAAAAGGTTTGTTAACTCCACACCCTTGCCTCATTTAGTAAACGCAGATCTATGAATATGCAAATTAGTCCCACCTGTACTCAATCGCACTGCTTGGACCATAGATATGAATATGCGAATTAGTCCCCGCCTCCACTCTTTTGCACCACCTTGGACCATAGATATACAGTATATGTAAATAGATGCTATATTTGGCAGTTTCAGGCACATAACTGCTAAGTTCAGTTTCACACAATGCATTCATAAACTGCGCGTTTGCTACACTAATCTTTAAGCGATGATGTTAAAGGTCGCGTTCTTTCTGTGTTTTTGAAGCTTTGATTGTGTTTACCGTGCGCAATATAACATGTGTTAATGTTTCACATGTAAAAAAACTGTTATTTTTCCAGCCCAGTCTCACGAAATTTCGTTATATAGTCACGTATTTTTTTTATTCTTTTTTCGTTCTATTATCACGAAATTTCGTGTTTTTTCGTGATCGTATAACGCATTCCTGTTTTCGTGTGATTATCACGTATTGGTTACTCGACTGTTTTGTCCTATTTTCTTACCATTGTCGCTTCGGTTTAGGTTTAGATTTATATAAAATGACATCCCTAACCAAACCCAACTCTAACCCTAACGCCAATCATATAAAAAAATAAATCAGAAAAAATAGTATAGATCAATATATAAAGTGACATTCTAATGCAAGCCCCAAATCTAACCCTAAACCGAAGCGACAATGGTTTAAAAATAGGAAAAAACAGTCGAGTAACCAATACGTGATAATCACACGAAATCAGGAATTCGTTATACAATCATGAAAAAACACGAAATTTCGTGATAATAGCACGAAAAAAGAATAAAAAAAATACGTGACTATATCACAAAACTTTGTGAGACTGGGTAGCATTTTTTACACAATTTACTTATCTGTATACCGCTGCTTTCACTGTCCTAAAAACGTGCTGATGTTTTCCTTGTTCTATGAAGTCCCTCCTTCAGAAATACGTATCGAGTTCTGATTGTGTAGCTTATTTAGTGCGTTTTGATTCGAAAGCATCTTAGCTTAGCAGAGCCGTTTGAGCCAAAGCTGGCGACTGATGTATTCCTGTGGGCGGAGTTTAGTCAAAAACTCTTGATGTCATTCAACCGGGAAGTAGACGGCTGTAGTTCAAACCGGCCGTTCGCTGTAGGCTTTGAAATGGGAATTCTGTTAAAGAAAATATATCGCCTGGCAGTGACCTTTTGAGCTTTATCATTTTGCAGGTATTATTTATGCTCTAACAGCAATATTACACACTAACTTAAGTTTGAAAAATGGGATCAGGAAGAATGTGACCTTTAACAGGTTACAGCACTCACCCTGCATATGTGAGCATCACAGAAATAGAGCTGAAGCATCAATACATAATAAATATAACTTGAATCCAACTGATCCATGCATTTAACTGTGTTGGTATGATTGGTTACAGGTTTGTGACATTGATTTTAAACCAAAGGAATGAGACTGTCTCTAATTTTATGAGGAAAATACTCCATAAATTAAATAATGAATTTGCATATGGATTGTCTTAAAAGATATTAAAAACACCACATAGACATATAAACAACAATAAACCTGATTTTCCCCACAGTGGGACTTCAAACTAATCTTTACGTATCTTTCAAACTAAGCATTCATTTTAAAGTTAGGGGAAACTGCAAAGATCTTTTATTTATTTTTTTGTTATAATAACATTAATTAATATAATTTAATTATTCTTTGTATAAGTTTGTCATTGTACTATTTTATTTTTAAACATTTTAACATTTATTTGTGTTAAAATGCAGGTGTATCACATCATCTATACTCTATAAAATAACCAATAATGTTAATAATATTTTTTTGCAGTGAATTTGCGGTGTAATTGGTGTTGTCACGATTATTAATCAGTGAGAAGATTTCCTCACCAGCACATCTCTACTCTTTATCTGTAGTTCCAGTTGCTCAATGTGATGTTAGCTATAACTTTGTACAACACACAGTGCACCAAAAACGTATTTTTAACAATCAGTCAATCAATCTGCCACAAGGAGCTTTCTACATTCAACACAACTTAATGTCGGATATATTTGGTAGCGGTCTACCAATTCTGTGGCAACCCTTTAAAAAAGAAGTCAACTCCAGGCCATCTGTCATGAGATTTTGTTAAAAAAAATCAATGATAACAAACTTTCTCAACGTGTACTTTCTAAAGTTCATCATTCAGACAATCAGAAACACAACTGTGCAGCTAGCAGGAAAGTCCCTTACAACTTTAAATGACTTGCAGATTTAAAATCTGGAGAGTATTTGATAAACACCGACAAATCTGCCCTCATGGCACCAACAAATGTTTTATGAAATGTGTCTACCGCCTTGTGATGTAAAACTGAGCAGTATGAATCTACAGACCTTCTCTGCCAATATCACACATTTCCAGGAATATGGAATTGCTTGTTTTGAGGATTCAGTACATTGAAAAAATGTAACGGTCCTATGAGACATGCCATAACTTTTGGATATTAGTCAAAAAATATCTTGGCTGTGTGGTTTTGAGGAACGAAGTGGAGACAGGTCCTGAACAGATTTCCACCCTACTACCTGGACCTGGCCCAGAAACATCACAAGGAGCTCGAGTCCTTCCAAGGACCTGCAGGTTAGAGTAGTTGGTGTATGTAGGACCACTTCGATGTTTATTCATAGCTGTTGCACATGGACGCAAGGCTGCATGCAGCTGGAACTGCACCAGGAACAGAATGGACAGAGATGAAACCTCATACACTAGCTTCAAATTATAAACTTCACAAGGGTTATGACTGGGTGAAATGTACTCTACTGACAACTTAGCTGAAGTACGTGCTGACCTATAATGTAAAGCTATAATGCTTTTTTAGTTTTAACATAAGAATTGTGCACATATTTATGTGTTACTGCCATTTCAGTAGAAGGGCAGTAAATAGGAAGTCATACATTTAATAAAACTAAGGCTGCGTCCGAAATCGCATACTGTGACAGAAGGTAGATGAAGTACCTACTCAGTGACCCTTAAAACAGTAAGTAATATATACACTCACCTAAAGGATTATTAGGAACACCTGTTCAATTTCTCTTAATGCAATTATCTAATCAACCAATCACATGGCAGTTGCTTCAATGCATTTAGGGGTATGGTTCTGGTCAAGACAATCTCCTGAACTCCAAACTGAATGTCAGAATGGGAAAGAAAGGTGATTTAAGCAATTTTGAGGGGGGCATAGTTGTTGGTGCTCATCGAGCTGATAGAAGAGCAACTTTGACTGAAATAACCACTCGTTACAACCAAGGTATGCAGCAAAGCATTTGTGAAGCCACAACACGCACAACCTTGAGGCGGATGGGCTACAACAGCAGAAGACCCCACCGGGTACCACTCATCTCCACTACAAATAGGAAAAAGAGGTTACAATTTGCACAAGCTCAACAAAATTGGACAGATGAAGACTGGAAAAATGTTGCCTGGTCTGATGAGTCTCGATTTCTATTGAGACATTCAGATGGAGTCAGAATGAGAACATGGATCCATCATGCCTTGTTAGTGTGGGGGATGTTTTCTTGGCACACTTTAGGTCCCCCTTAATGCCAATTTGGCATCAATTAAATGCCACGGCCTACCTGAGCATTGTTTCTGACCATGTCCATCCCTTTATGACCACCATGTACCCATCCTCTAATGGCTACTTCCAGCAGGATAATGCACCATGTCACAAAGCTCGTATCATTTCAAATTGGTTTCTTAAACATGACAATGAGTTCACTGTACTAAAATGGCCCCCACAGTCACCAGATCTCAACCCAATAGAGCATCTTTGGGATGTGGTGGAACGGGAGCTTCGTGCCCTGGATGTGCATCCCACAAATCTCCATCAACTGCAAGATGTATCCTATAAAAAAGGGCCAACATTTCTAAAGAATGCTTTCAGGCAGTTCTGAAGGTGAAAGGGGGTCAAACACAGTATTAGTATGGTGTTCATAATAATTCTTTAGGTGAGTGTGGTATGAATATGGATAGTGAAATGAATTCGGACCTACTACATCCGCCATGTTGATGCATCAAGTCATAAACGCAGCCTATAAGACATTGTAGCATTGTGTACAAAAATATAATCATGATACTTTAGGATACTTATGTGTTAAGTGAACCACAAACGTGAGTCACACACATTGATGATGTCCTTTTGACCACTGACCATGTATGACCTAGACCACCTGTCATATACTTGTACGTATACACAGTATATATTTAACTACGTACTAAACAAGTATAAACTAAATGAATATGCCAAACTGAAGCACCAAATAGGTACAGTAGCCCAAATCCAGTTAAAATAACTATTATCAAGCTCGAGACATAATAAAAAACTATACCCTAAGCTTAAGTCCTAGAGAAAGATTCAATTAGATCATCCATAAGATAAACAACATTAGATAAAAGTTAAGTATTAGACCTTATTTGTGACCCTGTCTGTAAAATCCAGGCTAATAGTGAGATCATGAGCATCAAAGTTTAATTTTATTCTTTGAATTCACATTGATTTCTTTTACAATCTTTGACATGGACTTACTCAGGCAATATTAAAGATATCAAGATTGAATTTTCACAAAATATAACCTATATTTCTTTACATTTTACCATGATCACATAAATGGGTAGTTTCCCGGACAGAAAAAAATACAATACTGGTGCATCTTGAGACAAAACAATGGCACTGATATATGTCAAGAAATGTCAATACAAGGTGTTTTAAAATTAAAGCGGCTCAAACATGCATTTTACTTTGGGACTAGGATAAGAAGTCCGGGTAACTGCCCCAAAATGACTTTAGTTGGATTTTTAGTCTAGTCTTAGTGATAAAAACAATAAAGGATGTTCACCAAGTAAATACTTAATACATCAGTCTACTTTAACAAATGCCTGATTGTAAAAAAAATTGACTATTGCTTTCCCAATCCCACTGCTGTCAAATCAAGTCAGTTAAGGTGACCGAGAGATGAATGAGAGGAAGCTCGTGGGACCAGAAGAGGAAGTTCAACCAGAGCACAGTAAGGAAGCAGTGAGAGGTCAAAAAGTTGTATGACATTTCTAATATTCAAATTGTTATACATCACACCCGATCAATGTGAAATTTAAAGGAGATTAATCCAGGGCAGGTTAAGGATATAGGCTGCATTAACACTGCACGTAAAATTAAGTGTTTACTGCTGTTTGTATAAACTTAAAGCGTTTTGTCTAGGTTTTTTTGTGTTTATGTTTTCAGTTAATCTTATACACCCCTGCACCACTTTTATTATATTCATTAGAAGCTTTTCTATTTATAAATTACTAAACAGCTGATCTGCATTATGCCAGGTATATGCCAGCTGATGTAGTCTTAAAGGATTAGTAAATTTTCTTAAAAAAAAACTGATAATTTACTCACCACCATGTTATCCAAAATGTTGATGTCTTTCTTTGTTCAGTCGAGAAGACATTATGTTTTTTGAGGAAAACATTTCAGGATTTTTCTCATTTTAATGGACTTTAATGGACACCAACACTTAACACTCAACACTTAACAGTTTTTTCAACAGAGTTTCAAAGGACTCTAAACAATCTCAAACGAGGCATAGGGGTCTATTATTTAGTGAAACGATTGTCATTTTTGACAAGAAAAATAAAAAAATATGCACTTTTAAACCACAACTTCTCGTCTATCTCTAGTCCTTTGATGCGCCAGCGCGACCTCACGTAATACGTCATCACGTCAAGAGGTCACGAATGACGTATCGAAACTCCGCCCCAGTGTTTACAAGTGTGGAAAAAGAGGACCGTCCCGACGTTGTTGTAAATGATACTAATTAATGTCTTTGTGTCAGTTTATTGTTTAAAATGGTCCGCAAATGTGCGTTTCATATATGTAACACGTGACCTTTCTACGTCACTACGCAATTATATGAGGCCGCGTGGGGGATGACAATCGTTTTACTAGATAAGACCCCTATGCCTCGTTTGGGATCGTTTAGAGTCCTTTGAAACTCCGTTGAAAAAAACTGTTTGTAAGTGTTGAGTGTTAAGTGTTGGTGTCTATTAAAGTCCATTAAAATGAGAAAAATCCTGGAATGTTTTCCTCAAAAAACATAATTTCTTCTCGACTGAACAAAAAGAAAGACATCAACATTTTGGATGACATGGTGGTGAGTAAATTATCTGGATTCTGGATTAGAAAATTGACTAATCCCTTAAGTTAAGTGGCCAATCTGCATTCAAATCTAGTCAATCAAGTAAATGCTCTAAATCAAGTTATTTTTCACAAAGCCTAATTTCGTCAATTTTAATTGTATAAAATATATTACAAACAACACTTGTGACTGGTAGCTTTGGAAAACCACTAGCCCATAGAGTACCACAGGGATGACGTATTATTGTACGCTAACCCCATAGACATCTGGATTAGCACAAAAAAGCTCTGCGTTTAACAAAAGTTTGACACTTACACGTTCACAGAAGAACACAAATTTTATGAATATTGTGTAAAAGTGTATATTGTGAGAAAGTGTTAATTACTAAAAATAATATAAAAAGCCAAATTTGAGTTCATCTGTGTCATAAACAGTGATGGGCAGTAACGCGTTACTGTAATCCGATTACTTTTTTCAAGTAACGAGTAAAGTAAGGGATTACAATTGCAAAACCAGTAATTAGATTACTGTTACTTCCCGGTTAGCAGGCTGCGTTACTGCGTTATTTTTTTTTAATCTTGATTTTGTTTCGTGAGACTCTCTCGTGTCGTGACGCGAGTCGAGTGACAATGACGTATGAGCCCCGCGCCCTCAGCCAGTGTATTGTTGAACGTGAGAAGACAACATGGAGCGCGGAAGAGAACAAGACTATGCAGCGTTTAATGCTTGGAAGTACCGACATTACTTTGAGTTTAACCCAGTTAACGGTGACAAAAACATCAGCGTCCGCTGTACACTCTGCGTGGGAATACAACTTTTATCTACAGCGAAAGATTCCACCTCAAATCTAAGCAAACACCTAGCAAGCCGGCTCAGTAATGTGAAAATCATTTAAAAGTCTTTGAGAAAAATGAATGGGCTTTATTTCGAAGGAACCCATGTCCCGCTGACTTCCAGGTTAGCCTACACTTAGACACTTTATGTGGTTTTATGTATAGCCCCCCCTGATTATATCATGCTATAAATTACTATTATGTAACAATGTAACACGTACTGCACTTAATACATGGCATCATATAACTGACATACAAACTGGACAGTATTACATCCCAAACACTGAGTTCACCGATGCTATTAGCGATCGTATGACGCAACAAACATCTGACTGTGATTAAACAGAAGAGAGTGTTTCGCTTCATTGGAAGTGACCCCGTCTACAGTTACAGCTGTCCTGCCAAACTGCTTAGTTTACGCTGTACACAGAAAGCGCCCGGGCAGGAAATTTTCTCTCCCGTCAGCATCCGAGGTGAGGTGTGTGGGAAAGCGGGAGATGTCCTGCGAGTCAGCTGCGCACTAAATGAGGGCATCAAACCACATGGTCAATGAGAAATATCCCTACCAGCACTTGATTGGTCAGTCCTTGGCAGGAGAGGGAGGGGCCCAAGCGAGAGGACCGGGAGGAGTCATGTGATCAAATCTAGCAGAGCCCTCGATAATAGGACCCCTACTCGCGAGAGAGAGATAGCCAGAGAAAGGAAGAGAGAGAGAGAGAGAGAGAGCGGCCTGGACGAGAACCAAAAAACCCCTCTACCACACACAGGCTGTGTATTGTTGCCTATTCACTGGACTCCATCTCGGGCCACTTTATCATTCAATTAGGACAGCTTTCACACCACACAGCAGAGAAAAGCGGCCTTCAATCAAACTGAAAACTTCACGCTGCCACTGGAGGGCACACAGAAAGAGAGCCACAGCTCTCTCTTTACTTTCATTTCTCGCCCTCACACTCTCTCCCTCCTTCTGTTGTTGTTGTTCATGCGAGGATGAGAGAGAAAGAGAGAAAGAAAGGAAGAAAGCAAGCAACAGAGGTCATTTGTTAACACCGGAGCTTCTCTCTCTATTTCTTTTCTTTTGTTCTCTCTTTTTCTCTTCTTCTCGCTCGTCCTCTTCGAGAGAAACTACAGTTTGTAGTGTTGCCACTGGAGTGAGCTGTGGTTAGTGAAGAGACACAGAAAGAGAGGAGACAGAGGACAGTCAGTGAGCGAGCGTGTTGATCTGAGCTGTGCGTGTACTTTATGGACACTTTTGAGACTTTTTTTTCTTTATTGGACAGTAAATAAAGAGAGTACAGGAAAGTTGGAGAGGGGAACAGGACCTTGAGATAGGAATCGAACTTGGGTCGCTATAGAGTCGCTGTTTTTGCGTCAATTAGGGGTGGGCGATATGACCAAAATATTATATCATGATATGAGTAATTTTATATCATGATAACATTATATAGCAAAACATTTTATTCCTAAAAAAAAAAAACCTCAAGCTCACTGAAGAGAAATAGATTAAAAATATAGAAAAAAATATATATAAATATTTCTTACTATTAAAGGTAAAAAAGTGATTTAGTCAAGAGCAGTCAAGAGAGATTTTCGCTCATTGCTGTTTGATTAACATGAATGACAGACAGTAGCAATATTAAGGTAACTACCCCTTTAAGACCAAAGTCCAGATCCATACTGTTAGGCATGTGTTTTCTTTTTCAGTTGTTTACTTTCTCTTAAGATCTAAATGGTAGTGTTGATACTTGCAAAGAAGGGCATTTTGAAGCAAATTTGACAGATTAAAAGGGGTCATGGTGTGAAAACCTGACTTTTTCCATGTTTAAGTGCTATAATTGGGTCCCCAGTGCTTCTATCAACCTAAAAAATGTGAAAGAGATCAAACACAGCCCTGCCATTTATTGCAGAGAGAGAGAGAGAAATAATTGACAGCACAATTAAGTTTTAATTTCAACAAACCACCATCATGGCGATCAGTGTTTGCATTTCATCAGCTCATTTGCATTAAGGGGGACACACATAAAAACGGTAGCCTGGCTCCGCCCTCCTACGTGCTTCCGCTTAATTTTCATTTCACTTCAGTACTACGTCTGGGACTGCTGTGTAGAGTTTCGGTTTCTCCTGCAAAAATCTGCAGGTCCAATCAGCGAACAGAGGAGGGTGGCTAAGAACGATGACGTTGAGGTCGTGCGTCAGTTTGAGTTGTAGTTCAGTAATGGCAGCGGAGAAAGATGTGAGAAAAACTATTCGGTCCGTTGTTGCAAAACTGCCAAATATACAGAAGTTAAAGCCAGAGCAAGAACCAGGTTTGCTAAGTTTTGTTGGTCTGTTTATTCAGACTTGTTGTTTCCGGCCGCTTTCGGTGCATGATATACATCACAACCACACGTTAGTGATCGCCTATGGCAGATCATGAGTGACTCTGGGCAGATCTAATAGTTTTAAACTTCAACAGAAGACCCTCCTTAACGGCAGTAACGCTTTGCGAGCGTGGCCAGACTCTCTGTACAAATGAAATTAATGAATGAGAGTCTGGTTGGACTAGGCTATAAAAACGGCACATTTTTGCTCACACCTACAAAGCGTCAATTTTAACATGCTGTAAAAAATTATCGATATGGTATTTTGAGCTAAAACTTCACATATGCACTCTGGGGGCACCTAAGACTTATTTTACATCTTTAAAAAAATCTCATAATATGACCCCTTTAATGCTAATAAAGCGGCAAAAATGAGCAGCGTATGCGTGGCTTGCGCACTCCTCTCACACAGAAACAGTGCACGCATATAGCCCAGCTGTTTGTGTTTCAATGGCTTAAAATCACTTGCTTTTAAACTGCAGTGCTTAAATATGTGTGCAACGGTAAGTTTTCGTGACTACGCGTACAGCAACGTGATGTGAGTGCGTAACCCCGATTTTCCAAAATCTCTACCGGTTGACAAATTTCTATCGGTTTATCGCCCACCCCTAGCTTCATATGTTGAAACATTACCTATAAACACCATCTGATTTAACTTTCTAAAAAAAAAAACTTTTCATACTTATGAAGTTATTTGGCCAACTAACAAGTGCATCAATTGAGGGACCTTGAGCAGTTTAAGATGAGTCAAAGTTTGCGTAAACATCTTTTATACACAATGCATGATTTTGAGGATTTCACTTTTTGTAACTTTGTGGTTTTGTGGTTTTAAATTTAAGATTTAAATTAGATTTTCAGATCAAGGCTTAGGTCTTGGTTTAAACAAATTTATAGTCTACATTATTGTTAAATAAAACATTATTTAACTGCAAAAATAAATAATGAAGGCAGTGTCTAGGCATGTTATTGTCATTTAAAAAAAAAATCTAAAATCATTCAAAACAACCACTGGTGCATAAAAGTGCCTGTTGTTAAAGAAACACCTCAATGCTCCATGTTTCAATTAATGTTTTTAAAATTGATTTTGTTTTACTTTTTATTGTATATTGTTCTAACATAATTATTTTTTCCTTTTCTTTTTATGAGAGAGAGAGAGAGAGAGAGAGAGAGAGAGAGAGAATTGAGTAGTACAATTACTTTATTATTAACTTATCAACTTATATTTTTCAAGTGACACAGAAACAAGCAACTCGATTCTCTCTGTCTGCTCTCTCTGTTACAGCAAAAAAATGTGACAATGAATTGTGTGGACCACACACCTGACAACACACAATGACATGGCAACCGACTCGCTCTCATCTTCTGCCAAAAAACACTTCACTATCAGACTCTCATTAAATCAACAAAAAACAAACAACAACCATCTTGTGTTTAGAGACCACAATAAAATTCTCGATGACTATCAGAGCTCAAAAGATATGATGCTCATACAAATGTGCACTTGCTCACTGGTAAGAAAACAAATTCATTCAAGCAAAAACCATTCAAGCCAAAAAGCTTAAAGTGTGTATTTAAAGTGGCCAAAGGTGCAGAACCATGATGCTGAGATATTAAACTTCACAAAGTTAAGAAAGACAAAGACAAAATAAATTGTTTTTTTATGTTGACTACAACAGACTGTAGTTACAAAGACCAGCAGGACTGTTATCACATAAAGCAATAATATAAATCATGACAGTATATGTGCGAACTATTCCTTTCAGTCCTGGAACAGCACTGGGATGCTTTAATGTTTCGTATAACAGTTAAAGGACCCAACAAAGTTACCAGTTTCCAAAGTGAACACATCACGGCAGACGCAGATACTCACACTTCTTCATGCTCCCTACTAATTATAGTATATAAAGAAAATACAGTATATAGGGAGACTAATATATAATTCCATATTAAAGTAAATGTTGAGCTTGTTTATGTATATACAAGTTTAAAGTCTCAAGGAAGATTGTAGAGAGAGAATTTAAAAACCCTATGTAACAGTTTCACAAATCAAAGCCGTTCTCTACAGTTCTTCTTTTACAACTTGAAGTGCTTTTGATATTAGTTGGATTCTGGGAATTCAACTCATACAGTTACCCATAAATGAATCATGAATCACTTGCTCTACCCCTCTTCTGTAAGCTCCGAATCTCTCTCCTCTTCCAACATCTAAATCATACGAAATGACTTTTGGATTCTCAGCACATGACTGTGCATCAGTACTGTGGTAGACACAGATGATTTCAATATTTATGAACTAAATTCAATTCACCTCCTTTTCATATAACTTTGTAACTTGTTTGGATTATTCCTTGTTTGTTTTTTTCTTTATTATCCTTTTGAAATACAAATTACATTATTTGTTACAATATACATTGTATATTGCATAAACAGCACCCACCCCTACACCCACAAGAACTTCAAGTGATATCCGCTCTGGTTTATTATAGAAAGCTTTCAAATATTATATATATATAATACACTTTACTATCAACTATCGATTCTATAATATATACATTATTTTGGTAAATATAAGCACTATTGTTTATACTATCTAACAACTCTATTTTCAGAGATAAACATGCATTTTCTGTAAATCAGCTTTGAAACAATATGCAACTATAGAAATAAATCTGAGCTCAGTTGAATTATATGTTAACTTTGAAAAGAAACAAACTTTTAAATATTTGGTTTCTTAGATGAACTTTTAAACACACACACAAAAAAAATATTACAACATATCTTACACAGCAAAAGAACATGCATGAGACAACAGTATATTTTGTGAATGAAGATAATAAATCTACAACAAAGGTAGCAAAGAGACAGTAAGAGAGTGATAAGTCACTCAGATAGGAAGAACCATCTTTGGGGTGCAAAAGTGGACGAGAGATCTGAAGGAAGAGAAGGAGGGGTTGCTATATAAATGCTGCTCAGTGATGGATAGACTCAGGGTTTGAAAAGCCACACCTGGCTGGCTGCTTTCAGAAGGCGAGTTTTACTCATTTACAGTGACACTATGCCTTTCAAACATCTAGCGTCTTCTTACTATATAAAGACAGCGCATACTGCATGTGCAGTCAGAATGTATGCCAGCCAAAAAAACACACTAATTTCTTGTGCATGTGCAAGTCAAGTCATTGGTTCCAGTGTGGCATGTTTACAGTTTTGCAATGCTGTTAGAACCATTTGCGCATTTTTACCGCATTTTATGGGTTATGCTATGTTACTTTTTCTGTTCAATACACAAAGATGCTTTGCACTTAGTCATGATATGTTATTACAGACTTGGTGAATGCAATTCTCCACTACTACCATTCATTTAAAATCCTGATCAAATTTAGTTAGAAACATTTCTTTATATAGCAGCCCAGTCACACAAAATTACATACCTATAGTCACGTAATTTTTGATTCTTTTTCGTGATACTGTTACGAATTTCTGCGTTTTTTCTCATTCTCACGGATTGGTTATTCAACTGTTTTGTCCTATTTTCTTACTATTTTCGCATCGGATCTAGATAAAATTACATCCTTACCCAAACCCAACTCTAACCCTAATGCCAGGCGACATGTTTTAAAATTTAGAAAATATAAAAAAAATCAGAAAAAATAGTAATACTTAAAGTGACATCCTAATGCAAACACCAAATCTAACCCTAAACCGAAGCAAAAATGGTTTGAAAATAGGAAAAAGCAGTTGACTAACCAATACGTGACAATGACACATAAACAGAAATTCGTGATACGATCACGAAAAAACATGGAAATTCGTGACAGTATCACGAAAAAGAATAAAAAATTACGTGACTATAGGTAGGCTACATAATTTTGTGAGACTGGTTATAAACACGTCTGCAGATTTTCTACATGTAATGTACAGGAAAATTATAACAGAAATTACTACCATCGACTGAAAATTATTAGCAAACATTTAGCAACATCTATTAGATTCTAAAGAATCTTTGGGAATCTTTTGGTAAAGATTTTGAACTTTTTAACTTTACAATTTATTTAATTTGTAATTACATTCATCTATCTTGTTTTTTGCTGATATTTTTAGTTTCATAAAGCTTTTAAGAAGGCAGAATTAGCTGATTTGCTAAATGCAAAAACAAAACTGTGAAAAACACACATTTCCACATATATTTTAATTTAAGTCCAAATATGGGAAATAAATGTTTCTGATTTTCACAACAATGTTAAAAGTGGCTCATAGTGCTTATTAATAAATATAAAATGTGTTTACTAACATTGAACGTTTGTTAAATATTTGGTGTTAATTGTTTGCATTGAAATGAACTTTAATTCTATTATGTAACATTTGTGGTTACATTGTATTTTATTTGTTAACTTTACACAGCACAAAAATGTAAATTAAAATTAACTTTATCGAATATGACAAATTATTCAAATTTCAAGAAACACTTAACAATAAGGTTGTATTTGTTGTTAAGCTAACATTCGTCGGTAGCTAACATGAACTTGCAATGAACAGCATATTTTTCAGCATTTATAAATCTTTCTTAATGTTAGTTATTAAATGTTAATATTAGTTTATTGTGAACTCCTATTACAACTTTTAATTAAAAAAATGTAAAGGCTGAAAATAAACGAATGATTCATAAATGCTTTATAATTATTGTTGTGCATTGTTAGTTCCTAAAGCATTAACTAATGTTAACAAATGCAACCTTATTGTAAATGATTTCAATTTCATTCAGAAAGGTCCACAGATGTTTAAACCCGAAAACTGAACGAACGATTGGTCTGACAGTTGTCTTGTACCATTCATTGATAAGAATCTCATTTTGGTGTTTAGACCCTTGGAGGAGTTATACTGCCCTACTGAACTTGTCCTGATTTTATCTCCCTCTTTTTCTCTCCTCCCTCCCTTTATGGGGTGACTGAGTGACCAGTGCAGTCAACAGCTACCGTACATGAAACGCTGAACTGCACACATAAATACTCCCCAGTGTCTGTTTTACACATGGAAACACAAATACATACGATTTACTCTTGATTGCAAACAGAAACAAACAGACACACTGCGCCATAAAGCCGCATTACTGTCACACATTGCTTAAATTATAACAGTGACTAAATGGCTATATTAATCTAACCCAGATCTCAGGCTCAGCATCTTCCCTGTTCTCTCCTCTCTGCTATGAGTGGAGGATATAAGGACTCATATGAGAGCTGATCCCTATTCTACAATGGGTATTAAGCAGCGTTTGTGCTCTCCAAAGCCTGTCCTACCTGTTAACCCCTCTGATGTGCTTTCTCATGATAATCAGGCTGTTACCCAGCGAGAAGCATGGAATTGTGGGATGTTTTCAGAAGAGAACCCCCCCCCCTTGATGCACATGCTCGCTCTCCTACTTTTTCTAACTCACACACGCTGAATCAAGCATGTAAGCTGTTTTTTTAGGGAACACATGAAGGGTAGTTCACCCAAACTGCTGAGGACTTTGTTTATTTAAAACTTCCACCAATGTTTAAATGTGCTGCTAATCCAGCCTCAACACAGGGAAACAAACAACCCGCATCTCTCAAAAACGCCTTCCGGTGGACTTTTATAAAGATGCTGTTAGCAATCATTGAAAGGATAAAGACAAGCAAATACATTTGGTATTGATGTGCAAAAAGTATTGCATTGCCAATGCCCAATAATCTAGAAAAAGTAAAGAATTTTCTTCTGCTGAAATTCTAGTGCTCATCCATTTCATTTCACACCAACATATACATTTCACATGCACATTTTGCCATGCAAGAACTCTTGAAGATCTTAACAAGAAAAAGACCACCTTGCCTGTGAAAAGGAAATGCTCCAACACAAAACAATATGCATTTCAACATGCAAAAAAGAGTGATGTCAATAACAAAAGCACTGTCGCGTGACGATCTCACTTCCATTTCCTTATTATGTAGCTAGAGGCAGTGGAAGTGGAGGGCCATGATGGAGCACAACCGCCAAACATTGAAAACTCATTGCAACGTGATATTTATCAGTCATAGAAAAACTTTTTTGACATGTATTTGATCAATCCAACCAAAATGAAATGATTCCAGTAAATCGTTGCCACATATTTCACATCTCAATTGTTTTATAATTGCATATATTACATATTACTACATATGTGTTTCTGTAGCTCAAATGGTTGAGCACTGCAAAGATCTTAGGTTCGAAACTAGGCAACACACACATTAATATAAAAAAGGTCTAGTTTGAATGCACTGGAAGTTGGCACGGTCTGCTAAATGCATAAAGTTTACAGAAAGAGATGTCAGCATGCACTGCTACAGGTGTTTGAGCATGCGTGCATATAAAGTTGCAATGAAGTTTACAAGACTGGTCACAGTTACAGTATGCTTATTCATTTTTTAACGAATTGCAGCATACATTTAATTCGATTTTCATCTTTCAGACATTTAGTCAAGAATCTAAAATATTATTTTGACATTTAATGAATGACATCTACACGTAGGTATGACGTTCTTTGACGTGTCTGCACGTGAATCGTGTTGATTTATCATCTAAACAACGCAAGTAAACGTGATTTACATAAAAATATCCAAGCTTTCTATAGTAAATGAATATTAAAATGAGGTATATTGCTGACTCAAACAAAACCCACACCTTTAATGCTTGACAATCTTGTATGTTAAGTAGCTCTTAACAAACAAGTTTTCACAGAAGATGGCAAAAGTCAAATCGCTTCACAATCCGCCCATGAACATCCGATCAGTAGCAAACAAACGACGAACAAGCTATTGCAGCATGAAGCTATAGCAAGCAACAGTCAAGCAAAACTGGACGAAAACAGCTGTATACTTCTTATTAAACACCAAATTGCATATACATTCACAAATAAGACAGATTAACGTATAGACACAAACGTTTGTGTATATCTTAAACTTATGTTTCAGACTCGTCGCTGTAACTTATAGCGTGTCTCTGACACAGCACATGCATAGGCTCCCTGTGAGCCATAAATGTTTAGAAATTACTTAAAATTCAACGATTCACAGCAAAACGACATTAAACATCAATCGGCACAGAAGAGCCCACGGTCGATCAAATGCATTTTGTTTACAAACTGAAAGTTCAGCATCCGTCGCGTATTTATCGATGAAGTTTTGCGAAGCGCGAGCGAACGTGCAATTAAAAATTAAATACCCAACATGGTTTTACAAAATATTCCAAATATAAATGACGTCGGGTCGAGACGAAATAACAACACCGTTGTTACAATGTAACACTCGTAATCTTTCCTATCGATCACCGAAGTGTGGGATCGTGTTAATTATCGGTATCTCATTAAAAAAACATGCACACATCAAAACGTGCAGCTACATTATGAGGACTTGCAAAAAAAAATCGAGCAGTTGCCCACCAAAAACTTTCCAGCACCGCATTAGTCAATTTCACAAGGAACCCCCGTAACATTCCAGCACCGACTATGGGCAAACTTACCGTGGGAGCCCCACGCCACTGTTCCTGGTCTTTCTCCTCTTGATCTGTTGTTTTATTATTTTTTCCAATTTTTTCTCTAATTTTTCTTTTTTCGGGGCCTGAGTGTCTCGCGCTCCTCAGGCTGCAGCAGCGGAGTTATGGGGCGCGCGAGCATTGTGGGAGTGTGACGTCAGGCCACTTTCACAAACTTTTTACAGGGGCTGGTAAACTGTTGTGTGTGTGTGCGTTGTGTGTGTTTTTGGGGGTTGTGTTTTACACAACGTTATGATTAATGATGGATTAGTGGCGGGACTGATATAGCAACTGAATGATTATCGGAAGAGAAGAGACTCAGAAAGCCGATAGCGTTTTTAAATAATTAAATGCAGCATGTTTAATGCAAGGTGACAAGATGCACTCTCGCTTTCCTGCTTTTTTGTGCACGATACTGTTCTGTTTCCTGATACAATGCTAACTATTATCGCTGGTATTTTAATAAGTACCCATTTATTTTTTACAGTTAATATTTAATCATTAATCATTGGTTTAATTGATTAATTTAACATATTGTTAAAGGTTTGCATGTAGGCTAAGGGTTTTCTTAATGTTTAGTATCAAATAATCTAGTATCAAATGAATACTACTCATTGCGTATGTTTATTCCACATTTATGCTTGTATAAAATATAAAATAAAAAATAAGGTTTATTTATAGATCTAGTTACTTTATTTATGTTGTTTACATCTAATTGTAATTTAGAATATAATTATTTACTGTACCAATATCTCTATTAGACAAGTAATGACAAGCAAACAAACTTTGAATATTTTTGTGATTACAGTTAAAATCTTGATTCTTTGCTGACAGTTAATCAGATAATTATTAAATTATCAGAATATTATTATTATTTATATGTTTATGTGTAATTGGTTTATTGACCATGGGTAATATGTGTTGTTCAGAGGTTGTTTGATTTTAAAAAGATGAAGAGCAACTTCCACGTGTAGTTTCCCAATGGTCCCATTTCACCTTGTTTTTTTTTTTGGTTAGGGGGATTACTTCCAGGGCATACCAACCCGTTTCCTCACCACCCCAACCCCCTCATCCGACCAGCGTGTGTGTGTGTGTGTGTGTGTGTGTGTGTGTGTGTGTGTGTGTGTGTGTGTGTGTGTGTGTGTGTGTGTGTGTGTGTGTGTGTGTAGGGGGTGGGGGAGCAAGGGTCTTCAATAAGCCTCTCGGCGTGTTCACGCAGTGCTAAAGGGCGAAACGTGTCCAAGTTTATATATGTGTATATAAATAACCTAAGCACACCCAGAGAGCCCTAATGCCATTTTAAATTAAATATATTCAGTAAAGCATCAGGAATGTTTTGCTAAACAGGAATTGTTGGAGAAATCTCCAAAAAAAAGTTGTCTGGACACCTATTTATCATTTGGAGTGATAATGTCAGGTAGTTTTGAAACGGAATTGTTGCGGCTTTCTTGAGCTGGAGGGGGAAGTTCATGACAGAGCGTTTGGATGCCTGAACGCCCGGAAGAGATGTTTAACTTAACGAACTTACATATCTGGACTTATGAAACAAATTTGCACCATTTTCTTTAGATGCACATTTATTCTCGACATTCACGTAACCTATACATTAGTAATTGTTCTGCTATGTTATTTTTCGATTTCAAAATTAATAATTTATTATCTAAAAACAATGTTTCTACCATTTTTACGCAAATAAAAATATGCAAGGTATTTTGATTATTAAAAACCAAAGGAATTAAGCTTATAATGAAAGGTTTTAATACAAAAAGTTTTCGTTAGAAATTTTAAATATCTCAACAATAGATGAAAAGTAACAGATTCTTGGAATTTAATAATTAACTTAATTGTCTGATAAACACAATAATTTAGGCAAACTAGATAAAAAAACTGGTACAAGTTTGGTTAATTTAGACTGCAAAATAGCCTATATGAAAAATACATCAGGGTGCAGTCAAGAAGGAAAGACCAAAGGGGAAAACCCAGAAGACTATGCATTATGTGGTATGAGATGATTAAAGGTTAGGAATTAAGGTTTTATACAAATAAAAAAGAATTAAAAAGTCATCTCTCAGTGATCAAATGGAAAGTTATTTAACACAATGTGTGTAACATTCCCCTAAAAAGGTTAAAGATTTATTTTTACATAACAGTTGTGTTGCAGTGAGCATGACTTAGTTTTTAAATTATTATTTTAACAATTCAACAGCAAGAAATAAAATGATTACAGCTATTCATCATCAGAAAAATTAACATTTGACTATATTATAACTGAATACAATAATGGCAAACAAAAGTGCACATTAAATGCATATAAAAAAACTAAAGAGCCCTTTGTAAAAACTTTTAAAATGTGATCTGTTCATTTTTGAAAGATTGTGAAAAAACCGATCAAAGATCATGAACTTCTGCTTTAAAACAACTCTTATAAATCTGAAATCTTTTATAGAGCTTATTTATAACGTTTGTCACAACATGTATATACTTTTTTATATTTTATTTTGCCAGCACAATTTATGTGATCTAATACATAATACTGTGGTATTTAAACAAGAATAAAACATTTGTTTAATAAGACTGAAAATGTATTTCTTTGTATAATTTGTTTTCATAAACAAATCTATGATGAATCTATGGACATTGTAACTCAATGCTCAATCCTAACAAGCATTCTTATGGTTCTAACATCATTTTCTATGTTAAACGGTTTGTGTTAGCCAATAGTTTTATTTAAAGCAAAACTAGTCAAAGTTCAGTGGTCAGAGGCAACTTCTCCAAACACCACACGGACGGATGTGAAGAGAAGGTCATGCAAACTTCACACGCTGTAAAGTTAAGGTGAGTATGATGATGAGTGAATTTGGCAGCAGCTGTTTTTTATACAAACAAAATCATTTACATTTTTACATAAGTGCCATAAAATCTGTTTCCAGAATAACAGACACTAGTCAGGGCATGAAATTAAATAAACGTAACGAGAACCACTAAGCAAACAAAAAACGTGTAGCTTTGCAAAATTTAATATGTTATTATTAACATATCAAAATGTATGGTCGCTCTCATAACTGTGACATTTACTAATAATGTCATGCATGTGTTAAAATGATCAAATCAATCCAGTGGACCATCTTCCTCCTAAAGATAATTCAATTAGATTCAGATTCATGACTTTCTTAAATATTTTAGAAAGCCATCCACACTAAGGTCTTGTCAGGCTGTGTGGTTCCTTAAAGAACCTTTAAGATCCACAGAACCTTCCTGTTGCTTCTTTGTAGTAGAAAAGGATGTTTAGGTTAAGTTCCACATAACATAAAAGGTAAAGATAGTTCAGGAAAGGTTCAGGAACTGTTCTTTGGAGAACCAAATAATGACATCACTGCAAATAACCTCTTTAGAACCATTAATTTTAAAAGTGTAGCTGCTAATTGACCTGATGTTCCAATATTATATGTTATGATAAATGTATGTAAATTAGTTCCTTTTGTAGAGAGCATTTTAAACATTCCACACATACATTTGAAATATAAAGCACTAGTACTAAGAAACCAAGACTTTTCTGTATCTTATATAAAATATGATGCTTTGAATGCGTTAATTGTAAAAAAAAGATCTGTTAAGGAAAGTTAAAGATCAAGGCAACACAATGCATTGAATTGTCACAACGCATTTTGGTTGTCGATTTGGTTGTTTTTACGTTAAAATGTCAAAAAATCAAGACAATGATTAAAATTATTTGTTAAAGAAATGAACAATTATGAAAACAATAAAAGTCTATTTGTCTTCATTGTTTTATATCACTCCTAAATGGAGTAAATTATCTGATCTTTGTATCCCAGAAGAAGAGCATCCTACAAAGGAATTTAATATAGATGCACAGACCTCAACACTAACACAAAAAACCTCAATTACAGGAACAAACATCATTAAATGAATCTCTCATCACCACCAAAAACGTATAAATAAAGCTGGCAAACAGCAAAACAATACGCCTGTAACAGTAAACACAAAATGTATTTATACAGTGAATGTAACTAGTTTGTTTGTTCAGACAACTCTGTTATCTGGAGCAGAATTGTTGAAATAACACATGATTCAAAGGAAATCAAATATATGCTCCTGTATTTCCCTGTACAGTATATGCTGGATTAAATGTAATTGCTTTTTATGTGCAGTGAAAATACAAAGGTACTATCAATTACTTTGGGAAAACTAAACATTTTCCATCGGCATGGCAGTTTAAAACACTAAATAAATATGCTAAAGCCACATGCAAAACATGACCCGACTTGATTAAGTCCAGAAGGATGTCGTTCAAAAATCAAAGAGCTCATTTAATTTGGGCAGTGCCCACTAACAGCCAGTCGCTTTCTCGTTCTCCATCACACGCACAAACAAACCTACGCATGTTACCTCTGTTAGACATCAAAATCTCCACAGGTTTGGTCAGAACTTTCCCTTTTACAATTAAATCAAGTACAAACAGAGACTACACACCCATATGAAAGGAAAGATTTCCCAACCCGGGCTGAGAATAGGTTATATGATTGTTTGTTTGTTTATTTATTTATTATGTTGGGACTTTGTGGCTTTCCTCCATTACGGTTGATTACAGTGGATCGGTGGTCTGTCATTTAGACGCTACAGATCGATTTTAAAGTGCTCTGTGAAACGCCACACACACACACACACACCAGTAAAACCTCTTCTCTCTCCACCTCAAAAGTGCTTGTAAAAAACCCTATTATGGAGAACAAGGGCAGAGTGAGTTTCAAAGCAAAGTCGGCACTCCGTTCCTTCTCGACGGACTCCTAATTACTCTCTGATTAACCGTGGGACCCACAAAGCTGATATTGCTTCTTTATACGAATGCCTTGATGACAGGAACCAAGAATAGTGGAAACACACACACGCATGCTAAAATAAACCAGAAAGAGTGTTTGAAGGCCATCGGGGGAACATCTGTGGCTGTTTACCAGTAAGTAGCCAGTAGTCAAATCTCTAACAGGTTTGGGTGTCATCCTGATTCCTCCTCTCCTCTCGTTGTGTCTCCTGACTCCTAAATCCCTCTCATTAAAATTTCTTAAAATGAAATCCAACACGTCCCCTCAGTAAAGCCTGTCATCTCCCAGGAAAAACACGAACGGCCCTTTAAAAAAAAGCCATTGATGACAACAATGGCAATTAAGCAAGAGGCGATTTGTACACATCTGGAGTGGATTGCACAAAATGAGCTCTTTGGCTGCCTTCTCCCCCGAATTGGGGACTGCAGCGGGTTAAGGGGAGCGTGTTTTTTATGTATTTGGTTCAAAGCAGATGGTTGGTTTATGTTAGCACAAAAAGGCGATAAACAGCTTGGGTGCGCTGTCAAACCACCAATAGTGAACATTAAAACTTGTCTTCCTCAAACTTTTCTGTCTACTGTGAATGCTGCAAAAGTAGCATTTAAATAAATAAAATACCTGCTTATTTGCTCCTGTAGCTTTTTTGGTACAGCATTGTGCAAAGCTCATGGGTTTGAATCCAAGGAAAGACACAAACTGATAGTCACTGAAAGTCACTGTGCATTAAGGGCTTACCAAATGCATGTATTTCCACACAGGTTTATAATTTGATATAAATATGATATAGGAACTCATTTGGCCATTGCTTTGATAGTTGATGGTTTTCTAAATGATCTCAAGCTGTCACCCGGGCAATACCCTTTAAAATGGTCCTAATATGTACCATTTATGTTATCAATTGATACCTTTAAGGTACTATGCACTCTTTGGTATTAAGATTTACCATTGATATAAACTCTTTAGATGTAAAGGTGTACTTTTTGAAAGGCTATGTCCCAGTGACAGCTATGGACCATTACATTTTTCTGAAGGTGTACAGTTTTGTATGTTGAGTTTTACTTGAAAAATACAAATAAAGACCCGTGAGCAAAAGGGAGAGAGTTTGTACGAAGGTAGGAAACACTGAGTCCTAAGGTAAGTGTGATAGCCGCAGTATCACCCGTCAGCCTGTCAGTGCAGTGGCTCTGTTCGCAACTGATAAGACATTTGGGTGAACCCTGCCATGATCTGCATACGCACACATACTCTCCACCACTCCTTCCTAATAATATTTAGAAATAGATAATGTGACATTTATTGGACATCACGTCTCTTTAATCTCTTCCACGTGATGAGCCCTAAAATAAACACTAAAATATAGTATGTGAATATGTTCAGTGTCTTTATGAACAGGAAGGGATGAGTAAGCAATTTATTTTGAAAATGTGTAATTTGATTTGTAACACACATGCTCTTGAAAATAATGGTGTGCACCATTTTGTGAAAACTCACCTAAAGTAATTTTTAGGCAAACAATGAACAATATCATTTTAAGCATTTATTAAAGGGGACATGTCACAATAATTTTTTAAAGATTTTTTAAAATAAATCTTTGGTGTCCCCAGAACACATAAATGAAGTTTTAGCTCAAAATACCATATAGATAATTTATTATAGCATGTTAAAATTGCCACTTTGTAGATGTGTGCAAAAACGTGCTGTTTTGGGTGTGTCCTTTAAAATGCAAATGAGCTGATGAAATGCAAACACTGATCACAATGATGGTAGTTTGTTGCAATTCAAACTCATTTGTGCTGTCAATTATTTTCTCTCTCTCTCTCTTCCTCTCTGAACTAAATGTCAGTGCCGTGGTTGGAGAGTGCAGATTAAAGGGCGGCATTATCATAATAAGATCCCCTTATGACATCACAAGGGGAGCCAAATTTCAATGACCTATTTTTCACATACTTGCAGAGAATGGTTTACCAAAAATAAGTTACTGGGTTGATCTTTTTCACATTTTCTAGGTTGATAGAAGCACTGGGAAGCCAATTATAGCACTTAAACATGGAAAAAGTCAGATTTTCATGTCATGGCCCCTTTAATCTTTGTTAATATTAGTATCAATGCAGTTACTCATGTTAGTTCACTAATGTTATTAACTAATTAACTAATGTTAACAGATTCAATCTTTGATTTTAATAATGTATTAGTAAGTGCTGGGATTAACTTAAACTTGTTCAATGATAGTTAAAGGGACAGTACGTAGGATTTTAAGTGTTTTATTAATCAAAATCAATGTCTTTATTCATAAATATGTCCTCGTTGGTGTTAAATGACCTCTGCCAGTGATCTTACTTTTCTTTGTACACTTAGAATTTCTTCTCTTTACTTACATTGAACGGGTAAGTCCAAGAATGCTTCCATGTCGTTCCTCTGTATTGATAAATTATAATAGCAGAGAGGGACAAAAAGCACTAACGCGTTTTCATTCAGAACACGTGAACTAGCTGAAACGGACAAGGAGATCAATGATTACATAACGGCTACCGTAGTTGCAACACGCATTTGGAAAACAAGGCGCTAGAGAGCACTATTCGTTTGAATGCAAAATACAATTTTACCACTAGATGGGGTAAATCCTACTTATTGCCCCTTTAATGTTCGCTAATGCATTAATTGTTAATAAATCATTTCATTTATTTCTGGGTTATGGTTAGACGTCTATAAATTTTTTGCTGGCAGCCCAAACCTTTATTTTAGCCTAAACGTCTGGGCTGTGTTTAAAATGCAAAATCAATAATTTTGAATCGATTCAAAGCACCTCACGCTGATCTTTACCAAGCAGATTCACGTTTAGAGGAAACATTTGTTCTCTCCGAGTTGCTGTTCCTCTCTCTCATCGCAGATGCTTCATGCAGTCAGGTGCTTGAGTACACAATGAGAACCGATTGTTTAAACCTCTATCTTGTGGCCTTTGAAGATCTGATTCGCTTCCTCACCTGAAGGAAGTTTCAGAACTGCACAGTTAGAGAGCAAGATCTCAGACTTGCTCCTGTGTATTATCATCACAGTCATCTCTAACAATGACAAACACTGTCTGGTGTGTGTATGTATATGTGTGTGTGCAAATGTGAACTTCTCAATGAATGGGGGATGGGAAAGGTCTTTAGAGAGAAGGGATAAATGGAAGGCAGTAGACACAGGAAAGAGAGAAACACGATGACAGAGAGCAGCAGGAAATACGAAATAAGAGATATGCCGAGTGAATGGAGGTATACACTGTAAAAAATTGCTGTATGCAGCAGTATGCCAGTAACTTCCTGAAGATTTATATTTATCTAATTTATTGGCAACAGTTTGTTCAAAGAAAAATAACATAAAACATTTACAAGTCTTTGTCTTTACAGAATAAAATGATTAAAAAACAGCCTCATGCAAAGCATGCTGGGAACCAGAAATCCTCATCAACCTTTTTCTGTTTATTTTTCTTCATATTCTGGTTTACAGAAACGCTTTGCATGAGTTTTTTTTCCTGTAAACATAGTCTTTTTAATGTTTAATGTCAGTAAATAACATACAGTTAAATCTACAATAAGTTTTTAACAGTGTATATTTGGAAACATTTTTAATGTTTAATGTCAGTAAATAACAAAGAGTTAAATCTACAATACGTTTTTAACAGTGTATATTTGGAAACAAATGCATATATTTAAAAATAATGTGGGTAAATGATGACTGCATTTTCATGAACTATCTTTGCGTGGAGTGTGATTTTTTATATTGTGGAAATAAGAGATCCCCTGAAAATAAGAGATCAACGCATCTTGACATTGTGTGTACTACATGTGAAATGGTCCGTAGGGGAGACATGTAAATCTATTCTCTTTTAATTGTAATTTCAATCTCTTTTTAATAAAATGGATTGAGATACACTGCGGTAGTGAAAGCTTTCAAACTGTAACATGCAACATGTGACATCCATTTCTACCCAATTAATGACTTACATATGAAACACTTTAGAGTAAATACAGACTCTTCTGACAGAAACTAATGACTTGGAGCTCAATGTGAAAATACAAAGGATTCTATGAACAGCAATACAAATACTTCATTATTCATCTAAATGTGGTTACGTTTTTGTTAAAGACATCTGTTTTAGTGTAAAATTTAAGAACTACAAATTTAAGTGAAACAATAACAGTCCCACACTTTCAGGAACATGCAATGGGTAACACACAAGCTTTAAACTGTTCTAGTTTAGAATAGCTATTTGACAGACATCATCTGAAACTTCACTTGTTTCAGTGCTATTACATGTCAAGCATGTTGTACTACAAATAAACATGCCTTATTGAAATAAAGAAGTCATGCATCCGACTGGCTCCTAAACGGAATAAACTTCCTCAAATAATGCATGTTAAAATAACACAAACTGTGTAATGATTTAACTTTTATGAGTTGTTTACTTAAATGTTTGTTCGTGTATAGCTTGTTTATATATACACTATACTGTTCAAGTTGAAACTCAATTGACTGTAATCTTTTCATAAAATCTAAAACATCTAAGGTGTTTGCTTAAAGGTTTGAAATAGACAAAATAAAAGTGCCACCATTTTTTCCATTAATAAACTATGTTTTTTTTTTATGTTTTTTAATTGGATTGCTATGATTTAATAACAAAGATAAAGCAGCCAATAAGAGCACATCAAAACTTCTTCCATACTGTTTATAAAGCATCGCAAACTTCAAGAAGCTGCTTGATAAATTATCATAAAATGTGAAAAAGTAAGTTTTGCACGGTAGTGTTTTAACCTTCTTATTCTGAACATTTGCGATTCTCAGCTCTCCGGTACGTGAAGGGTTAACTATATTCGCAGTGCATTGTGGGAGAGCGGATGCTTAGCTATGGCGGCGACAGCGAAGAGCTTGAAACTTTTCATTGTAACCTGTTTACATCTGGCTTTCTTTTCAACGAACACGTTTATCCACGCTGCAGACCTGACGTGGGATGCAAATGGATATGTTCTTTATTGTCCATGCATGGGTAATGACAGAATTTATACATTTAAAATACTTAAGTGATAGGTGATCAAATAAAGACAAAAGGTATGTTGAACTTGATGTAGCGCTGCGCAGAATTACATCAGCATGACATCAAAGTACCGCGAGAACGATTCCATAGCGGATCTAAATATTGCTCTCGCAGTACTTTGATGTCATATTCTGATCTGTCTGCGCAGCGCCAAATAAAGTCCAACACACCTAAAATGACAATCAGATTTAATGCATTTAGATGTTTAGTACTGTGGTCTGCAATGTGTTGGAATAAGAAATGTTTATTCTTCTTTAGGTCGGTTTGGAAATCAAGCGGATCATTTTCTCGGCTCTTTGGCTTTCGCCAAAATGCTAAACAGAACTCTAGCGGTTCCGCCGTGGGTTGTTTATCGACATCATGCGCCTCCTTTTACAAACGTAAACACAACAAACGTCCCTCATTTCCTTTCTATAACATGGGAGACTTTACGAGCCTTCAAGCACATTTCATACATTTTAGTCATTTTAGACCTGACATTAGTAGATCAACTGGAAAAACGACTTAATCTATACATGGCATGGTGTGGTTCTCTCCATCTGAAACAGGTGCATGTTCCTTATACTGAGTATTTCCAGTTGGAGCCCCTGAAGCAATACCACCGTGTGGTCAGTCTGGAGGACTTCATGAAGCATTTGGCCCCCAAACATTGGCCCCAGGGTCATAGAGTTGCCTACTGCTTTGAGTCTGCCGCTCACAGGAGCCCTGACAAGAAGACCTGTCCTATGAAGGTAACAAAATGGTTGTGCACAATGTTTGTAGACTACAGACCAGTGTGCACACTTGAGACAGCAATGATAAATCTGAATTGTTAGTTTGGGGATGTCTTACACGAGTGCTGTACATAAAAACACATGGAACTGATAAAATAGTTATTCAACCTTTTTGAACTCAAAAATAATTTATATGGATTTTATGTATAAAAGTAAATTTACTTTTACATACAACAGTTTATAATGTGTTTGGTGTCTGTCAACCAAATGACAATTCTACATAAACACTGACATCTACTGGAATTTTGCCAGAACTGCATTTTGCAATACTATAATAAATGCATGCTTTCCTGTAGTTAAACAAAAATACACCTATAGTAATGCAGCCCTTTGATTATGGTATAGGATGGGAACCCCTTTGGACCTTTCTGGGACCATATTGGAGTCGATTTTGATCGCTCGGTACTATTTGGAAGTCTGTCATTCAGCTCCTATTACCAACCACACTGGAAGACGAGGTATGATTAAAAGAAAGTACTTTCTTTTAATGTTTCAAATAAACATGAATTAAATAGGATGGCACTTTAAACTGCTCTCACTAAAACAACTCCCCAAGGTTCCCCCCATCAGAGCATCCGGTTATAGCTCTCCCAGGAGCCCCAGCACAGTTCCCAGTACTGGAAGAGCATGTGGGTCTGCAGCAGTATGTGGTGTGGTCTGACAAGTTAGTACAAGAAGGAGAGAGTCACATCAACACCCTGTTAACCAGACCCTTTGTGGGCATCCATTTGAGAATTGGTTCTGACTGGGTAAGTTTAGATTGGGATGTGAATGTGGGTTCACTCATTAATGTACGCTTATATTGAAGACGGATCTCTTTAAAACATTTGATTGCTTGTGATCGTGTTGCATTTCTTAGCTTATCAGGTTTTGGAGACTCCTTAAAGTAGCAGTCGGCATCATATCCTCTTTCATGTCGTTCCTTACGTTATTCCACACAGAAAAACGCATGCAAGCTGTTGCAGTCGGGGGATGCCGGTCCTCACTTCATGGCATCTCCGCAGTGTGTTGGGTACGACCGTCAGACCGCACTCCAGTTGACCATGACCATGTGTTTGCCAGAGCTGTCTGAGATCCAGCGTGCTGTCAAACTTTGGGTAAAGAAGACTAATGCTCAGTCGGTATACATAGCCACCGACTCGGAAACATACAGTGCAGAGATTCAGAAACTCTTCAAGGGCAAGGTAATGTAATGTAAACATGAAGTAATAAACATAATGTAACAGAATATAGTGTTGATGAAAAATGTTGTTTTACAATTTGTGCAGGTGAAAGTGGTCAGTTTGCGGCCGGACACGGCTCAGATCGACCTGTATATCCTCGGCCAGGCCGATCACTTTATTGGAAACTGTGTTTCATCCTTCTCTGCCTTTGTTAAAAGGGAAAGAGATATTCATGGGAGACCCTCATCATTCTTTGGAATGGACTTTCCAGGAATAAGGAAAAGAAAAGATGAGCTCTAATGTAATTTGAGCGAGTTACATTGTGATGAACAAGTGAAAATTATGTTTCAGGTTTGATTAGAATCATTTTGATTTGGGTTTGAAATCGGAGGTTTCCGTTTAGAAGTATTCGATACCAAATAGTATTTAATTGGGGGGAGAATAAAGGAAGTTAGTACATTATTAACTTCACTGGACATTGCATATCATCATACACCGAGTTGGAGAGAGTTTAAAATTCTCCCTATGCTGATGTGAGAGTTTTTCTGCCACTCCTTTACTGTGGGCTGCCCAAAATAAATCATTTGGGCCACTACATCTTTCTTTCCCAGATAGATTTATATTGGGACATTGAATATTGCTACATTGCTATTAAACTTTTATATTGACTGAGTGGTTTGTGTTTTTGAGGATTGAAACCAACTGACCCTGTGAACTTTGACAGAGAGAGAGAGAATTAGCAAAGTATTTATAGGGTTAGAATTTGCACTTTTAAGGTAAAGCCAACCTCCAGAGGCACCAGATAATGTGCTGTAATTTTTGAATATGAATATATATGACTGTATTCAAATTTTTAATAATGAAAATAATGTGAAAATAATTATCAATGTCTTGTGAAGTCTTTGATTTCTACAATAGTAATGCATCTGAAGTAAAAAAAAAAAATTTAGAAATGCAAATGCCAAAAACTTAATAAGTGTTTTAAGCTGTTTGTAAGTAATTTTGTACAAATTCAAATGGCACATTCCTGAAACAAGCATCTTTTCCATGGAAACAATAAAATGAGCAGTGTTCTGACTGCACGCATTTACTTCCTTTAGTCTTATGTTGTCTTGGAATCGGTATTGATTGGATTAAAAGGAATAACTGTGTTTTGCTTCATAATTTTATTTCATAACGTGTTTTACTATACATAAATGTGTCATATTATCTGTCTAAAATTCATCAAATTGAATACTATTAATGTAATGTTGTTGTATTGCAGTGTTCTGTAACTATATATATTGATTAGTACACTTTTTATTTCTTATTCTATACAGTTTTACTGTAAAATACTGTAGGTACAGATGATTGCAATATATATATATATATTTTTTCAAGAATTGTTTGTAGAAAATGGTCATAAGCTTTATGAGGGCTTATAAAATTTGCATCTGATAAAACATATGCTGTCTGGTTACAAACTTATTAAAGAGCACCTGTCAATTCATGTATTTAAATTTCCTTTGGTGTGTAAGTGTATATTAGTAGATGTTAACAATATGCAAAATTTACATACCCCAAAGTGAATTTATTTTCTTGGACTACAACAAACACACATATTGTAGGCAACAGTTTACTATTGGTGATGTAAACATGACATTATCCTAATTCCTCCCGCTTCAGACTGACAGCCTGTAAGTTTAGCAACCGAATCTTTCAAACATGGACCCGAGCGTCACATTTCCGGCTGTCGTCAGAGTTATTCAGGCAAATCACAAAGTACAGATTAGCTGGCCAATCAGGGAAACAGAGCTTTTCAAATCTGTGCGTTTCAGGAAGAGAATGAAATATGGAACTACAAAAATGTGTGATATGTGTAAAATAATGTGTTTTTTAACTATAAACCACGCAAACACATTGTATTATAGTATTTACTAATTAAACTCTGGTTCAATTACTGTAGTAAATATTGTAGTGTTTTTGAGTCTTACATTACTAAATATTTAAAGAGTAACTAAACCCTAAACCAACTTTTTTTAGTTAATGATCTGTAAGAATGATGCTTTATTAGTGCAGTGATTTTAGTAAGTTTTTTGACATTTGGATATAAAGTGTTTCAATACTACAGTATATGGTGTAAAAACGTCTGAGTGCTGCCCTCTTCAGGTTAACCGGTGGCTACTGCAGTTGAATTTTCCTATTGGATATTGGGTCCAAAAAATAACTCGTGACATAAGCAGGTTCAAGCTTACCACGCCCTTGTTACGATCTCACCACAGACTTGGTACGAGCTTAGTTCATCCCCTCTATCTCCGTTGGGATCTGCCCACTTTTCTTGCATTTTTCAAATATTGCCAGTGGGTGGAGTCAGGCTCTGACCAGGGGTTTAGTTACGCTTTAAATGTATTGTGGAGTATTTTCTGTTTCCTGGTGGATCATCAAGACTATTGGTCCTCCTAGTTGTCAATCAGTAGTGTTGTGCAATTGCATTTTTTTTTAAAAAGTCGAGAAAGCGGTTCTTTTCTAAAATTCGAGAAAATCCTCTGCTATACCTTTAAGTATAGTATTTGCTGTTTTATCCATTCACAGTAGTTTAAGGGATAGTTCACCCAAAAATGAAAATTCTGTCATCATTTACTCTCATGTTGTTACAAACCTGTATACATTTCTTTGTGCTGATGAACACGAAGGAAGATATTTTGAGAAATGTTGTAACTTACCGAGCCCTAAAGGTGACATTGGAGTAAAAAAATCTAAAGTTTAGTTTCATGTGCTCACGGGAGACCTCCATCTGCATTTTTTTATTTTATTTAGTTTTGCGTGCTCACGTGAAACTATCGCATGCGCACATGAAACTAGGGGCTCCGTAAACTGATCATAAGCTCCATTCACTTACATAATAGGAAAAAATAATACTATGAAAGTGAATGGGGTTCATGATCGGTTTAGTAACAAACATTCTTCAAAATATCTTTCTTCGTGTTCATCAGAACAAAAGTAATTTATACAGGTTTGTAACAACATGAGGGTAAGTAAATTCATTTTGGAATTAACTATCCCTTTAATACTACAGAATACTGTAGTATGCCTTAAAGTGTAGTAATTACCACAATTTACCACATTATACAATTTATTGTTTATTATAGTAAATAAATACTAAACCATACTACGTCATTTACGACAGTTTATTAATTCACTACACTTAATACTGCATAATACTGTAGTATACATGAACAAAGTAGCCTACTTATAATATATTGCAGTTACCCTGCAGTGTAATATAGTACACTAAACAGTTTACAGAACCGTAAAGTATCAACTTTCTTCATTAGCCAGCTGAGACCTTGAAAGTCACACAGAAATCAATATAGCATGAAGGTAATGTTTTCAACTGGTACTGATGGAGAGTTGAATAAACTGTGGTTTGCATCCCGTCCTGCAGGGGGATCAGTGGATCTCCTCAAACAAATCTATTATTACAGGAATCGGATAGACATGGCTGACGGTGGGATACGGCTCATTTTGCATATCTGTAACGCCTGATAGATTTGACAGCTATATGCATCTGATGGATAGGAAGGCTTTGGTGATGTTGGGCGTTATTTTCAGGTTAAATCTTTGAGGATGGCAGAGGTGAGCTGAATTATTTATTTCGAGAGCGCGTGTAAATGAAGCGGTTTGTTTGCCGTTGCCAGGCCGATTGTTTCGAGTCTCCGAGGAGATTTGATCCTCATTGATCCGTTTATTTGCTTAAACTGTTAAACATTAGCGGGATTATGATATGAAAATGCAGTTAAATAGTATAACTCCATTTTAAACAATGCCCTTTCGACAAAAGCGATTAATCTTCCCTTATATTTGTGTCCTGTGATTTGTTTATCGCTGTATTTGTCTCGCTTTCGTACATGGCAACCGAGACTGACAGGTAAATAAAGCCAGATATGCAGAATTAAAGTCAGGTATCTGAGATTTAAAGAGGATCTAATGTGAAGGATCTGTTCTGCTCTTAGCATTGCTGCTACAGCTAATGTAGATGAAGGATTGTGTAACTGTTATCTAAAAAACAAAAAGTAGATAGTAGAGGTAACACAACGGAGAAATGCATACACATCACAGCAACTGACGTTGGCTGCTTGCATAGAGCTTACAGTAAGTGTAATATTATTCAAGGACGCCATTAAATTCAAATTTCGGCACCCCACCTTTTATAAAAAAAAAAAAAATATGGTGATATTTTATATGATTATGCATGATGGATACTATGGCATTAAATGTTTGTTCATGGTGTTTTTTACCGAATGCAGTTACACTTACAGTAAGTTTGGCCATAAGGTATTTATTACCATATTTTTTTATATTAAGGTTACTGTCAAAAAGTGTCTGAATCAATCTGAATTAACTCAATATATTTCAGACTTATTGTTTTCAGTGATTCTATTTCTTTACCATTGTCATATCACAGCATTTTATTTTTTTGCAGGCTCTGCTGCTGGCAACACTATCACTGTGACATAATCCTACAGATATTTTAAGGCAGCACTTGCACCAAAGTAATCCAGAAGCTGTCAAAATGTCTAAAAGCAAGAGCTCTGAAACCGTAAAGGTGGTGGTGCGCTGTCGCCCCATGAACGAGAAGGAGCGAGTTGCCAACTTCGAGAAGGTGGTTTCTGTAGATGTCAAGTTAGGGCAGGTGGCCGTACGCAACCCTCGAGGTGCGTCCTCCCACGATCACCCTAAGGTTTTCACTTTCGATTCAGTCTACGATTGGAGCTCCAAACAGATGGAGCTTTACGACGAGACCTTCCGCCCGTTGGTGGACTCTGTGCTGTTTGGTTTCAACGGGACCATTTTTGCATACGGTCAGACTGGTACCGGAAAGACCTTCACGATGGAGGGGGTACGAAACGACCCCGATAGGAGGGGCGTCATACCCAACTCCTTTGAGCACATTTTCACGCACATTTCGCGCTCGCAGAACCAGCAGTACTTGGTCAGGGCTTCATACTTGGAGATTTATCAAGAGGAGATCAGGGATCTTTTATCGAAGGACCAATCTCGCCGTCTGGAGCTCAAGGAGAGGCCTGATACGGGCGTTTATGTTAAAGACCTCTCTTCATTTGTCACCAAAAGCGTTCGGGAGATCGAGCATGTGATGAATGTCGGCAACCAGAACCGATCGGTTGGTGCAACCAATATGAACGAGCACAGTTCCCGCTCTCACGCCATCTTTGTCATCACAGTCGAGTGTAGTGAGCTGGGCCCTGACGGAGAAAACCACATCCGGGTTGGAAAGCTCAACCTTGTTGACCTTGCAGGAAGCGAAAGGCAGACGAAGACTGGTGCACAGGGTGAGCGCTTGAAAGAGGCCACCAAAATCAACCTCTCCCTCTCCGCTTTAGGTAATGTCATCTCGGCGCTGGTTGACGGACGAAGCACGCACATCCCATACCGTGACTCTAAGCTTACGAGGCTTTTGCAGGATTCCTTGGGCGGAAATGCCCGAACAGTTATGGTAGCCAATATTGGACCCGCCTCCTACAATCTAGAGGAGACGCTGACGACTCTACGCTATGCCAATCGAGCTAAAAACATTAAGAATAAGCCCCGTGTCAACGAAGATCCCAAGGACGCTCTGCTTCGAGAATTTCAGGAGGAGATTGCCCGCTTGAAAGAACAACTGGAGAAAAGATCCGGCAAAAAGAGGAGGAAAAGGAGGAGACGGAGAGTTGGAGAAGGAGGAGAGGAGTTGGAGGATGGGGAAGATGATGATGAAGATGATGATGATGATGATGAAGAGGAAGGAATGGACGGGGATAAGAGCATTACGGATTATTGGCGGGAGCAACAGGAGAAGCTGGAAAAGGAGAGGAGGGCTATCATGGAGGACCACAGCCTGGTGGCAGAGGAGAAACAGCGACTGCTTAAGGAGAAAGAGAAGAAGATGGATGATCTTCGCAAAGAGAAAGAAGCATCAGAGATGCTGACAGCCAAAGTTAAGGTATGTAAGAGTAATATCTGGTTGAACATAGCTTAGATTTATCAGTGTATACGTCTGGTTTATCTGTTTTTTGTCATTTTCAGGCCATGGAGAGCAAGCTGCTGGTTGGTGGGAAGAATATTGTAGATCACACCAATGAGCAACAGAAGATTCTGGAGCTGAAGAGACATGAGATAGCAGAACAGGTAAAGTATCCAGAGACTGAGTTGGACTGCATTTCAAGGTTTCAAAGGCTATTTGAGCCTCTGTATAGTTTGAGATTTTTTGATTTCTGATAGTAGCCGAAGTGCTGATCAAAGCATTCATTCCTATTTTCCCCCACCACGACTGATTTGCACTGATGGACTGTTTTTACACACCCCCAAATAAAACTCGGATAAAATTAGTAACCTCTCACTGTGTTTCAAGGTCAATACCGCATTTACATCGCAACACAGTGATTGGCCAGAAAGATGATATGGAATCAGATGTATGATATTGCTCAATATAAAATGACTAAGTTTGTGAGATTTGGTACACTTTGCATTGAATGCAATGATGACGTTAATGTGATTATTTTAAAGGTTTAATTCGTACATGTCTAATGTGTGTGAGCAGAAAAGGCGGGAAAGGGAAATGCAGCAGGTGATGGAGTGTCGTGATGAAGAGACGCTTGAGCTGAAGGAGACGTACAGTTCACTACAGCAGGAAGTTGACATCAAGACCAAGAAACTTAAAAAGGTATGTGTGCATACAGAAAGTCTGAGGCTAGCTCTGTGTTCCAACCAGATGCAACAAGCGATAATATATATTTTTCATGTTATTCAGACTTTTGTCCTAACCAGCCATGGTGTTGGTATGCGGCCTTTGTTTACATTTAATTCGTTTTCGTTTTAAAGGGACACTCAACTTTTTTTAAAAATATACTAATTTTCCAGCTCCCCTAGAGTTAAACATTTGATTCTTACCATTTTGGAATCCATTGAGCTGATCTCCCGGTCTGGCGCTACCACTTTTAGCATATTTATTTGTTCATTTTTTACTCATTAATGACAAGTTACTTGATTGGTGGACAAAAAGGAAGCTGATTTACTCTAAGGGCAACACTGTCATGACGGCAACCTTCTTAAAACGGATGCCATTAGGCCGGCTGGTCATTAAAATTTCCTGCGTGGGAACAACACACTCACTGGTTTTAAACCCCTGCCCTACTAACAACCTCTCTAGTGCAAGGAAATGTCAGAGCCGTGCATATTACAAGCTCATGTGCAAGGAAGAGTCCGAATCATGTGCATTACAAGTTCAGGTGCTAGAAGGAGTCCATGACGCGTGCATTCAGGTCCGAACAAGAGTCCAAGACATGCGCATTAAATCCAGGTACGTGAGAGAAGAAATACGCACGCGCAAAATCACGCCCACAAATCCCTTTAAAGCAGGGGGTGTCAAACTCAAGGCCCGCGGGCCAAATCCGGCCCGCCCCCTCATTTCATCTGGCCCGCGAGAGTTAACAAATTATGTTAATTATGTGGCCCGCGAGAGTTTACAGATTATTTTATTGTTATTATAAGTTTATTTTTTGCAGTTTATTTCCAACATTGACTTTTTTTGCAGCCACCAAAACTAATTTTTGTCCCGCCAAAGTCTTTTTGATGTTGATAATGTTGATGATTGCATGAGAAAGAACGTGCAGTGCCCCGCACGCGCGCACTACTAGAGTGGGCGTGTCTGAATGCGAACGCTGCAGCCTACGGAGGGCACATTTCCAGGCTGCATACGTCATCAAGACTGTCTTGTTTCAGGATATTAACAATTATAAAGTTAAATATTATTCTTTGTTTATAGTAAATAGTTGTAATATTCGTATGACTTGCGAATGTAATGGTCAGTTAACTTATATAATCCAGGCTTGATGACGCTGCCTATGCGACCTCCGCATATGGAAACGGCCAGTATCTGCTCGTGCTTTCTCTCCCTCTCTCGCGCACGCTCACGCGGATCCAGCAAGGAAATGTTTTCCGTCTCGTGTACAGAAATGTTTCGCGATGTCCAGCTGGGATTAGTTTACACAGCGTCTACTCCCCGCTAAATACGCGGATAATGACTCATCTGAACTGGGGTGCGTTCTCCGATAACGTTGTCTCTTAGCGCGCTACGAAGACTCTTAAGTTAAACCTTAACTACAGGTATACCTTTCCTACGTGTGTTCTCCGAACTATACCTTAGGATGTTGCTTAAGATAAACCTTCTTAAGTTCGACCTTAGCGGGTGCTGTCCATGGTGGAGGTGCTGAATAGGTTGATATCGATTGCTCGACAATCAATTATTCACTTCATGTAATAGGTTTCGCTGCGTTATGAGATAGCGGTGTTCTTTATTAAAGAAACATTTTAGAAATAGTTCAAGTTCAATTTATTAGGAATATCTGGTAAAAAACATTTCAAATTGGAAACAACTAAATTCAACCTTCTATATTTTTATTTCAAACCCGTGCAAAACCCGCAACTTTATTTCCAAACGTATCATGTTTGAACTGCTCCAATTCATCCGCTATGCCTTGAAAGGATCATTTATATTAGGGTTTCCCAATAAGTGCGTTGCACAGGGGAATAAAGTGGGTTGTGCAAGTACTTGGCTGTGCATTACACTTAAAATAAAACAAACTGCTGTTGTTCATTAGTTCACGCGTTTATTGTGCTTGGACACTGTATGCACAAGCAGCGCGTTAACAATGCGGATAAAGCTTAATGGACGCATTTCTGGAGCCTGTCTGTCTAAATATAACATATCAAATATTATATAATAGCCTATAAATATATAGTATGATTGCTTTAGATTTTAGCTTTGATTAGTTTTAATGTGGAAATTTTGTTGACCTTAGACTATACAAGCAGTAATCAAGTGCACAGTTTATTTTGAATATTTATAAAGAATATGGCATGCAGTTGCCTCAAAGTTATAAAACATTAAAAAACTTTGATGCAAAGTCGAATTAACATTAATAATCATAATTATTTTTTGTAATTTTACCCGATTTATTTATGCAGCTAAAATACTAGCCGTTAGACTAAGATTTAACGGATATGAAATGCACAAATGAAATAGTAGGATTCGCTGTATAGCTGCCAGTTTCACCAACTCCATCACCCAAAATATATTTTTTAAATAGTTTCTTAATCCTGTAGCATTTAATAGTTCGCAGTTGATGTCCCTTTGGAAAACATAATTAAAAATCTAACAACCATCAATGTAATGATGTCTAATTATGTAAATGTTTTATTCTTTAAATATAAAAATATTTGCCTAATTAAACACGGAGTTTTTTTTTTTTTTACAAATATTTAGTTATATAGACTACAATGTAAGCTTTTAAGAAAGTGATGGCCCCTAGTGGAGATCATGTGGGATAAGGTATAGCTAAGAGTGCTCCAGACCAACCTTCCGAACGAACGACTTACAGAAGTGATACGTAACAAAGAACGTTTCGGAAAACACGTATTAGCGATAAGGTACCGCTTAAGGTACAACTTAAGAACGACGTAGCGTTAAGGTAGTTTCGGAGAACGCAGCCCAGATTACTTTTAATAAACGATTGAAACTATTGATCTGTAGCCTACAAGACTGAACTCATGAGACGTCAGTCAATCAGACACTCAAAGCCAGGTAAAAATCACAGCTTTTTTGTAAAGAGGGCAATAAATGACAAGCCAGAGTATATTTGTCTAATAAATGCATATTGTGGTGGAGATTTAAAACAGATTAGTATTTTAAAATGCCTCTCATTTTCTTACCTGCACAATGAAGGATAACAGAACATTTTGAGTGTACTCACACACAACATGTGTTTTTGTCACCACAATTATTTTAAAAATAATCTGTAGAATAGTTGTACTCTATACACTTTGTCATTATTTGCCTGGGCTTCTACTTTCAAAGCTAGGTATTAATTGAGTTATTAACAAAACCAATTGTAATCAAATGCAGAGAAAAGTATGCAATGTACAGTAATAAAAGAGTTGATACATTCATACAGTCCTTCAGGGCCGCGGGAAGTCATTTTGAACAGGGGGTGCTGTGATTTTTTTTCTCCAAAAACACCTGTAAGCCTATAGGCCTATTTAAAATACATTTTAAAAATAAATACATTGAGTTTCACTACTTTATTGTCATATACGTAATAATATTAATTAAACTTCACAAGTTTCAATGTCCATGCGGACAAAATTATTTTACTTTCGTTTTTAAGTAAGGATCACAAGTCGATTAACAGTGGTAAAAGCTGGCTAAAAACATTCTCACAGTAACATACCTAGTACATTTTTATTTCGATCTTTTCACTAAACAGTACTATTATTGTATTTTTTGAACTTATAAATAATTCATAAATTGAACCAAAATAATAATGGGTTTAGTTCGGATATTGTATACGTTTTGTAAAGAAATACATGGTGTATAATTAAATTTTTAGAATATATTAGGCTTTATATAAGGTTTGTACTCTAAAAATACTTTATTTGTAACAAGAGATAAAGAATTTACGAACCTGCAGAGAGCAGAAGCGTTTCAGCACTCGGACAGCGCAATGTTGAGATTTTGAATGTTCAGTGACATGACATTAATACTGCCAGATTCAAACGTCTGTCGCGTTGGTTGGCTCCGGACGAGCTCAGCGCTGTCATATATCAACACAATGCAGTGTTTTCAACCTCATAATGTTTATTTTAGATTTCAAACATTTAAATACACATAAGCACTGGTAAAACAATAGCCTACATTTACTTTGTAAAATACACAATGATGTCTGTGGAAGCAGCAATAAAAATCAATTCAAATAAGATAATAATTTGCAAAGAATAAATAAATATTATTTTCAAATAATAATAATTTGCCGACGTGTGTTATTATCAGACAAACACAGTGGAAGCAAAGTTTACTCTATTGTTATAAAGGTTATAATGATACCTGTTTGAAAGACGGAGACGCGCATCTGTCAATCAGCTATAACAGAGCAAGCGAGGCCAGAGACGAACGTGCTCTTAAACAGAAAATACTATATGGAATAATTTGTGCATCTTTGAATAACGGTAAGAATACATTTCCTTTAAATATAATTTTGTCAAGAGATAATAATGTTTTTCCACTTTTATTGCTTATTTAGACTGCGGTTAAAAGCGTGTTTGGCGCATTTAGCTTACCCCAGAGTTTATTTCAGTAATATTGCTGTTTTCCCGGTAATAATAATAATAATAGTAATACAATTTACATCTCAATTCTGCTTCCTTGACTGCTTATTAATTTTATTATGCTGTAATGTTAAGTTATGTGGATATTTATTGCCATACGTTCATTGCCGTTATATGAATACTCTTGTCTAATATTCAAATTATATGCGGAATAATGCGTACATCTTTGAATAACTGTAAGAATACAGTTCCTTTGAAAATAATTTTTGTCAAAGTTTTGAGAAATATTATTGTTGTGAGCATATTTATTGCAGACGTTTATTGCCGTTCGTCTATAATATGGAAAATCATATAGCCAATATATAATGTTACCCTTCTGACCACCAGGCTAGAGATTTTAAACATCCGTAATGCACATTTACTAGTCTATCAAATAATATCTCATGATCTATCATCATTACGCTGTCTAAATGTTGCTAGTCAGTTTCTGGTTACCTGTGCAGTTGCATAGGCTATTGAGTGTTTTATGGAGGGCTGCATTTAAAAATCTGTCGTTCCAAAGCGAGATCTCAGTGTGTATTATTCATTGATGGTATAAAGTTAAGCCCCTTCAACAATACGCCTATACGCATATTATCAACGCGCTCCTTCCCCTACTCTAGCAAAAGACACTCGACACCCGGTTGTATAATAGAGTCCACAGTCTCTCATGAGTTATGGGACGAATGCCCAGGGATTTCAGAATTTCTGTGTGGGCATGCATCAGCGAAAGGTATGTGAGTCTTTTCTGGATCATGGTGCTGCGTATGTATGTCACCAATAGACGCAAGGCGGAGAAAGTGCGCTCGGATGAGGCCACGGAGATGGGTAGGCACAGACAGTAATGAAATTAAAATCCCAAATACACTTAATAACCTACGTGTGTCAAAAATAATGTCCTAAAATAAAAATTAATATATAAATTGTGCAAAATATTTTTACTTAAAAAATCTCCCTCTCGCCAACAGGGGGTGCTGGAGCACCCGCAGCACCCCCACTTCCCGCGGCCATGCAGTCCTTCAAATACACCCGGCCCTTTGAAAATAACCGTAATGCTGATGTGGCCCGCGATGAAATTGAGTTTGACACCCCTGCTTTAAAGGATTAGTCCATTTTCTTAAAAGAAAAATCCAGATAATTTACTCACCACCATGTCATCCAAAATGTTGATGTCTTTCTTTGTTCAGTCGAGAAGAAATTATGTTTTTTGGGGAGGGCATTGCAGGATTTTTCTAATTTTAGTGGACTTTAATAGATCCCAACATTTAGTAATTGGCTCGGCACTTGACAGTTTTTTTCGGCGGAGTTTCAAAGGACTATAAACAATCCCAAACGAGGCATAAGGGTCTTATCTAGCAAAACAATTGTCATTTTTGACAAGAAAAATTGCAAATATGTACTTTTAAACCACAACTTTTCGTCTAGGTCCGGTCCAGCACGACCTAACGTAAATGCGTAGTGACGTAGGGAGGTCACTTGTTACATATATAAAACGCACATTTGCGGACCATTTTAAACAATAAACTGCCACAAAAACATTAATTAGTATCAGTTGACATACAACAATGTAGGAACGGTCCTCTTTCAAGACGCTTGTAAACACTGGGGCGAAGTTTCGTGTTCGTCCGCTGTGACCTCTTGACGTATTGCGTGGGGTCAGCTGGCGCATCACGACGGGATCTACATGACGAGAAGTTGTGCTTTAAAAGTGTATATTTGTTATTTTTATTATCAAAAATGACAATCGTTTTGCTAGATAAGACCCTTATGCCTCGTTTGGGATCGTTTATAGTCCTTTGAAACTCCGTTGAAAAAAACTGTTAAGTGTTGAGTTAAGTTTTAAATGTTGGGCTCTATTAAAGTCCATTAAAATTAGAAAAATCCTGCAATGTTTTCCTCAAAAAACATAATTTCTTCTCGACTGAACAAAGAAAGACATCAACATTTTAGATGACATGGTGGTGAGTAAATTATCTGGATTTTTCTTTTAAGAAAATGGACTAATCCTTTAATGTGAGCAAAAGAACGAAATGCATATGTTAATGTGAAACTATGATCATAATAATAATGACTATCGGCAACTATCGTCATGAAAGCCTGCTATTGGCGATATGTCTGACGATTGTCGGTACACAATACTATCATCTATCGGCACAACCCTATTGCATGTATCGTTCTGTAGAAGCATCTGTGTGTGCATAAAGTAACATTGCCATCTACTGGCCTTGGCACGCATAACAATATGGCCTTTTTAGTGGTTGGTTTGCTGATCCGTGTAAATGAGTTTTGATAAACATGGCATTTAAAAAAAAAAAAGCAAACTCTATCTATTTTTACTACATGGTTGTTGTGTAAACGTAGCCTTAAACGTCTTGTAATTTTACTTTTTTTCTCTGCACTTTCCTCTAGCTGTTTTCCAAGCTTCAGTCGGTAAAGGCAGAGATTCAGGATGCTCAGGAAGAGCATGTTAAATACAGACAGGAGCTGGAGCAGACACAGAATGAGCTGACCAGAGAACTGAAACTCAAGTATGTGAACATGTTATCAGCGGAGTTCCTCTTCCATTATCCCATTACACTCCCTCTCTTTGCTTGCTTGCTTTCTTTGCTTTACCCATTACGGTTCTGCATTTCCTTTTATTCCTTCTATTACCTATTAACTTTTTTGTATTAAAAAGAAACAAAAATCAAGTTATTAAGCAAGTACATAAAGTCACTGATGAAAACTGTCTTCACACTTTACCACCCGATTCAAAATGGTAAACTTATAAGAGGGATTTATAGTTTGAAGTTGAACTGTACTTTTTTGTGGTAATTGCCAGTCTGATGTCATTTTGACGTGACTTTACATATGTAAAGATGACTAGCTGTGTTTCTACAGGCATGGTAACATTTGTGAATGCAGTGGTCAGTGCCTGTTTGAGATGTAATGTAGACACTGAATTTTGAAAATGAACCTCTAAAGCACTCTGAGCTAATATTACGCATATTACAACTGCTTGGATATCTGGACTAACCAACTGCTACATTAGTAATGTAGATGTAATGGAGATTGATACTGCACACACTTAAAGCTGCAGTGTATTGAGGTTGTGTCCATTAGGGTAAGATATATTTGACAGACTGTTGTTAAAGGATTAGTAAATTTTCTTAAAAAAAAAAAAAAATGATAATAATTTACTCAGCACCATGTCATCCAAAATGTTGATGTTTTTCTTTGTTCAGTTGAGAAGAAATAGTTTTTTGAGGAAAACATTCCAGGATTTTTCTCATTTTAATGGACTTTAATGGAACCCAACACTTAACAGTTTTAATGCAGTTTAAAATTGCAGTTTCAAAGGACTCTAAACGATCTCAAACGAGGCATAAGGGTCTTATCTAGCTAAACGATTGTTATTTTTGGCAAGAAAAATAAAAAATATGCACTTTTAAACCACAACTTCTCATCTTCCTCTGCCAGCGCGATCTCACGTAATACGTCAAGAGGTCACGGACGACGTCTCGAAACTATGCCCCAGTGTTTACAAGTGTGGAGAAAGAGCACCGTTCCGACGTTGTTGTATGAGGAGTTATACAAATTAATGTCATTGTGTCAGTTTATTGTTTAAAATGGTCTGCAAATGTGCGTTTTATATACGTTACACATGACCTTTCCACAGCATTACGCAATTACATGAGGTCACGCTGGCACGTCACAGGACCGGAGGAAGACGAAAAGTTGTGGTTTAAAAGTGGATATTTTTTATTTTTCTTGCCAACAATGACAATTGTTTTGCTAGATAAGACCTTTATACCTCATTCGGGGTCGTTAAGAGTCCTTTGAAGCTGCATTAAAACTGCACTTTTAACCTGATAAGGAACACTGTGCCGTACTCGGTACACCCCCTCCCTTGCATGTGAGGGAGGTCATGCGGCACATCGTTGTAAAGCTTAGACTTTCGGGATTCCATTAAGCAAACACAAAAAGCATAATATGATTTTTAGCAGTCATAAAACTGTAATCTAGTTGTTAGTTACCTGAACCGGGCGGCGCCGATTTAGGATATTTACTTACCTTCAAAATCTTCCCTCTATCTGCTTCGGTGAAATTGTCCAAAAGAATTGTTCATAAATCCCCAAAAGTCCAAGGAAATGGAATATCCAAGCTTTTTAATCCAAAACGATTTGTTCATCTCACAATCTTGACGTTTCTGACCGAATTACGATATAAATAGTGTATACAATTAGTTCACTAACGGACATTCGTTCGAATCTCACTTTTCATTCATGATTTATAATGAATACATCGGATGTCACGTTTATTGTTTATTGTGCAACGTCTGAAGAACAAATACGCCCCCTTTTGGAATTTCAGCCGTTCCATAAGAAGCTACACTGCATTAAAACTGTCAAGTGCTGGGGTCAATTAAAGTCCATTAAAATGAGAAAAATCCCGGAATGCCCCCCTCAAAAAACACAAATTCCTCTCGACTAAACAAAGAAAGACATCAACTTCAGAAAATTCAGATGCCGCTTAAAATCTACACAGTGGACCTTTAACATTTGTGTTCTACTCACCAGACATCTGATAATAGAGAACTTCATCCCTCTGGAGGTGAAGAACAAGATTGTAACAAGGGCCATTTTTGATGAAGAGGACGACACCTGGAAAATGACACCTATCACCCGTATTCAAAAGTATGATCAGGAAGCGAATTAACAGAAAGGGGCGGTTTCCCGGACAGGGCTTTTCCTAGTCCCAGACTATAATGCATGTTTGAATTGCCTTCATTTAAAAACATTTTGCTTGTCTTAAAAGGGACATTTCATAAAGCTTTTTAAGATGTGAAATAAATCTTTGGTGTCCCCAGAGTACGTATGTGAAGTTTTAGCTTAAAATACCATATAGATAATTTGTTATAGCACTTTAAAATTGCCACTTTGTAGTTGTAAGCAAAAATGGGTGTGTCTTTTTAAATGCAAATGAGCTGATCTCTGCACTAAATGTCAGTGCTGTGGTTGGTTAGTGCAGATTAAGGTGCAGTATTATCCCCTTCTAACATCACAAGGGGAGCCAAATTTCAATGATCTAGTTTTTCACATGCTTGCAGAGAATAGTTTACCAAAACTAAGTTACTGGGTTGATTTCTTTTCACATTTTCTAGGTACATAGAAGCACTGGAGACTCAATTATAGCACTTAAACATGGAAAAACTCAGATTTTCGTGATATGTCCCCTTTAAAATATATCAGTGCCATTGTTTTGTCTTAAGATGCACACTGGTGTTGTTTTTGTAAGGCATGTTTGTAAAAATATAGCTAAGGCCTATTCCTGGATTAATCTAAACCCTGTCCGGGAAACCATGCCGAAAGTTATAAATCAGCCTAATGACTCGCTTATATATCTTAACCGAACCTCATCATTGTAAAAATGTGTAGCTAAAATATTTCTTTGTTTCTCAGTGATCAGCAGATGATGAAAAGGCCAGTTTCTGCAGTCGGGTACAGTCGGCCTCTGAGTCAGCACGCTCGCATGGCCATGTTGATGCAGCCTGATGTCAGATACAAGGTATGCTAACACAGTTCCCATAATTCCAAGAGCGCAACACAAAAGCTCATTTACAGCTTCCTCATGCTACACAATGGTGCTCTGGAGAAACGGATGGGTCAGCTTTCCAGTTCTTTTGCCTTATTTTGGATTTATGTTTTATCTCCCAGGCTGAGAATATCTTGCTGTTGGAGTTGGATCTCCCCACACGAACCACAAAAGATTACGAGGGGCCGGTCATAGCACCTACAGTAGCTGCAGCTCTGGAAGATGCTCTGAGGGAGGAGGATGAGATCCAAGTGGATGCCTCTGGTCTCCATTCCAGCCTCGGTTTGGGGTCTGGCCTTTGTGTTTCCTCAGCTGGGTTCTCAAAGAAACCAAAGTCAGGGTAAAAACTGTACCCCTCATTACATTCTGTTTTCTTTCATCGTCCTTTTGTTAATCCTTCCTTAACATACCTTTTCCTCCCATAATCTTCTCACAGCCGCCCTAAAACTGGCAAGAAGGTGAGCACCCCCACTTCAGGTCATAGCCCCTTGTCTGGCTCAGGGTCCCCTCTGTACCCGCAGTCCCGTGGGCTTGTGCCCAAATGAAACCGCTCCTCTGTGAAACCCTCCGCTTGTCCTCATGTGGGCTATTTGCAACTATGTTCTTAGTTCTGGAGGACCAAAAGACTCACAAGCTGCAAGTCATGGGACAGTTTTGATGGATGTCATGGAAGATGGAACACGTCTTGTTTAACCTTACATGATTGGCTTACATTTAAAATGCTGATTGTGTCGTAATACAAACAATGCAAAAGATTTTCTAACTACCTTGTTTTTAGATGTCACATTGGCATCCCACAAAAAATGTTACACCACTTGATCAATTTGGATTTAGTGTGCACTTCAGTAAAATGTTATGTGTTTATTGTCTGTGTAAATGTCTGTGTGTGGGTGAGGTCAAAGGTCAAGACGTTAGATACATGTCATTTATGGGAACGTTTTATGTGGGTGCTATAAGTCCACTTTTTCCAGTTGTAGGATTAACCAATTTTAGCTGGAGATTTATGCTGGTCCACTGTATTTGTTATCTGACAAGAGCATTACGTCATTGGCCAGATCCCAAAACAATCTCTTGGCAGAAGCAGGGCCGATAGAAGATGCAAGTAAGATGTTTTTCAATAGGCTGTTGTTGCAGTCAGCGCTGTATCCTGTAGTTGCTGTGTTTTTTCCAGACTTTCTTTGAAAGGATGGGATTTGGGAGGAGAGGTGGGGTTAAAGGTCATCACACACTAAAAATATCAGGGTTCAAAGGTGCCTTAGTTTCTCATTAAATATGGAAGTGAATACAACTCCCATTGGTCTGAGAGTCCCTTGACCTGATCGCTAAATATTGTACCCCAAATGTGTGAGCCAATTTGCTCTTTTTAACACATGCCTCCTAAATACAGAATTCTTTCAGTGTTACTTTGTTTATTCAGGTTTGTATTTAATATTTAGATTTCATAGGGGTTTGTTAACACAAAGTCTTAAATAAGTGATTGCCCCTCCTTTAACTTACCCTTGTTGGTAATACCATTGCCTGCTGCTACCGTAGGGTTCTATCACCCCTTGTGACAAAGCATACAGTTTATGTATATTAAGATGTAGGTAAATATTTCTGCATTGCAAATAAATAATAAATAGAGCATCATTTAAAAGGCTAATTTATGACCCTACTAGTCAATTTTATAAGCAATTGTAGATACTTTTTAATGTTCTTATTTTCTTTGCTTAGATTTGTATTATTTTTGAATGTATTATTTAAAGTTCTGTACAAATTTATTTTTGCATACGAGATTTAAGTATCATTTTCACTTGATTCAACTGATTTCTTCTGTTAATCAGAATACATCAAATATTAAACGCAGCTCATCAGAATCTGTATAATCCTTATGCTGATACTCTTATAGTGGTTTACACTTTAAACATTTGTAATAATAAATTTTGAATTTCGTAAGTGAACTCTATGTAATGAATATTCATGTTGGACTCCTCCAGGCTGTATTAATATTGCATAACTCATTTGTTTCTAGTTAAAAGATTGTTTGGCATGACTTAAAACAACTATTATAGGGGTGATTGATATTGCAGGTACATTTGGTGTCCAAAGACATTATTTCATCTGCTTTTTTCAAATTGTTATATTTTACATAATTTTAATAATTTGGTACTCATGAATCACATGACAGGACGAAAAATTCCACCCTGGATTCATTTAGGCCTCTCTGCATCACGTTGATGGGATGAGCGTGGATATGCTTAATGCCAAAAGAGGTTGGATGCACTATTGTGCAGACACAGGCCGGTGATGTTTTCTTTGAAGACCATATTGCTGATAACAGACATCATGAAACATAATTCTGTATGTTAGTTTTACCTGTAAAGAGGACAACTCATGTGAAAAATTGACTTGTGTCATCAAACTATGTCTGCTTTAAATGCCCCTATGTGATTTAAATGAAAAAAAAGTTAGATTCTGTTCAAATAAAACATTTATTGGTGAAAAACAGGCTTGTGGCATTAAAAGGACAAATATATTAAACTAAGTTTATTATTATATAAATTAAATTAAAATTAAACTACAGTATATAAAAATGCACTTCCCCTATTTAAGTTTTGAACATGTAAATATACAAAAATATATTTATTAATAACCTGTGTAACTTAGGCACTGCTCAATTGTTATGTGCGCTCACAGAGGAGACGATCGTGTATTGTATTGTGACGTCATAATGCTGGCGTTCCATAGAATGGTATATAAAGCGCAGCGCGCAGAATTTCAGTCACTCACTCATGCAGTGGTTATCTGAGCAGATGCAAAGAAAATCACAGAGAGAGACAAAACCTTTACAAAGCGAACAAAGCTTTCAAAACTTATCGAACATCATGTCCTCATCACGTTTACCCTTCGAGGGAAAAACCGATGAGTTGAAAGATGTCCATGGACTGGAAGTTAGCGGTTGTAGTGATCGGTTCCCCGAATTGATTCACTTTCGATCGTGGGATCCATCGCTGGCCGTTGACGGAAAGATCATGAAGGTGTCTCGACTGAGGCACGCTGTGGACGAAAGTTCAACAGGTGAGATGCAAAAGACATTTATGCTGATATTAGATAACTGTTAGAAAATCTTTACTTTTAGTAGATTAGCGCACAAATACGCATTGTTTTAATGCCTAACTGGACACGGTTTTCGGTCAATTAAGTATATCAGGGTTGCCTCACGCATTTGGCGCGAGACACGCTCTCACTCTGCTGAATAACAATCCAGCCTAAAGAAAATATAGATTATTTTGTGAAGATGGAGCTTAAAGCACCATAGCTTCTTATCTGGATCTAGATTAAAACACCAGAGATGATGCACTAGTTTGACAAGTGTGCTGTCAGGACATCTGGAGCACTGGGAGGTTTCCTGATGTGCCGCTGGGCATTGTGGGCCGACTCGCTGTTACAATAATAAAAATCACAGTAACGTTAGGCCGACTGTGTTTAATATCTTTGGTTCTACTTGCTAACTGCTGTTCAAAATACAAAATAGTGTATCTGCCTGCTTTAAAATACACAGCCGCGTGAGCCGAGTAGGACTTTTATCTGATCAGAAGCCAAACAAGAATTCCCTTAATTTAATTTAAATAATTCACATTTATTTGTATGGCGGATTTCAAAATGAATATTGTTTCAAATTGTCTTTACAGAAAATGCATGATTAATATATTAGAAAATAAAGGTGATTACCAAAATTAACATGTATTAAAGGAATAATGGGGTGATTGTATTATACATGCGAGTACTCCCCCCCCCAAAAAATCTTGCCACAACCCTGAGTATATTAAAAAGTACATGAAAATGTCTGAATATCAACTTAAATATCACACATTATGTTAATTCTAATGAGAAAATTGGATAAATGGTCACAATTTTCTTGTATTTTCAGTTTATTAACTTTGGGAAAAAAAGAGAGAAAGATTGTGCAGGAATACACAAGTTTACAAACACAAGTATTTTCTCATTTGACCACTTATTTAACATTATGTCCTCAGCTGGTTGGCCCCTCACCAACACCGAGGCTGGGACCAGTGAGTGTAAAGATGCCCATGGACTGGACGTCTGCGGGAGCAGTGACCGATTCCCCCAATTGATTCACGTTCAATCGAGGGATTTGTCGCTCTCCGCTGATGGAAAGCTCATGGAGGTGTCCCAGACACACACTGTGGACGAAAGTCCAAAAGGTGAGATGAACTGAACGCACAAACTACATTTATACTTTTATTACATGGAAGACCTGTATTTAACATGTATATAACCACCTAAATATCACACATTAAGTAAATGGGTTAATTTTCGCACAGTTAAATCTAACATCTGTAAATATTAAAATGGGGTCAGGTCTTCATTGTGCTAGGTTAAGCAACATGTACTCATCTGACTACTTAACATTGCGTCCTCATTAGGTCCGTCCCTCAACTACACCGAGGGACTGGAAGCTAGTGTTCGAGGTGGCCGTGTCCCTGATCTGAATAACATCCAGTCACGGGATGCATGGCCCTCCACTAGCAGAAAGCGGGAAGACAGCCCAAATGGTAAGAACTGAACATGTAAACTACATTCAAGCATTTTTAATGAAAGCGGTGTAAAACGGCAAAATACAACAATAGATAACATACAACACATTGGATGAGTATAAACATTTTCAAATAAATCCATTTTCCAATACAAATAGCATAATCTACACAACAATAGCATTGAAAACAATACAGTATACACATAGTCACAATAACAGCTTACATTTCTTCTAATGTACAAATGTTTGGTTCTCTGTTTCAGTACAACGTGGTGAAGGGAGGAATGGCGCAGGGATCTGCGGGTTCATGAAAGGAACTTGGATGGCTGCAAAGCGCCATTTCCTCAGCCGCCACAAAGTGGAGCCTTTCGCTCCACCACTACAACCGGACACAAGTTTATTTAATCCAAGGCTGTCTGTCCCGTGTGCATCCGATGCACGTCCGGTTATTAATGACAGTGCAGCTAGGGTTTGGTCAATGCCAGGCCAAACTTCTGACGCGGATCTCATTTCTGGAGCGGACGTCAGGTCCCATTCGGACAAGTCCCATTCGGACAGCACGTACCCTTCGTACAGCTTGTCCCTCTCCGACTATGGCTGCGGAGTTATTGGTGAGCCAGCACCAATGCTGTTTACCTTAAGCAGCGATTCTTTCCCTGATCGGTCAGAAGCATCTTGTATGGCAACTGACAGCAGCTCCAGTGAAAGCTCTTACAAAACATTAACTGTTGATCAAGGCATAAAAGGTAAGATGAAATGAGCCAAATACACCAAGATAGAGCCAAATACAAGCTGCAACAAATAATTTATATTTAATCTGTGATCAGAGATCTTTTTTTACTAATTACATTTTGCTCTTCGATTTAGAGCAAGCACTATTTTTTCCTGTCGATGAGTGCGGAGCGGATCAGAGGAAAGATGTTGACAGATCGAAGCTGTTCAGCCTTAGCAGCGATTCTTTCTTCTATCAGTCGAAAGAATCTCGTCTGTCAACTGAAAGCAGCTCCAGTGAGAGCTTGTACGAAACAAACACTGTTGAAAACAGTACAAAGGAAGAACCCACAAGACTGGACAGTGATCATGGCATGAAAGGTAAGATGAAATGAGCCAAATACAAGCTGCAACAAATAATTGATACTGTGATCAGAGATGTTTTTTACTAATTACGTTTTGCTTTTTGAATTAGAAGAAATTGCCACAACGAAAAAGCAGACAGGAATCGGTGGGTATTTTAAGAGAAAGTGGGATAAAGCAATGCAAACCTTAAACTGCTGTTTTAAGGGTAAAGTGGAACCGATGGAGGCATACACAACTTCTAATGAAGCTCTTTTTGAGCCTACAGAGGGTGAGTCTGATATAACTTGTTTTTAGTTCATGTTTCATTTTATCACATTGCAATTGTGGTTCATGCAAGACAATCAAATAACTCATAGACAATATTATCATGTGTTGCCAGGAGTTGTGGAATCTTATTATAAGTTTGGCAAATTGCTGGGAGAAGGAGGATTTGGATTGGTCCGTACTGGTACCCGCATTTCTGATGGCAAAGAGGTAGGGTGCTCTTACCAAATTCAAGAAACACAATATACACTATGATACACAATATGATCACTACAATATATATATAGATTAAATGTCATGTATGAGGACTTTTTTTTCTTTTGCAGGTTGCCATTAAAATCATTTCCAGGCGGCTGAGTAGAGAGACCATTGTTATTGTGAGTGTCAAATCTTGTTGAATATATAATTGCTTGTGATAATATACATTTTATCTTAAATTTGCTCTTTTTTGTCTTCTCTCTTTAGCCGGGCTATTCCAAACCTCTGCCTGTAGAAGTGGCACTATTGATTAAGATGAATCAAGCTCCCATAAGTCAATATGCCATAAAAATGTTGGAATGGTTTATAGACTCACAAGACATCGTGATCATTATGGAGTACCCTCAACCCTGCCAAAGCTTGAGCCACATCATGAAACGCAATCGTACACTGAGTGAAGAAACCGCTCGTGTAATAATGCGTCAAACAGTACAGGCAGTAATAAACTGCTATGATCACGATGTCTTTCACAGCGACATCCATCCAGGCAACTTCCTAGTCAACACAGAGACGTTAGACACCAAGCTGATTGACTTCGGCTGTGGTCAGCTGTATACTGATGGCGTCTACAAAAGTCATAAGTACATAGGTGAACTGGCATTTTGTTTTCCTATAGCACAATGTGGAATTTTTTTATCCATTTTACAGATTTCCTCAACTCTGAAAATGCTTTGCTTACAGGGCTAAAAGATTTCATTCCACCGGAAGTCAGAAAGAACCGGAAGTTTCACGCCATCCCAGCAAACGTCTGGGGTCTAGGAATGGTCCTGTATGAAATGGTTAATGGATACAAGTCGTATGTGAAATCCAAA